>NC_085930.1:58745757-59048787 GCF_028885625.2 Pongo pygmaeus | reverse complement strand
CCTCGCTCATAGTTTTGAAGGGTCACTGTGGCTGCTGGGTTGAGAAGAGAAAGGAAAGCAGGGTAGACACAGGGAGCTAACCTGATGCAGGCAGCATCAGGTGCCTGGTGGAAGGCGACTGCAATGGTCTAGGAGAAGGGTGACAGTGACCTGAAGCAGGGAGGGTGGCTATAGAGGTGAGGGAAAGTGACCAAACCCTAGCTATGTTGTGAACGATTTGCTAGATGCAGTTTATAAGACAGAGGAGTCAACGAGGACCCAGTGATGATTTTGGCCCTAGCATCTGGAAGGACAGAGCTGCCTAGGAGGGACCAGAGCCCTGGGCTCTGGATAGTTTTCATTTCCTGGCCTGTGGCCCATTTGTTACTCAGCAGGGCTTCAACTGACCCATGCATCCCACCCTGAACTAACATATCCTGTGTGTTGCAAGGGCTAGGTGTTGGTGAAAAAGATGACTCAGATGTACATCTTCAGTTCAGTCAGTTCCTCACTCAGCAAACATTCACGGAGCTCCTCCTATGTGCCAGGCACGGTGGTAAGGGCTGGGGTGTGACAGTGAGCAGAGACATGGCCTCTGCCCCCAGGGAGCTTACAGCCCAGCAGGGGAGCAAGATGGTAATCAGGCAGAGAAATGAAAAGGTGAGTGAGAAAAGGGCTTCTCTGCACAGGAGACCCTGCATGCTGGACTGCTGGCTGCACATTCTCCCCTCACAGAGGGAGCACGAGGAAACAAAATGGGACTCACCTAAAGGGAGGTCAGAGATGGCCGCCTAAAGAGCAGCTGTTGAAGGTGAAGTCTGAAAGCCAATTGAAGAGCTGGCCTGGCAAGATCTGGGTACAGCGAACTCTAGAAGGGAAGGTGCAAGAGTGACAGCCCAGTGGTAGGGAAGGCCTTGGCGAGCCTGAAGAACAACAGGAAGGAGTCAGTCAAGTTTTGCTCTGGAAGAAAACACTTGAAAATATAGCGCTTAAAACAACAACCATTGATTTTGCTCACGATTCTGTGGATCGGCAATTTGGGCAGGCCTCTGCTGAGCCATTGTCCTGCTGGGCTGGGCCTGGCCCACGTGTCTGAGGTCAGCCACCAGTCGGCAGAGCTGAGTAGCCTTGGAGAGCCTTAGTTGGCATGGCCTGTCTCTGTTCCACATGGTCTTTCCTCCCCCATGGGTTTGTCACACACAGCTGGGCAGGGGTCTTAGGTGTGAGGGTGGAAGTGGCAAAGCCTTGAGACCCAGGCTTAGAGGGGTTCAACATAGCTTCTGCCACAAGCTATGGACCAAAGCAAGTCACAGGCCAGTCCGGATCCAGGGGGATGGAAGACTCCGTCTGGATAGTAGGAGCTGCATGGAATTAAGGACAGACTGCATCTTCCCTGGCCCACGGGGCTGGAGCAGAGCAAGAGGAAGGATATGGTGACAGCAGGAGTCCCTACTGCTGGGCTGTCACTCTTATTCCTTCCATTCTAGAGCCTCGGTCACCCTGATCCTGCCAGACCAGCTTTTTTTTTTTTTTTTTTGTGACAGAGTCTTGCTCTGTCACCCAGGCTGGTCTCGAATTCCTGATCTCAGGTGATCCACCCACCTCAGCCTCCCAAAGTCTTGGGATTACAGGCCTGAGCCACTGCACCCAGCCCACCAGGCCAGCTCTTTATTGGCTTTTAGACTTCACCTTCAGTGGCTGCTCTTTAGAAGGCCTTCTCGCCATTGAGGTCATGGTGAGGAGTCTGTGTGTTTCCACATGCAGTGGAAAACCACTGAATGGGGAAAGACAACTTAATTAACATTACAAAAATCCAAGCAAATTGGAGAGGACAACGGTAGATATGGAAGCCACTGCTCTGTGGTCCGGTTGAGGAGGAAAGGACTGGGACAAAGATGGAGGCACTGGGGAGAGAAGAGGTAAAGGAGAATCTGCAGGAGAAGGCCATGCATCAGGCATGGGGTCAGGAGGTGAGAGTGTTGGAGATGAAATCCTGGGTTTCTGGACTCCAGAGTCCCCTATGCAGACAACTGGGAGCCTGGCTTCAAGATCTGCACCAGCCTTTGCCACTCATCCCCAGTGCTGGAGTCGGCACACCCTTAGGCCCAGGAGAAGCCAAGGGGTGCTGTTTGCCTGAGTGTGGTGGGGATGTGGACACAGCACGGACTCAGCCTGGGTGTCCGCAAATGTGTGAGTGAGGCCTCAGTAGCCCTGAATGTGTCCAGGGCAGGAAGGGAAGGGCAGTAGACTCCATTTTACTCTTGGCCTGGGTTCCGCAAATATTACGGGTGAGGCTGCTGGGGTGGGAGAGTGCCTGAGAGATACCCATGTGGAGGTAGCAGACAGGTGGCTGGATCCGTGATTGGAATTCAGCTGGCAGATCCTGGCAGGAGTCAGAAATTTGGAAGTCGCTACCCAACAGATAAATAAAAGCCACAAACACTGATGAAGTCATTTGGGAAAGGCATACCTCAGGGCATGATATAGTGCCTGGCACACAGGTGTTTATCAGGGAAACAATTCAACGACAGCAAAGAAAAAACACTTCTTTCTCTGCTAGGAACACATATGCTGCATGAGTCAGAAGCAAGTATCAGAAGATGATGGATCTCATTACTTAGTGAGAGAAAAGAAGGCCTCAAACCCATTGCACACGGGTAGGGAGGATGAAAAGAAACATCCACAGAGTTAAGCCACAACACTGGGAAAACTGGTGGATTTGTGAACATGGGAGATGAACTTGACAAAGACTCCAGATGCACCAGGAGCGGGATATGAATGGAAAGGATGGCCCTCCAGACAGCTAGCAGAGGACTTCCCCTTTAGGGCAAAACACATGGTTGAAATTTACCAGCTAAGATCCCATAGGGGAGTGAAGAAGCCGGCTGGGGGTTAGAGAGCACCCTCCTCTGAACTGAGGAAAATGAACATGAAAGCTCAGCAGCAGCCACAGCTGGGGCATTGTTACAGATCTCAGAGAAAAACGCCAACCCTCAGAAGCTTCCTGGCAGAAAATAAAAGTTACTTTCAAAGATGCAAGCTTCAGATTTACAGCCTCAGAGGGACCAGAACCCTCGGGGAAAAAGAAAAAGACAGACGGATTTCGCGTTTCACAGTAGCAGAGGGGCAGGTTCCCAGCCGGCAGAGCACATCTAGTGTTTGCAGCAGGAGGCCATGTCCTGCTAGCTGTGCCCTGACCAGGAGGATTTCTGGTGCAGCCGACATTTTGCTCCTCTATTCTGCAGATAAGGAAACAGAGGCCCAGAGAGGTCTAGGCCTAGGAAGGCTGCACGCCGGCCAGCCTCTGAGCAAGGGGCTGGGGCCGCCTCCACCCTGCTTCCTCTGCTTCCCAGGAGGCCACTGTCCCCCCGGAGGCCCTTGATGCAGCTCCACTGCTGTGGCCACTCCTGCCTGTCACAACTCCTCCCGGCCCCAGGGCCCAGACCTCCCCAGCCCCTGTCAGGCCATCCCTTCTCCAGCCCCACCTCTTCTGCTCAGTCAGACCACCTCTGGCCCCTGCTGGGTGAATGGCGGGGCTAAGGCACCTTCCTGAGCGCATGGTGCCCAGGCCGTCCCTTGCCCCTCACCACACCTACGAGGCAGCCCTGTCATGGCCTCAACTCCCGCAAGGTGAAATGGAGACGTGGGGAGGCCCAGGGACCTGCAGGAGCCCACACCGCCAGGAGAAGTGAAGTTGGGACCGCCCAAAGTCAGACTGGAGTGGACCTCTTGCCCCACTGATGGCCCCTCCTGGATCCAGGGCCCAGTGTTTTCTTTTCTCTACAAACGTCCTCCCTCAGGGCAGGGCAGGGTTTGTGCTTTTCTCTCTGAAACGTGTGGCTCTTTTCTTTTTTCTTTTTGAGACAGAGTCTCCCTCTGTCGCCCAGGCTGGAGTGCAGTGGCATGATCTCATCTCAATGGCAGTGGCGCCATTCTCCTGCCTCAACCTCTGGAGTAGCTGGGACGACAGGCGCCCGCCACCTTGCTGGGCTAATTTTTTGTATTTTTAGTAGAGATGGGGTTTCACCATGTTAGCCAGGATGGTCTCGATCTCCTGACCTCGTGATCCACCCGCCTCGGCCTCCCAAAGTGCTGGGATTACAGGCATGAGCCACCACGCCCAGCCCAGCCAAAATGTGACTCTTTAAGGGCTTGGGCTCTGACTTTAGACTACTTGGGTTTGAATGCTGGCTCTGTCGTCTTCTGGCTGTGTGGCCCAGGGTGAGTTACTCACCCTCTCTGTGCCTCCATATCCTTCTCTATAAAACAGGACAATGAGTGTGCCTGTTTTACAGGGCTGGGCAAGCATTAAATGAGTTACTACTCGGGAAGCACTTGAAACAGAGCTTGGCCTGGCTGAGCAGCCCATCCCAGGCAGGATCCTGTTAGATTCGTGCCGTGGCTGTCACTCGCCTCAGACACCCTTGCCCCAGTTACAGAAAGAGTCTCCAGCTGGTCTCTGGCTTCTGCCTTATCCTCCCCAACCCCACACCCAGATTCTGTTCTTGGTGGGCCAAGAGGGAGGGAGCCTTGAAGACATGTTAGACCACGTCATCTCTCTGCTCAAAACCCTCTAACGGCTCAAACTCACTCAGCGTTGCAACCCCAGCAGGCTCTCTGGCCTCACTGTCTCTTCACTCTCCCTGTGCCACTGCAGCCGCACAGGCCTCCTCCGCTTCCCAGTTACACCGGGCGTGCTGCCTCAGGATCCTTGTACAGCCTGTTTCCTCTCCCCTTACTCTACCTCCAAGACTTCAGTCACCTCAATGAGGCCTGCTCTCACTGACCTGCTCCACATTGTGGCCCATGGCTCTAGCCTGACACCCCCAGCACCACCACCTGTCCATGATCACTTCTCATCTCTCCCTCTGACACTCCCTGTCACTTACTGCCTGAGTCTATTGCTTGCTTTCTGTCTTCCCCTCACACAATACAAGCTTCCTGAGAGCAGAAGTCATTGTCCATGGTGTTCACGGACGTGGCCCAAATGCCCAACAAGAGCGGGCACATGACCGTGACTCTGCGTGAAGATTGACTTAATTAGGAATTTCAGAATTAGCCGAGTGTCTCCCGCAAATGCAGATTCCTGGGCCCCTGGCTCCGCCTGTCTGGGAGTGAGACTCAAGACTGTCTTGTTAACCTTCCTGCCAATCTGCCAGTTGAATCTGATACAGTTACACATTCTTGTGTCATTGCATGGAAAGAGTTGCACTCCCGAGTGCAGAGACCACAGACCACATCTGACTTCTGAGGCTCTCTAGCCCTTCAAGTCCCTGAATTTTTCTAGCTTCTCCAACAGTGGCAAAATGCCCAGTGCTCTATGAGAAGGATTTGCTTTTGCAAGAAGTGGCCAGAGGCATGGAACAAGTCCCAGCCAGGACCAGGACCAGATAAAGGCCCATTTCCAGGTGGCTGAAGAGGTCAAGCCCTCGAGGAACGAGGATGGCCTGCAGGCTGGTGAGGGGAGGTGGCCGATGACTCCCAGGCAAGATGATCCACAGGCCTGGGCAGGTCCAGAGAACAGCTGGTGACCCCGAGCAGAGTAGGGGGCCTGGCTCACAGGGGTGACCACCCCACAGGAGGAAGCAGAGCTGGTGCAGGGCTGCTGGCACGTCCTGGCACTACGGGAAGAAAGGGGCTAGAGGTTCAGCATGACTCTTCCCCTGTGGTGCTCACATCAGGCCTCAGCACTGTAGGATGACGCATTGACCCAGGGGAGGCAGAAGCCAGAGGGAGAGGGAGAGATTGCAGGTCAGGGGCGCTGAGTAGGGGGAGTGGGTGCAGGGGGCTGGGTGCAGATGTTGAAGAGAAGCCAAGACCCCTGCCCACAAACACAGCAACCTCTCAAGGCACTAAAAGATTGTAAGCTGAATTCAGAAACTTAGATTCTCTGTCCCAAGCCTGAAAGGAGGGTGGACACCACTTCTCTTGTACCCACAATGAGCTCTGCACATCCTTTCCTTTTCTATTTTATTCTTGTCTTTGTTGATTTTCTTGACAGTGCTGACTACACTTTCCTAAATGTGCAGCTGGAAACAGCCCTGACCTGGCCAGTGACATGTAGGGACTGTGTGAGGTCCAGGCCCGGCCCCTTCCCAGAGGCGTTTCCTTGAGCAGGCAAGGCAGGGAGAGAGGAGTGTCCAGGTCTTCCTCCTCCCTGCAGGTTCTGGCTGGTGGCCTGACCCCATGGGCCACCCTGGGCTGGGCTCTGCCTCTGAGTTTTTCCTTTGTCTTTCGAATATTCGAGCACAACTTCCCCACTCTTTTGGTAACACACCCAGGAGGCCCTGGCATGGATGGAGCAGCTGGGAAAATATTCCAGCCTGGGCAAAGGGCACTGCCTGAACACCCCAGATGCCCCTGACTCCCAGCGACTGCAGTCGCTGGCCCTCCTTGGTGACCTCTGGGCTTCTCATGGCCAGTAACAGAGGGGACACCTCTGTCCCATCCGTCTGCGGCACCTGCGCCCTCCCGTGGTTAGATACTGTGAACGTCTCTCACCCTCGGGTCTGTGCTGGAACCCGCTGGCTCCAGGCCTGTCTGCCTGAAACCTGGTCTCTCTCCACTCCACCCTGCCTCTCTCCAGCATAGTTTAGCACCTTCTGCTTTTCAGAGTTACCAAAGAAAGGCAAAACAAAACCTGTTTCTCAACCATGTCCAATGCACCTAGTCCTGAGGTTCTGTCTCCAAAATATGTTCTCAAGGCCATTTGCATCTCCACTGCCACCACTGGGGTACAGCCCCCACTCCCTCGACTCCCATCTGTCTCCTGTACTGCTCAGCTCCCTCTGCTGCCCTGTCCTGGACCCCACAGTGTCCTGAGGCTGACCTCTAGGACAAGACACACCGACTTCTGGTTTGGTTTCATCAATAGGAGGCACCAGTACACTGGGGTAGAGGCAGCAGACAGGGCTCAGGGCACCTGACTGCCTCCTCCTCTGCCTGGGCGAGGTTCCAGCAGTGCCTGTCGGGTGGCTCCTATGTGTCCACCTACCGGCCCTGCCCGCAGCTCCTCCAGGCCTCTGGGTGGGGTGGGAGCCTCCACTCCTGGGAGCTGCACCCTCTAACCTGCCTGCCTCTGTCACGAGCCCTGGCATGACATTTATTCTGTTCAGCCTGCTTGAGTGTGCTGGTTTCTCCTGGGGGGCACCAACAGATACATCCCGACAGCCCTTGTTTTATTTTAAATTGTGGTAAAATATACGTAACATAAAATTACTGTCTTCATCATTTCTGAGTGTACAGTTCAGTACATTAAGCATATTCACATTGTTATGCAACCATTACCACCATCCATCCACAGAACTTTTTCATCTTATAAAACTAAAACTCTATCCCATTAAACACAGACTCCCCCAAAGCTTGGTGACCACCATTCCACTCTCCATCTCTGTGAACCTGACTGCTCTAGGGACCTCGTATAAGAGGAATCACACAGGACTTGTCATTCCATGCCTGGCTTGTTTCCCTCAGCACCATGTCCTCAAGGTTCATCTGTGCTGTGCATATGACAGATTTCCTTCCTCTCTAAGGCTGGTCACGTTCCATTATGTGGATAGAGCACATTTGGCTTCTTCATCCGTCGATGGACACTCGGGTGCTTCCACATTTTGGCTACTGTGAGCCACACTATGATGTGCATGGGTGTGCTCAGCTGCGCTTTTGCACATGGCAGCAAAGGAATCTTTTAAAAAACTGAAGTCAGATCAAGTCTCTCTCTTGCTTAAACGCGTCAGCATATTCCTGTTGCTCTGAGAATACCAACAAAAATCTTTATTACGGTCTACAACAGTGTTTTTGAGTTGCCAGTTGCAGCCCCTCTGTGGGTCAGGATGGTTAGCTGCATGGCTGCACCCTCGCTTCATGGAAGGAGGGCAGAGATGCATGGAATGGAGCAAGAAGTTGTGCACCCAGGGCTCACACCACCGCAGGAGCCAGCGAGCATGACGGTGTGATGCTTGCATTGCCGGAAGACACGCGCAGGTTGAGCCAGGTGATTGCTCACTGTGGGGCGTGTCCTGCTTGTTGCGACCCAGGCCCTCCTCGCAGCTTCCACAGCTCCCACTCATCTCCGACATCTGCTGCTCTCAGCCTCAGCATCCTGCAGAGCCACCAGCGTGCTGACACTTCCCCGCCCCCGGCCCATGCCTCCACGTGGCTCACCCTTCCCTGGGTCCTCTCAAGACAGCTCGTTCTCAGCTCCAGCAGGACCTCTGTGGAGAGGCCCTCCCCACGCAGCCCACCTGAAGCAGCTTCCCTTTGCCTCCCTGCTTGTCTGGTTGGAATGTTCATGAGGACAAAGACCGTGCTGTGCTCCCTGCCCTTGGGCTGGGCCCAGGCCGGGCTGGCACGCCGTGGGCCTCCACAAAGAGCTGTCCTAGCACTTAGCACCACTGGGACTTCTCCAGTCTCTGCATGGAGCCCCTGTATATCCTGCACTGGAATACAAGCTCCCAGAAGGTAGGTCCCGCCTCTGTGGTGAATGCTGTGTCCCCAGAACAGTACCAGGCACATAGTAGGTACTCAATAAATGCCTGTTGGGTGAATAAGTGTATGAACTGCATCTGTAGCCAGGGAAGAGCGCCCCCAGGAAGGTGCATAATGTGGGCTCTGGGCTGGGGGCTGGAATCCAGGAGCGGGTATGGGTAGGGGCAGCTGAGGGTCCCTGGGTCTCAGGCTTGCAGGCTCCCTGCCTGCCCTCTGCTCTGGTGTGCCTGGCCCAGCTCCTCAGTCTCCCCAGGCAGCCCTGACAGCTTGCAGGGTCCACCAAGGCTCCCACCTGACAGCTGCGGCTTGGCTGCCCCCGAAGCAGAAAGTGTAGACGCTGTGAGAGCCTGGCCCTGCCTCTACACCCTGTAGCTATGTCACTGAAGTCCCTCTGTGCTCTTGGCTTCTCTCAACTTCTTCCCTAGAACTCAAGCAGCAAAGCCTCCTGTGAGGACTGAAGGAGGGAGTGACTTTGCAGTCGACCGGGTACAGTTTGATATCATCGATAATGAATTGTCTCTCTGTGCAGGGAGATCAGGTACTCACTGACCTGCTTTTGGGGAGGCATAGAGCCCCTCATCCCATGGTGACTCCTCCATTACTAGGGACAACAGTGGTGCCTGGAATCCCAGCCATAGGACCTCCGCACCTGATGTGTTCTCCTGGGTCCTCCTGTAAACAGCAAAGTCTCCCGGCAGGCCTGTGCAGGGGGGCTCAGCCTTGGGCGGCAGACAGTCTTTCTCTTCTTGCAGGTGGGGACAGTGTAAAGGTCTCACACATTGTGGGGAAGGTGCTGAGGGACGACGGGCAACCGGGGCTGGCCTGGCCATGGCTTTAGACACATCTGAGATCTGACCTCGGCAAATGCCCATCAGAATAAATTAAACTGCATGAAAGAGGCAGATGATAACATTAAACCATGACAGTCCCAGAAGTCATGTGAACATGACTATGTGACATCAGTGAAAACGTGACTAGATACACACACAATCTTGAAGCAGACGGGTTCTAAATAGAACACCAAAGGCAGAATCCGTAACTATATTTGGAAATACAACAAATTCTGCAACTCCAAAACGATTGCTGGCCACAGATCCAGGCAGAGTGTGAGGGTCCTTCCCACACAAGCAGATCGTGCACCTCAGCAAGGAAATGGGCAAGACTCCTCTAGGAAGCACAGGCCCGAGCAGGCCCTGTAAAAGGAAGGCCCATCTGCCTGTCCAACATTTCAATGGTATGAACTAAACTTCAACTTCATCAAGTATCAAAGAGATGCAAATGAATACGATGACACTTTTTAACCTGTCATACTGACAAAAAATTGACAGAAAAAAGCGTCACTTTTTACAAAGTGAGGCCACCCAGTGGTGACAATGACCATGAGGACAGGGAACTACTGATGCAGGGGTCTGCATGAATGTAAGGTTTAGAGGGCAACAGGGTCACAAATATCACCCCTAGAACATTCGATGCTCAAATCCCACTTTCAAGTTCTCTTTAAGAGATAGTAGGATCAATATACAAAGACATATGCCCTAGGCCAATGACTGCAGTTTTGCATATGAGAGTAAAAAATTGGAAATAATATACATGTTCTTCAAGCATGGATTGGCTGAATCAATTATGAAGCATCTACCTCTATAGATCACTAGGCAACCTTTAAAAGTGATTGATATTAATGTATCATTATTGCCACAGAAAAAATATAGAAATGATATAATAATATATTATTATGTTTTTAAAAGGCTTTGGAAGCAACCCAACTGTGCTTCAATGAGTGAATGGATAAACAAAATGTGGCCTGTCCATACAGGGGCATTGATTCAGCTTTAACAAGGAAAGAAATTCTGACACATGCTACAACATGGGTGAACCTTGTGAACATTACCCTAGGTGAAATTAACCAGATACAAAAGGACAAATACTAAATGATTCCCCTTGTATGAGGTATCTAGAGCAGTCAAATTCATAGAGACAGAAATTACAATGGTGGTTGCCAGGGGCTAGGGGGAGGGGGAATGGGGACTGGTTTAATGGGAACAGAGTTTCAGTTTTGCAAGATGAAAAGGTTCTGGAGATTGGTTGTGTAGCAATGTGAATATAATTAACCCTACTGTACACTTAGAGATAGTTAAGATGGTAAATTTTTTAATGTGTCTTTAAGCATAATTTTTTTTTTTTTTTTTGAGACGGAGTCTCACTCTGTCGCCTAGGCTGGAGTGCAGTGGTGCGATCTCGGCTCACTGAGAGCTCCGCCTCAATGGGTTCACGCCATTCTCCTGCCTCAGCCTCCCCAGTAGCTGGGACTACAGGCCCCTACCACCACGCCTGGCTAATTTTTTGTATTTTTTTTAGTAGAGACAGGGTTTCACCGTGTTAGCCAGGATGGTCTTGATCTCCTGACCTCGTGATCCTCCCGCCTCAGCCTTCCAAAGTGCTGGGATTACAGGCGTGAGCCACCACGCCGGGCCTTTAATTATAATTTTTTAAAAAGCCTCCAAAGCAGTATGTATGATGTGTTCCCATTTTTGTAATATAGCAAGAAAATATTAATAATAATGTGGTTATCAATAATTGTTTTCTTCTTATACTTGTCTGTATATTCTGATAGTTTGGTCAGTGAGAAAATTTATAGAAAAACTATTGCAAAATAATAATTGCACAATCAAAACAAACATAAATTAAACCATATTTTTTCTGTTTATAAAAGTAATACATGTTCATTGTAAAAAAATCTGAAAAAGCAAAATATGTAATGCTAAAAAGAAAGAGCACTTGTCATCCCACTATTCAACATAAATATTTGAAAAATCATTAACTTAAATATTTCTATATTGATTTCTTTCTAATTTTTTTCTATGAATAAATTTTCCTTGCATAATCATATCTAGAATAATTCCTATATAGAGTTTTAACTTTCATCAAGTAGTCTTAAAAACCTGATTTAAATAGATAAATGATGTTCCATTGCATGCGTGGGACATAGTTTATGACTAGTTTTCCTTTTGTTGGTCATTAACTAGTTTCCATTTTTTCTCAATGGCAAGTCATGTTGGAAAGGACAAGTTTGTGCATAAATCTGGCTGCAAATCTGAATTTCTTTGAATCAGTTTCTGAACATAGACTTACTGGCTCAGGGCTCTAGTGCAAGGTTGTTTTCTGGAAATGTACCTATTTAACCTCTTTCTAGCAGTATTATAATTCTAGAATATCCCTGTCAATTGGATGAAAATAGTATCTTGTTTGCATTTGTGTTTCTTTGATCAATGGTGAGGTTGAACATTTCCCAGTGTAAGGACTGGCCGTTGGCATGCTCTGTCTTCACTCTACTCGGGCTGGTGTTGTCCTGACTGTGTGGAAGTGCCTGGTATTGGGCTGGGTGGGTGGTGCCATCTCATTGCCCTCTGAGGCCCCTCCTTGTGTATGAAGCTTCCCCCTCATGTGCTGAGCCATGGCCCACCCTTGGTTCCTTTTGGGCAGCTTGGAGCTGAGTGACAGCTGGTGACCCCAGTCTGCTGGACTTACGGGACGGGCACCTTGGGGAAAGGGGATGGGAACTTCAGGCCCAA
Organism: Pongo pygmaeus; assembly: GCF_028885625.2. Taxonomy (NCBI): domain Eukaryota; kingdom Metazoa; phylum Chordata; class Mammalia; order Primates; family Hominidae; genus Pongo; species Pongo pygmaeus. The sequence goes on along the minus strand of NC_085930.1, from coordinate 59,036,752 downwards.
GGTTGGCCTGAAAAACATGTGTTAAACTTTGAGGACTTTAACCAGGCAGGAGTGACTCATTAACTCCCTGTCACCCATCAATGCCCGCCAGCCAGATTCAGCTGGGGAGGGCACGCTGGGGCTGGGGAGGTGATTTGGACCTGTCTTCCCTTCTGAATGGGAACTCAATTCCTTTACAGTCGACACTGAAGCCTTGGCTATGGAATATTCTCTTATGATTTCCATCTGTCATTTTTGTTTGGCTCCTTGGGTGTGTCCATTCTGCTCTTCAGTCTTTGGATTGAGTTTGCATGGATATCATCAAGCATTACATTTCCAGGAATCATCTCTCGTTTTCTGAGTGCTCCTTTTTCATGGCGGCTGGTTCTTGTTTTATGGGTTCACCATGCCCATGGCAATAGGAATAGTGCCTGCCTCGCGGGAGATTATATGTTAGGTGAGGTGGAAGTTGTAGAGCACTCAGAACAGTGCCCGGCCTTCAGTAATTGCTCAAATGTTAGCTTTCAGCTGTGTGCCTGGGATCCAGGAAGCACTCAGTAAAATTACCTATTGTGTTATCTGGCGGTCCACAGATGTTTTTCTAAGAAAGCTTGGAAGTTCCAGGGCTATGTCAATGGTCTGCCCCCTTCCTCATGCCACAGCCCAGGGAGCCCTAGCAGCCCAAACCATCTGTCCTTCCCTAAGGCATTGTCCCATCTGCCCCCAAAGAGCTGTAAGTTAAGAGTCCTCCACTCAAGACCCCCAGGGGCTGTTTTGGCTGAACTCTTGGTGCAGAGGAGAAAGCAGAGACCGGTGGAGGGTGGTGACTTGCTCAGATCTCTGCAGCCAGTTAGAGCAGGGCTTAGCCTGCAGGTCTCCAGGCTCCCAACCTGCTGGCAGGGAGACATCACACCCTGGGCTGATGATGACTCTTTCTGCCGGATTCCCTTATTTATAGAGCAGCTCTGTGCCCTCCCACCCTTCTTCCTCTCCCCAGGGGCTGGAGCCCGTGTGTGTGTGTGTGTGTGTGTGTGTGTGTGTGTGTGTGTGTGTGGTTGAGTCATCTTGGGCCATGCGAGTGAGGACTGTGACTGACCAATGGCAGAGACACAAAGTGGCAGGGGCCTGGGCCCCCACCCTGGGTCACCATTCCCATCCCTGACACTCAGCAGGTGGGAGGCCAGAGGCAGAGAGACAGTCTCCTGTTTAAGACACTGTTCTTTTTTGTCTCTGTGCCAGCGTGGGGACTGTGTCCTGGCTCCTCGCAGTGGCTGGCCTGTACCCACCTAGCCACTGGTCACTGTTGGGACCTCCAGGACCCTGACCCTACATTCCTCACTCCCAAGCCAGGGGGCAGCAGGCTCCTACAGTCATGCAGGTGCAAGGACAATAAGGACCCTGTGGCAGCCAACATGGGTACGGGTGAGTGCCAGGCAGCACTGCCCTCCGTGTGCCTCAGCTGCGTCCTGCCCCAGCTCTTCCTGCAGGCTCCCACTTCCCACCTTGTAATGGGTCCCTCTCTACATCCTCCCCCTTCCTGGGGTCTCAAAGCCTTCTCTATAGAGGAGGTAGCAGATTCTCCCAAATTCCCACTACCTTGCCATTTTCCGGATTGGGAGTAGTTTTTGCTGCCAACAAACAGCAGGGCCTGGCTGGTCAGCACTCACAGTGTCGGCAGAGCTTTAGGCCGCCCTGCAAAGCCCAGCATCTCATTCACACCAGCCTGGGTGGGGGTGTCCTGGACCCTGCCATGGGCTCAGTCACAGCTCAGGGAAACTGGGACATGGCCAACATGGTTCTGAGAGGCAAGTGTTTGGCACAGCCCTGGGGCTTTGCTGGTCTCCGAGCAGCATGTCCTCATCTATAGAGCGGGGAGCAGACTGCAGCCTCTCAGCACATGCTGAGGTCTCAGGAGGCCTCTGCAAAGGGTTTTGTTAGCTGTGAAGTGTACTGCGCATGCTGCCACTAACCAAAGAGCTGGAGAAGCCTCCAAGGAAGGTTGCCCCAGACAGGGTGATTTGCGGTGAGGATGGGGCAATTAAAGGCAGAGGCAAAGATGTGAGGCCAAGGCTTTGGGAAGCTCTGCCAGACCGAAGCCCCTCCCCAGGCTGAGGGTGTCAGTGGTGGAAGGAATTCCTAGGCCACTTACCGCCATCTCCATCCTGAGCTGGCTCCACCAGGGTGGTCTGGACGCTGCCTCCTTCCCAAATCTCTGCCTCTCTTGGAAGACCAGCCTGAATGACAGCCCCAGACCTTGAGTCCTGCCCACAGGGACCCACTCCTCCACTGCCTGGGATCCTCCTCAGAGGCCCAGCCCTGAACCAGCATGGCTGCAAGCGAGGAAACCTGGGTGTGAATTCTGCTCTGCAGAGGACCCAGCACTGCCTTGGGTGAGCTGCTCCACCCTCTGCTTCCTCCCCTGCAGGCAGAGGTGGGGTGGGCTGCTTGCTCACCAGTGTCCCCCTGTGCCCTTCTGGTAACAATGACAACACTCTGGTTTTGTGCTAGGGACTTCCCTCCCCACTCTCTGTTCATGAGATTCAGCAAGGTCAACTCTTCTCCCTTTCCAGGGGTGGCCCAGGCCTGGCTGTCAGTGGCTCACCTGCCCCCTGGCCACAGCAAGTGGGTCAGAGATGAGCATGTGACACTAGCAGGACCAGCCAGCAGTCAGCCACGGCACCTGCTGGGCCCATCGGCATCAAGCAGTGCAGCCTGGAGCTGCTGAGACAGGCCTATGTGGAGGGAAGTGAGACCAAGAAGCCAAGGATCAGGATCCCCCCAGCAGCAGAGGCCCTGGCGTCAGCTGGGCCTGGAGCCCACATTGGAGGCTCTGCTTACTCCAGCCTATCAACTCCATTTCCCCTTAGACAAATGTGGGTTGGACTGGTTTCAACTGAAGTGTGCTTGAGCTAGGGATGGTTGTCTCTGAGCCTGGGGCTGGAGAGTGGCCTTGGAATAGGAGCTGCAGCGAACAGGATTCTTGAAGGAGCAGGAGGGAGGCTCAGGCCAGAAGGAGGAAGGCTGGCCAGTGGCTAGGAGGTGCCCAAGAGCGGCACACCCAAACACACATCTGCTGTGCATCTGCTCTGGACTGGACACTCAGACAGCGTGTCTGTGCTGGGGGCATGGCCTTGTGCTGCAGGCAGGGGGTCTGCAGATGATGCAGACCTGGTTCCCACTGCCATGGTGCTCATGGTCTAGGGGGGGGAGCGGCATGTGCCCAGCACACTTCATGGCTCACTCAGAGCTCAGTGGAGTCCTGGGAATGGAGGCCCCTGCAGCAGGCCGCTGCTTGGGAGGGCCGTTAGAACTTACAGGTGGCCAAAGGTGGGGAGCGCTTGGGCCACAGGACTCTGAGGAAGCTCCACTGGACCTGTGGACAACAGCGCTCGAGTGGTTGAAGCACCAGTGAGGTGGCCTCAGAGCACGGGGGACTGGGAAATGAGAATGGAAGAAAAAACGAAAAAAGAAAATAATATAAATTTTTTTCAGAGCTAAATAAAAGCATGAAGTTTTCTTCACACGCTGACCAAACAGAAGAAGAATGAATAAATGAAGCCAACACCAGGTAAGTCACCATAAAATTTCAGATAATCAACGATAAAGAGAAGACCCCCAAAAGCTTCTTAGAGAAAAAAAACAGGTAGCCTCTGTCTTAGTCCACCGAGGCTGCGATAACAGATATACCGTAAACTGGGTAGTTTATAAACAACAGAAATATATTTCTGTCAGTTCTGGAGTCCAGGAAGTCCAAGATCAAGGAGCAGGCAGATTCGGCCTAGTGAGGGCCCACCCTCAGGCTCATAGATGATGCCTGCCATAGATGGATGTTTGACCCTCCCAAGCCCATGTGGAAATGGGGAGGTGGAGCCTGGTGGGACGTGTCTGGGTCAAGGAGGTGGATTCCTCGTGAATAGATTAGTGCCCTCCTGGGAGAAAGGGGGTGAATTCTCACACTGTGAGCTCCCTAGAGACCTGGTTGTTACAAAGAGCCTGGCACCTCCCCCTAACCTCGCTTTCTCTCTCACTGTGTGACCTCTGCACATAATGATTCTCCTCCACCTCCATCATAAGTGGAAGCTTTCTGAGCCCTCACCAGGAGCAAATGCTGGTGCCATGCTTCCTGTACAGCCTGCAGAACTGTGGGCCAAATACACCTCTTTTCTTTATCATTTATCCAGTCTCCGGTATTCCTTTATAGCAATGCAAATGGACTAAGACAGCGACTTCTCGCTGTGTCCTCACATGGTGGGAGGGAGGAGGGGTTCTCTGGGGCCTCCTTTATAAGGGCATGAATCTGCTCAGGAGGGCTCTACCATGTGACCTCATCACCTCCCAAAGGTCCTACTTTCTAATACCATCACCTTGGGGGTTAGGATTTCAACATGTGAGTTTTGGGGGGACACAAATATTCAGACCATAGCACCTACAAAGGAATAAAATTCCAGCTGGTATCAAACATCTCATAGCAACACTGGGTGCCAGATGACAGTGGAGCAATACCTTCAAGTTCTGAGCAGAAATCATTTTGAATCTAGAATTCCATAACTATCAATAAAATGTGACAGCAAATTAAAGATGTTTTTAGACATGGAAAGTCTCAGAAAGGTTGTCTTCCAAGCACCTTTACTTAAAAAAATTACTTGATGATGTACTCCAAATAAAATAAGAAAGAAACTCAATCATAATCATAATCAATTATAACCATAAAAATAGTGGTATTATGAAAGGAAATCTGAGGGTGGATTTTCAAAAGGTTTAGAAAACACCAATTCAAATTAGAAAAGAAATGTGATTTGCCTCTTGAAGTATGACAAAGAGACTGAATAGCAGCAATGCTAATGCATGCTGGTCCAGTCCCAGCAGGGCACATGGACACTGCCACAGGGTGATCAAGGGACCTTGAATACAGGAGAGATTTACAGACACATGGGCAGGGTGAGGGGTTAAGGGACTTAAGGGTTTGGGGAAGGGTTACCTAAACCTGAAGAGATCTCTAGGAGAGGCTGCCTGATAGAGCCATGGCCATGGGTAGAGGGACACAGCCAGTAATGGTGACACACGGGGGGCCAGCCAGGGGAACACATTGAACCTCACATCCTGCCCATACTCCAGTAGCTTGTCAGTGCCTCGCACGGGCCAAATTTGTTCAGAGACCAAAGCTACCTGTTCACGGTCTATGCAGCCGTGCCTCTGGGGGCACAGACACTATTTGGCATGCAGGGTGGGGCCATACACTTGTACAGACACAAAAGACACAGGCATATTTTTATTTATTTATTTATTTATTTATTGAGACAGGGTCTTGTTCTGTTGCCCAGGCTAGAGCGCAGTGGTGCAATCTTGGCTCACTGCAGCCTCCACCTCCTAGGCTCAAGCAATTTTCCCACCTCAGCCTCCCAAGTAGCTGGGACTAACTACAGGCACACACCACCGTGCCTGGCTAAATTTTGTATACTTGTAGAGACAGGCGAAACTGCCCTGTTGCCTAGACTGGTCTGGGACTCCTGGACTCAAGCAATCTGCACGCCTCGACCTCCCAAAGTCCTAGGATTATAGGCGTGAGTCACTGCACCCAGCCCAAGAACATTATTTAGAACAACAACAACAACAAACAGAAATGGTAGATGGCACTGGGGCTCAGTAGAATTTTACTTTTTATTTCATGCCTTTCTGTAGTGCTTGAACTTTAAAAACGTGTGCAGGTGTTATTTTTAAAAGAATTACTCAAATGAATGGCCTGAACACCAGTCTGGGAGGCTTGAAATTGAACCAACAGGGGACAGAGGATCCCATGGCTTTCATCCTATTGACAAGCTGGCCACTGTTTCCCTGGCTTCTAGCATTTCCTGGGCTTGGTACACCCTTCCATGAGAGTGGCGGCCATTCCCATTCCCAAGATCTAACCTGCCCTGCTCTGTGGTCTGTTCCTGCTCCTCAGTGCCACTCCTTGCTGCTCCCAGTGCGTCTCCCCAGGGTGGGGTCCATAGCCCCCTTCACACTCGTCCTTATCACCTGCACCACCGTCATCCTGCTGGGCCCCCTACACTGCACTGGGATCTCAGGAGGCCCTGGCAGTGTGAGTGGCATCTCATCTCCACAGCAATGCTCAGCACTGGCAGGACAGCTGTCCAGGAGCGGTGAATACATATCAGAAGGAATGGTAGCAGCCTATACTGCATCTCTGTACTTTCCAATGCCTTTTCCCATCTCTTACTTTGGTTATCTTCAAACAACCTTTTGAGGTAAGTAGGATAGAGGTCTGAGCACCCATTTTATAGATGAGGAAACTGAGGCTCTGAGAGACAAACTGATTTGCCCAAGGCCACTCAGCAGTGAGGGACTCTGTAAAAGAACCAGAGTCCAGGCTGCCACGCACGTACAGCCCCACTAGGCTGGGGTTCAGGCTGCTTGCCTGCCTAGAAATCTGTCAGGTGTCAGAGAGACCACAACTCATGGCAGAGACGGGGATGAGGGGAAGCTGAGGAGCCCTCTGACCCCAGCACCACACTGATGTGTCCATGGACCAGGGGAAGCTGGAGCTGTCACCCCACCTCAGCCCCTGCTGCTTCTGGATCCTCTGGGCTGGGGTATACCTGGGGCTTTGCCAATGCTCAGAGCCAGGGGCAGAGGCTCTCAGGACTCAGCCCTTCTCTGTGTCTTCTTGGACCACCAGGTCCCCAGGTCCCTGGGCTGATGTTCCTCAGAGCTAGGTGTGCTCAGGGCTGGGGGGCTGGGGGTGGGGACAACACTGGTCATGAGAGAGGGGTGGGCCCTCATCTGAGTCGCCTGGTGTCAGGACAGACCTGACCTCTTGTCTACACAGCACCAGGGGTCTGCTTGGTGGGGAAAGGGTCCAGCCTAGCCTGAGGAACCTCCTGCAGCATGTTTTTCCTGGCCCCTGGGCACCAGTAGCCCTTCTGCCTGCCTATTCCCTAGCCTCCAGCTCAAAACCACTTCCTGAGCCCAGAATGGGTAGGGTCTCTTCAGCACCCCAGCCCTTAGAGGAAGAGGTGGTGAGAAGGTAAGGGACTCTGGCCAGAGACCCTTGAAGCATGGCTGGGGACAGGGGAGCTGAGAGTAGGGGGAATTGTTGCTTCCCACCTGGGAAGGGTGCGGAGAAGTCAGTCACTGTGGGAGGTCACAGGGCTTGATGGCCACAGTGGGCCCTTTGTGCACAGAACATTGAGCCACTGAATGGGGCCCTCAAAATGCTTCCTGGAAGAGGGCAGGCTGGGCTCAGACCCTTGGGCAGGCATGAGCTAGTAGGGAGGCTGGAAGTCTCAGGTATGTGTGTGGAACAGGGGATGAGGACAAGATTGGTGGCTACAGTACTGTGGAAGAGAGCACCAGACCTTGAAGAGCTTCTTCAAAGATCCCGTGTCCATTGGCAGCTTTACCGGGGCAAGAAGAAAATCTCATTTCCTCAACATGTTTCAGAAGTGTTCTAGGTTCTGGGGATATAGGAGTGAATAAAAAAATACAAGTCCATGCTCTTAAGGAGCTTGTCTCCTGGTGGGAGAGACAGGCAAGAAACAAATCAATAAATAATACAAAGATCAGGATCATGAAACAAAATAAACAGAGGCCAGGAAACTGAGGGCAGCAGATGTGCTGTTTTAGATGAGATGGGTGAGGAAGGTGTCTGGGATAAGGTGGCATCTGAGCAGAGACCTGAGTATGCGATGGAGCAATCCATGCAGCTGTTTAGGGGGAAACAAGATATAATAGAAGAACATTTCCCTGAACTGAAGAAAGACTTGAGTTTCCAGATTAAAAGGATACACCAAGCATAGAGTAGTAACAATGAAAACAGAAGGAGGCTAGAGTCAGACATATCCTGGTAAAATGGGTGAAATTCAAGCATGGAGCAAAGATCACTCCAGAAAGGCACCAGGCCCAGATGGTTTTATAGGCAAGGTCATACAATATTTAACCAATATAATTTATATCCTTCCAAGGCCCTTTTCTATACTTGGTTATGTAGAAGTGGGAAGGAATTGCTTTGGAGGAAAAGAAACTTAGAGGTTTTCATTGCTATGAAGATAAATCTTTACTTTTTTTGGTCATCTGTTTTGGAGAGCACCACCTGGCTTTGTTCTCTCCTTTCTGCCAAGGAATCTCAATGATAGATTCTCCCCACTATATTGAGGGAGCTTTTCTCCTTAGATATGGTTTGGGGTAAATGCCGTATCTAGCTGTAGGGCATTAAAGATTGTGGTGAAAACTTGGGCTTTACTTACTCTGAGTGAGTTGGGAGCTGCTGGAAGCTTCTGAACCCAGAAGGGACCTGATCTGACGCAGGTTTTAACAGGACCATCTTGGCTGTTCTCTAGTTTCTGGCCAGTGGGGCCTCCCTCCTGTGCGCTGAAGCTGCTAACGATGTGTCTTTGCTTCCAAGCTTTTTCTGACCTTTTGCTGCAGCTTTCACCAAGGAGATGGGAGACACTAGGCTGAGTATGTGAGGAGTGAAGACTGAGGGCGGCCAGGGCAGATGGAGAAGTGCTGTGGCCATGCCTGATCCTGACCTGCACTGAGACAAAATGAGGAATACAGGCCTCTCTCTCTTCTCTTATGAAAATGGGCAAATTCCACTGTTCTGCCCAGGCTAGCCAGGGCTGCTGTAATGCCAGAGTGGTCATTCCAACTTCTGTGAACTAGAAAGCCTCTCACCATCCTCAACACAAATGTCCTTAAAGCCCTATGGCCACGCATTGGTTTGGCTCCTAGTGGCAGCAGCAGCTGAATCCCAGGCACTGACCTGGTGCACAGAGAGTGTCCCCAGATCCCTGGTCAAGCAAGCCCAGACCTATAGCATTCCAGAGAGCCTGGAAAGGGTATGGTTAAAAATTCCTGGTCTACCAATGTCTTCCAGAAGCAGCAGGAGAAAATGCTCCCCACCTCCCAGTGCCAGGAGAGGAGAAGAAGGAAGCTCAGTAGGACAGCTCTGCACAGGTGGCCTGGGGGTGTCTGCAAGATGACCTGGCTCTACCTCTCTACCTGCTCCTTCCCAGCTGTGTGGCTGGGGAGGGCTGGTGCCCTCTCTGAGTCGGTTTCTTCATCTGTAAAGTGCTTGGCTGAGGATCCAGGTGGAGTGTGGATTAAAGGGCACAGCAGGGTGCCTAGCACCGTCAGCCCACGTGTTTCTCTTGGGCAAGGCACTCTGAGCCTTACTCTTCCTGTCTCTAAGCTGGAACCCAAATGCGAGCCAGGATTGCTGCGGACTAAAGCAGTCTATGAACGCTTTTGTAGACTGCGAAGCATTGTTTGGTCTTCAGAAAGGTGCCCCAGAGACAAGGTGTCATTGGCTTCAGGTGGGGGGGGTCAGCAAACCTCCTCAGTTAGTCCTGGAGGGCAGGGTGGCAGCGCAGAGCGCGCGCACTTTCCGGAGGGTAACTGATTGTCCTGCTGAAAGCCCAATACCGTATTTATCCCAAAATACGTCCTTCTTGGCAAGTCTACTTTATCTGACACTCAGCGGAGGACAGAGCTTCTTGTACCGCGCTGGGGATGAAGGTGGGGACATGGGGCAGACCGGGCCAGACAGGCTCCCCAGCGCTTCCCCCTCAATCACGCAGACTGCACTTTGGGGCGATCTCAGGGCTTTTCTTAAGTCTTGAGGCCAGTCTCACGTTCTCACCTTGGGAACCGAGCTTTAGAAGCCGGCCCTCGTGGACGCCGCGAGACAGTAGCGAGGGGGTGGGAAGCAAGGAGGTGGCTGCGAGCCGGGGACCAGGCAGCGTGTTGGGGGGGCGTGCGCGTCTGGCAGCTCCGGGATCCCAGAGCATCCGCCGCGCAAGTAAGGGGGCCGCGCGGGCGGGGCGGGGCGGGGCGGGGCCAGGGAGGGGCGGGACGTGTGACGCTCAGCGCGGGCCAATGGGGCGCGCGCCCGGGGCCGAGCCTCCTGCGAGCCTTCGCGGCGCCCGCTGCGTCACGTGAGCGGCGGGGAGTGAGTGCCCAGCGAGCTGCGGGCGGGCTAGTGCTCCGCCGCAGCTACCCGCGGGCCGGCGGGCAAGCGAGCCAGCGCAGGACCCGCGGCTCGGCCCCCGGCCGCCGCCGGACCGAGAGTCGAGCCGCCGCCCACAGCCCAGCCCGCCCGGCCGCAGGACCGCCGGGGCCTGGCCGCCGGTCCGGCGTGCGCCAAGTTCAGGTGGGAGAGGCGCGGCGGGGCCAGCCGGCCGCGTGGACGCGGCCCCGGGTGATCAGAGGGCTGGCCGGCCTCGGGGCGCGTGGCCGTGCGCCCGCGCAGCTCTCGGAGGCACCGCGCGAGTGCCAGAGGAATGTCAGAGGAGCGGGATGGGCCCCCGCGGAGGTGGGCAGGGGTCGGACTAGCCCGGGGGAGGTGACCCCTCCCGCCCCAGTCGCCCACCAGCACTTTGCTGAGGCCCGCGCCGCCGCCTCGGTGCCTGGCCGGGCGATTCCGTGGCGCGCCTTGCGGGCCGGCCCTCCCATATGGTGGGCACCGGCGCGGCCTGGTGAGAGGAGGGGGCGAGCGGACGCGCTGGCCAGCCCGGGGTTGGGGGGCGGAGGGGCTGGAGAAGGAGGGGTTACTGTCGGTCACCGCAGCAGTGTCGGGGGCAAGGGGGGGCGCGGGACGAGGGCATGGTGCCCAGCGGGCGGCAGTCCAAGACTCTAGAAGGGGTCTGAGCCGGCTCTCTTCATTTCCTACGCACGTTTCCCCTCACCCGCCGGCACCCACGGCGGCTCCACGCGCGAGCCCTTCGCGGACAGCCTCCCGCACAGCCACAGAGGCTGCGGCGCACCACGCCCCGCACACGCAGTCACACGACAGGAACTCACACCCCTTCACGCACACCCGCACCGTTCACGCGTCTCACTCCACGCTGAGTCCCCGTCCGCTCAGACCGAACATTACCAAAGCCATGGCCTGACCGAGGGATGGCGGCGGCGGGGCAGAGGCCGTCCCCATCCCATATGGTGGTCCGGTTCACTCTTCCCTCCCCGCCTTAGTGTTACTCATGGAACCCCCCTCTCACGGAGGGCACAGAGGGGCTGTTTTCTCCCACGGCCCTCGGAGGTGACAAAATCAACAAATGTCTGAGAGCCTCAAATCTCCTTCCCCCTGTCCCCCAGGACCAGGTGGCCCCAGGGGAGACCCTGCCGCCCTACAGGTGTGAGGACGCCCGGACTCTGCGACTTTGGGGCCTGCGGGCGGCTCAGGGACCGGGGACTCTTATTTTGAAGGACGGCCCCCGCCGCCACCCCCGTGATTTGCACGCTGACCCAATGGCAAGCCCTTGGCCGGCGCTGGGCTTGTTATCAATTACATGTTGTTCCTGCAGCCGCTGTGTCCCCGGGAGGATAAACAGCAGGCCTGGCCGGGCCAGGGGAGGGGGCGGAGTCCGGCGGCCAGCCGGGGACTGTGCCCGGAACAGCGTGTCCCCTCCCCCTGCACGCAGCCTGCGCCTCTGGCCGCCCCACGTGCTGCTGTGTTTCAGGGGCCGAGCCAGCACCAGCCCTAGAGTGTCCTCTCTTTAATGCTGGTGCCCTGGGACGTCCCAGAGCCCTTTCTGGGTTCTCAGTGCCTGGGTGCTTCCCCTTTGAGACGTTCAGCCCAGCATTAAGACCCTGTTGCCTGACCTGGGCCACCCATTCCTAGTCTCGGCCCCCCCCTCCCCCGCACCTTCCATTCACTCATTCAGCAAATTTTTCCCGGTCCTGTTTTAGACTCTGGGATATGGCGTTGGAGTGAACAGTCAGGACAGCTGATATTCTGATGGGAAGGTAGACAGGGAGGAAAGTTCACAAACACATTACCAAGATAGTTTCCCACAGTAGAAACTGCAGAGAAGAGTATAATATAGGATGATGTACAGAGTGGGCCTGGCAGGGGTGACTTCTGAGCCGAGATCTAACTAAGCAGCTCCCACCTGCAGTGCTGGGGGAAGAGGCAGGGCAGTGGCCCCGGGCTGAGTCTGAAGTGAGGTGAGCACACCTGGACTAGGAGAGGGGCAGTTGGTGGTGAGGTCTGCAGAGAGTCCCAAGGGCCCAGGTGCTGGGCTGCTGCGAGGAGATAGGGCCACCTGTCCTTGGGAAGCCATTGGAGGGTGTTTCCTTCAAGCCCCCCTACTGTACTTTTTAGATACCTTTATCTGTCAATATCTGTTTATATCTTTAAAAGGTAGGGCCTCCTTTAACCACAATACGATCATCACAATTAAAAATATTAACAGTAATTACTTAATATCATGGGATGGCCAGTTAGTGATCACGTTTCAGGGGAGGGCTCTAAGGCCTGCTCTGGGCCCCAGGAGGGCTGGAGGCCCCTGATTCCTTAACATCACAGTAGAGGGGCAGAGGCCGCACGTTTGCCGTGCCTGCAGGCTGACACCAATGGCTGGCACTGGCTGAGTGCTGCCGGTGTGCCAGATCCTGAGTGGGGTGCTTAGCAAGTGTCAGCTCACGGAATTCTCACAACACCTGAGGAACCAGGCACTGTTGGAAGCACCCCCATCTCACAGACTGAGACAGACACAGAAAGGCTGTGCACCTGCCTGAGGTCACCTGGCAGACAAGTTGCAGACTCAGAAATGGAGCCCCTGCTTGGAGGGTGGGAAAGGGTTGGGGGAGGCCCAGGGTGGAGTGTGGGCTCTACCCAGCCTTGCGCCCTTCACAGTGTCTAGCACTTTCATTCCTTCCCAGCACCTGATTTGGTGAACAGGTGCATTTTAAAACATATTCCAGGTTTAAATCCTTAGCTGAGTATTTAAACCAAAAAGCCAAATGTCCTCCTAGTAAAACTGGCTTGGGGTACAGACCTTGCCTTAGTTTCCTGGAGCTCCATGAAGCTCCCTGGGTAAGTTGGGAACTGAGGTCAAAGGTCCTGGGGTCCCTGAGCAGGAAGAGACTTAGAGATCTTTGAAGCATGGAACAGATGAGGAAACTAAGGTTTGGGAGGGGGAGCAAGAACTTGCTCAAGACTGTAGCTGATGATGGTATTGGCCATTGGGCAGTGCCAGGTGCCAGGCCCTGAAGGGGTCCTGGAGACAGAGGGGCTGAGTATAGAGGTGATGCTGGGCAGCAGAGAACCTCTGACTTTGGTGCAGAGCATTCCCCTTACCCAAGCTTGATAAACACCCAGCCTGCCCTGGTCACTGAGCAGGGACAAAGGTTCACAGAGGTGGCCCCGTCACAGCTGGACACTGTTGACTCTCCTTGGCACCAGACCTAGCATGTCCTTTGGCTTCAGAGGATGCAGCTTTCCCTTCTCCTCTGTATCAAAGTTCTCTGAGCCCCTCCTGGGCACCAGGGGCCAGTCCAGGCACTGGGGACGCAGCAGAGACATGGAGTGCACTGTCTCAGGGGGAGACAGGCATTAGCTGAGTCTTCCCAAGGCGGTGAGTGTCCCAGATGGAGAGAGCAGTGGCAGAGAGTGCAGGGGACTCCACTTCCTTATTGGTCAGGATGGGCTGGGGGGGTGGTCGTCTCCTTTCCCACTAGGTGGGTGTGAAGTCCAAGGCAGTTAGGCACATGCGGGTGCTCTGGGACCCCAGTGGTTGGCTTCCACTCCACAGATTATCACCAGAGGGGCAGGGCCTTGGCCACCAGGATGCTCAAGCATCAGGGTGCAGGTGAGAGGGTTGCGTTCAAGCCTGTGCCACTCACAGGGCAGTCAAGGCTTATCGGGGTTTGAGGACTGGAGAGTGGAGGAGCTTTTCCCCTTTAGGTGGGGAAACAGCTGCAGAGGCAGGCACTTTTTGGTCTTTGACTGTTTTGCCTCCATGCTACACTTGCCCAGTTAAAATGCAGGCGGCCTAGTTAAATCTGAATCTCAGGTGAAATAATTTTTAAATATAAGTGTGTCCTATCCAATATTGGGAACATACTTTTATTAAAAATAGTTTATTTTTTAAATCTGAAATTTGAATTTAACTGTCGGCTTGTATTTTTATTTGCGTAATCTGGCCACCCTCTGGAAGCCTCAGCAACATGAGGGTCAGAGGGCAAATGGCTGTTCTAACCCCATTCTGTGACTCAACAGGCGTGAAGCTGAGGTCAGGAGCCCTCAGATGTACAGTGACTCCTGTGATGTTGACGGTGGGCTGATTCGGGGCTTTGGCCCTCCTGGGGTCCAGAGAGCCTCATCGCGCATGCCCTTCTCTCATACTCACCCATACTCAGTTGTTCACAGACATATGTGCTATTTTCCAGGATAATTCTGGAAAATCTGTTTGAAACCAGAAGTGCCCCTGGTTGTGCAATGGGGCTTGGAGAGGTCTCTTTTGCAAACAGGTGGTGCAATTTCAGAAAACACTCTTGCAGGCACAGCTCTCCTGGGGGATGGAAGCAGGATCCAGGCATTTGGCAATGGGAGGCTGTGGGCAGGCAGCTGAGGGTGGGGTCAGAGGCCCGCGAGGTGGCAGGTGAGCACTGTCCTTCTGACCAGGCCTCCTGTCTTCCTTCCCTGCAGCCGCCACCGGCACGGCCAGGCCAGCATGGTGGACCACTTACTTCCAGTGGACGAGAACTTCTCGTCGCCAAAATGCCCAGTTGGGTATCTGGGTGATAGGCTGGTTGGCCGGCGGGCATATCACATGCTGCCCTCACCCGTCTCTGAAGATGACAGCGATGCCTCCAGCCCCTGCTCCTGTTCCAGTCCCGACTCTCAAGCCCTCTGCTCCTGCTATGGTGGAGGCCCGGGCACCGAGAGCCAGGACAGCATCTTGGACTTCCTATTGTCCCAGGCCACGCTGGGCAGTGGCGGGGGCAGCAGCGGTAGCATTGGGGCCAGCAGTGGCCCCATGGCCTGGGGGCCCTGGCGAAGGGCAGCGGCCCCTGTGAAGGGGGAGCATTTCTGCTTGCCCGAGTTTCCTTTGGGTGACCCTGATGACGTCCCACGGCCCTTCCAGCCTACCCTGGAGGAGATTGAAGAGTTTCTGGAGGAGAACATGGAGCCTGGAGTCAAGGAGACCCCCGAGGGAAACAGCAAGGACTTGGATGCCTGCAGCCAGCTCTCAGCTGGGCCACACAGGAGCCACCTCCATCCTGGGTCCAGTGGGAGAGAGCGCTGTTCCCCTCCACCAGGTGGTGCCAGTGCAGGAGGTGCCCAGGGCCCAGGTGGGGGCCCCACGCCCGATGGCCCCATCCCAGTGTTGCTGCAGATCCAGCCCATGCCTGTGAAGCAGGAATCGGGCACGGGGCCTGCCTCCCCTGGGCAAGCCCCGGAGAATGTCAAGGTTGCCCAGCTCCTGGTCAACATCCAGGGGCAGACCTTCGCGCTCGTGCCCCAGGTGGTGCCCTCCTCCAACTTGAACCTGCCCTCCAAGTTTGTGCGCATTGCCCCTGTGCCCATTGCCGCCAAGCCTGTTGGATCGGGACCCCTGGGGCCTGGCCCTGCCGGTCTCCTCATGGGCCAGAAGTTCCCCAAGAACCCAGCCACAGAACTCATCAAAATGCACAAATGTACTTTCCCCGGCTGCAGCAAGATGTACACCAAAAGCAGCCACCTCAAGGCCCACCTGCGCCGGCACACGGGTGAGAAGCCCTTCGCCTGCACCTGGCCAGGCTGCGGCTGGAGGTCAGTATAGCGGGTGACAGGCCTGGGCAGTGAGCACAGCCACTCATGTCTGCTTACTTGGGTGTGCAGCAGGGCCATTTTCCACCGTTAAGAGAAGGCAGATGAGGAAGGGGAGGGAGGGGCAGGCGGGTGCAGGCCCAGAGCTGGCACAGTTGCCTGGAGGCTTCCTTGGTCCTCCTGGTTCCTGAAGCCAGAAGCCAACTGGTGTCCAGTTTCCTGATGGCCAGGTGAGGCTTCACTGGCCTGTGCTGCCAGCTGGGTCTCCCCATCCAGTCTGACAAGGGTGGGGATTGAGGGGCTGGCGAGGAAGGATGAGTGTGGTCTAGAGGCCAGGCAGCGGCTCCCTTTGGGCCCACAGCCCCACAGGGTAAGTACCACCATCACTCCCAACTTACATCACAGGACACTAGGGCTCTGACTGGCCAGGTACTTGCCCAAGGTCACTCTGCTTTGTGAATGGGATTTGAACCCAGAGGCCAGATTCGAGAGGTCACATCCTGAAAATGCTGCTTCCCCAACCAGTGAGACTAGCTTCATTCACAGATGTCTCAGGACACGTGGGCTGGGCCTAGCCTGTGCTTCCTCCCTGGGGACATGGAAGCATGTATGGGAGGCTGCAAAGGCCAACCCAGAGGGAGGCTAGGCCAGCTGGCGGTGCTGTCACAGGTGGCAGAACCCAGGCTGTCTGGTCTTCATGGCAGTGGGGAAATCAGGCCTCAAATGGTAACTGGTAGTCTCCCAACCAGGGTTACCCAGCACCCTTCCCTGAGCACCGCGTGCTGCTCAGCCTCCTTGGGAGGGGTTGTCCACCTTTTCCTGAAATGTAGGCTGCTTGCCAAGAGCTCATGTGCTCCAGGGTGCCAGAGCCAGCCCTCTGCAGTTCCTGATGCCCATCCCAAAGGAATCTCTGGCCTGCCTGGGGGGCGCTGTGTGCTGTTGGCACATTCCGCATCTTTGCTGCTGTGGCTGCTGCTACGTGTGTGAGATGGGGCACACTCATCTGCATCCCTGGGGATGTATATAGGCCTGGGCCTCACCAGCAGGTGTGTGGCTGTGTGTGTGCATGCCCACATGTGTATGCATCTTGCTTTCTTTGTGTCTGTCTGTGCCATGTGACCATATGTGTTTGCACACATACATGTCTTAGGTGTTTGTGCACCATGTGTGGCTGCCTGTGTGTGCGTGTGTTATGTGTGGGTGCAGCACCCGGGGAGCAGTTTGCAGCTTTTGTTTTCTTGACCATACTCTGGATCTGAGAGCTCTTGAGAGTTGTCTGGGGCAGAGGTTCTGGCCGGTGAGGCTGAGCCGTGGTCGGGGAGCTGTGAGTGGAATGTATGTTGTGGCACTGGTGCTGCCTTTCCATTGAGTGCCAATCTGGCCAGAGAAGGGAATTTTCCTGAACAGTGTCTAGGTTTATGGAGGCCCCTCCTGAGTGAGGACATCACTCTGTCCTGTCTCCCACCCCATTCAGACAGACCGGAGAGGCTTCTGCGAGAGCCCACCCTGGGGCCTCACAAGGTCTCCATCCTGGAGTCCCCACCTCTATGAGCTTTGTACCTAGGCCTGCCGAGTGGGTGCATGGCTGACAGGCTGCTTGTGAGAGGAGGACACAGCAGCAAGTACACTGCACAGGAGGTTAGAGGAGCCGAGAAAAGGGCCAGGAGTGCTCTTGATTGAAGCAGGAAACTTGTGCAGAGAAGGCGAGGGCACAGGTGTGTGGGGGCAGTGGTCTCGAGCCTACGCCTGGGTCAGCCACTAACTTCTCATGTGCCTTTGGGGTGGTCCCCCTCCAAACCTCAGTTTCCTGTCTGCAGAGTGGAGGGCTAGCCCTTCGCAGCCCAGGGCAGGCGTGCAGGGCTCCACAGCAGCCTCCTTGTTGTTTGTACATCACAAGGATACAAACTCATACAAGGCAGTTTCTGAGGAGGAACCCTGAAGGCATTCTCTCCAGCCCCCAAGAGGGTGGTGCCTATTGTGGAGGTACCCCCTACTCCCAGGGACCCTGCATGCACTTTCCTCTTGGTGAGGGCGGGCAGGGGCTGCAGAGAGGCAGGGAAGCCTCCCTGCAAGCACCAGTCTGGACTCCCTAGTCGGGCTCAGCTTTCAGCACCGTCTCCTGGCCATAGTCGACCATTGGCAAGTGGCTCCTCTAGTTGCCGTGAGGCTGGGTAGGGTGATGGGGAGGGCAGGTGTGGTCCTCATCCAAGGCCAGCCTTCTTCCTGGATATCTTAGGGCCAGAGAGCTGATAGGCCCTTCAGCCCAAAGTGTATCTCAGTGAGGCAGATCTTAGTTCTCTATACAGTGGCCTCAAGAGGTAATGACTTCCTCATGGCAGGGGGGTGTACATGAGAGAGTGGGTACTTGTAGAGGGGATTCAGCTCTGACACATCTGAGCCCTGGCACTGGTCATGCTGCCCAGGACCCACTTGGCAAGAGAAGGTGTAATGGTTGCCTGGCCCAGTGAGATCACAATGGCACTGCCCCCAGGAGCTGTCCCTGCTGCCAGCCATGCCCCGGGCTTCCCGAGGGCTCCTCCGGCTTCCTCCAAGGTCCCCTGGAGTGGGTCTGGCCCTGGTGGGGTAACTCATGGCAGAGGTGCCATTCGGCTGGGAGCTGAGGACACCGGCCTCTAGGGAGGGCTGCTTTTCTGAGGATGCGGGGAGTCCTCAGTTGGCTTTCAGGGATCTTGAAACCCTGGGGATGTGCCCAGTCTGCTTGTGTCTCTTAATGTGGGGATAGTCTTCAACTGAGAGGGAGCCCCTGCAGCTCCTTGCAGCAGTCAGGAGGGAGGATGGACCCCGCTTTGGGGCAGCTGGGTCTGGACACGGCTGGAAGAGTAACGATGATGATGGTGAGATGGCGTATTTACTGACCACTCACTGTATGCTGGGCACTATTCTAAGTTTCTCAGAGCTGGAATCCCCTCTGCCCACCATTGTAACTTGCATACTTCCTGCCATGGGGAGCTCATTACCTTCTGAGGCCTTTAAGTATACTTTGCTATGCTTCAGTTTCTATTCAAGCTTCTCTTTCTGGCCCACAGACCCATACAATGTGCTTACCTGTCTCTTCCCCTTACTGAGTGGGATCCAGCCACGCTGGCCTCCCTGCTGTGGCTCAGGCTCCCGCGTGGGCATCCGCCCTCTCTGTGCCCTCTGTCTCAAATGACCCCTGCCCTTGAGGCTGTAGTGACAGCTTAAGGTTTCGCATTAGCTCATCAGGTCCTTGTAACTGCCTGGTGAAGTGTGGGCACCAATCTTCATTTCACAGAGAGGGAAACTGAGGCACAGGCTGCTCACGTCACATGCCCACAGGGACATAGCTAGTGAGCAAGGATCTGGGTTGCATGCCTGAGCCCGAGCAGAGCCCTGCTCTGGCCACCCAGCGGTCCCAGCTGGTATCAGAGTCACCATGTGTGCCTCCACTCTCCCACCAAGAGGTCGGCCCAAAAGGCATTATGCTTCTGGGCTATGGGAAAAGAGCTAACGACCACAATCGAGATAATAACCAGGGCCTCTAATGCATAGGTGGCACTGCTCTGAGCAAAATTCACACATATTAATTTATGTAATTCTCAAAATTAGTAGGCATCAGCATGTTGTCCCTATTTCACAGAGGAGAGAATTAAAGCACAGAAGAGTTAGGTAAATTCTCCGGTCAGACAGCCAGTAAGCCCCAGAGCCAGGAGTTCAGCTGAGGCTGTCTGCCCAGACTCAGGGACCTCCCTCTGCACCCCGGTGTTGGGTGCTCACTCTGGTGTTGGGAACCTCCACCTCCATCTGCAGCTCAGCCTGGCCTTTGGGGTGGCAGCTCTGCACACTCACCTACTCCCTGTGGGGGAGCTCTCCACTCCCAGGCCTTGTCTCTTCTTCCTGGTGGCCTAGATGAATGGGATGCTCTTCCTGCCCCAGGCTGGCTCTGGCCTCGTACTGTGTCCTGTGCTTGGAGAACAAGCCAGGGCCCCTCAGCCCCCTCGTCCCTCTGTGTAATGGACAGTGCCCTCCCTCCACTGCTGAGGTCGTCACCTGCCCAGGTACTCAGCCTCCACTTCCTTCTGCTTTTGGTCCTGAAAGTATTCCCTGTCCCTTCCCTGGTGACATGATTTTGGCACCCTCAACAGGGCTGAGAGCAGGCTTTCCCTGTTCTGATCCAGCCGTCTGGGAAGTGCTGCTTGCCTGCCTTCCTAGAAGTTTCCTTGCCTCACTGTCAGACATAGGCATCCTTTGTTCCTTGCAGCAGAACGTCCTGTTCCAGAATGGCCAAGCCATTCCATCCAGAAAGAATCCCTTCTGCTGCAGTGAATATGAATATGAATAACTGTCATCAGCCTGCAGGGTGGGTACCTTTGTCGTCCACAGTGGATGTGGTGGGGGACAGAGAAGAGGAGTTGCAGGCTCCTCTTGAGTGTCAGATCCAAGAGGTGGTAGGTACAGGATTCAAACCTAGGGGTCTGACTCCCAGCCTGCTCTCATGACCCCTGTGTGATGAGGCTTTTTCTGACCTCCTTCCCTCTGTAGGCAGAGGCCCCAGTATTGTTGGGCAGGTTGTGAACTGCACAACTCTAGGGAGCACCCTTCCCATTGCAGTTTCTGAGACTGGACTGTATGCGGTGTTGTCTGTCTGGCAGATGAGGGTTAGTGTCTCAAGGAAGGGACGCCTTCACACAGAAGTGCTATACGCACCAGCCCTGACATTATAGCTGCTCTAGAGAGACACTGGACCCCTGTGTACCCTCTGCCCTACAGCTCAGCACAAATCATGGTGCTGCCCTGCCTGCAGCAGGACCCACCAGGAACCAGGCCCAACACTTAACTCCATGCAGGTGATAAGAGCTCATCATTCTTGAATAATTGCCACATGCTAAGCAGGGCTCTAAACCATTACTGGTTGTCTTGTACAATCCTCACAGTCCTCAGGAATAGGTCTTTTGTTCTCCCTTTGTCCGGGTAGAGAAACTGAGGCTCAGGGAGCTTGGTGACTTTCCTAGTTTGCCTGGTTGGTAAGTGGCAGAGCTTACTGCCTACAAGGGCTGCATCTTACCCACCGGGTTCCCACGTCCCCCACTGTAGTCCCCAGGGCTCTCTGTTGGCTGCTGTTTGGGAGAATGTGGCATGCGGGGGTGAGGCAGGGGGTCTTCTGAGGGCTCAGCTCCCAGGGAAGGTCCTCTCAGGTGCCAGGACCCTGTGGCAGCAGGGAGGGAGTTGAGGTGAGGACAGCATGTATCTGCCTGTCCTTCCCAGGGTGTCACCATGACCAAAGAGCTGTGTGGCCCCGCGTCACCACCTGTGGCCTTTGAGATGAGTCTTGGAAGGTGGGCAGGAATGCCAAAGTCTTCATTGGATGAGTGAAGAAATTGAGGCCCAGAAAGGACAGTTCAGGGCACCCAGTGGGGTGGGAACTGTCAAGGCAGGAGCTGAGACTCTGTCCCCTGGGCTGTGTGACTTGGCCTCTTTAAACCCTTGCCATGGTCTTGCCAGTCCAATGGGGCTGGCTCATCCTGGCTCCCTGGCCAGTGAGATGCTGGGTGACCCCAGGGCTGCAGCCTGGGAGGTGTGGCACTCTGTGTCTGCAGCTTTCTGCTTGCCCCTGCCCTGGGCCAGCTCCTCTGCTCAGAAGCTGTGTGCCCAGCTGCAGCTGGGGGCAGGTGTCCTGCCCAGGAGCACAGGTGTCGGCTTTGACTGCCAGGGCACATTTATCCCATTTCTTCACTGGCACAGGGCCCTGTGACACACACCACCCAGCCAGGCCTGTAGAGGAGGCTGGGGGGCTCTGCTAACTGGGAGTCCAGGTCATCTGCCATCGCCCAGGCAGGGGGCTGTGTCAAGACCTTTGCTCGAGCCTCAGGGGCCCTGTCTTGTCAGTGACCTGGATCAGGCCCTCAGCACCCTGAGCTTCAGTTTCCTCCTCTGACAGGCAGGGCAGTTGGGCTTCACCTAGTCTGGAGATGTGCTGAGAGCACTGCCCTGTGCCTGGTGCCACCACCGCTCTGTGATGTGGGTTGGAGTGCCTGTCTCCTCCTGCAGGCCCTCCTGCCACCCCCTGTGCCTTGTCCAGAGCACGTTCTGCTGGGTCCTTCTGCTTCTCCACCCACAGGGTCAGGGCACTAGGGCATCACCAGCCCTTACCAATCGCTGGTTGGGAACTGCTGCTCTGGGCACCGCCTCTCGCTGGGTGGCCCTGGTCCACGAAGGGATGTTGGGCCTGGTGTCCCTGTGTGTGTGTGTGTGTGTGTGTGCGTGAGTACGTGGGGGCATGAATTTGTGCCTGAGTGTGTGTGTGTGAGTATGTGTGGGCACATATTCGTCCATGTATGTTTGTGTGCCTGTATGTGTGGGCACGTATTTGTCCGTGTGTGTGTGCACGCGCATGCTTTGGGACTGCTCCTTGACAGTGTCTGCGCCCCTAGGGCTGCTTGCTGTGCCCACTCTTGCATTGAAATCCACCTCCTCAGCACCTACCATATACCAGGCATTGGGCTGGTCACGGGAAGACCACCGGGAACCAAGACAGACGTGTCCTTTGTCATGGAGCTGACAGTCTAGTGGGACAGACTGACAGTCATCAAAAAGTTGAAGATAATTTAAAATCAAAACAACAGCAAGAGTGAGGAGAGAGAGGTGTGTAATGCCACAGGAGCCTAGAATTGGATGCAGTCCTGGAGGGATTTCCTAAGGAAGTGACATTCGAGCTGAGCTCTAAGGAATGGGTAGGAGAGAGCAAGGAGGGGGAGGGAAGAACATTCTAGAAAGAGGGAACAGTATGTGCAAATGGCCTGTGGCAAGAAGGACCAAGGAAAGGTCAATGCAGGTGGAGGACAGAGCGGGATAGTGTGTCGTGGGAGGGGTAGGTGGGGTGGGAGGGACCTGCTGCCAAGCCAGGGGTGGAGAGGGCCTCAAATCCCGGAGTTTGGTGGCAAGCAGTCCAGGCCCTCGATGCAGCTTGGGCTCTTGACTGTCACATGAGTGCCTGCTCCCAGGCCAGTGGGGCCAAGAAAGCAAAATGTCGGGAGCCACCTGAACTCCCAGATGCACTTTGCAAGGTCAATCTTTATTTGGGCCTGCCTTAGAGGGCCCAGCTTCCAGCACAGCTGGTTTCAGGAGTGGGTGGACTCAAGTCTGAGGACCTCTCTCCCTGTGCTGCACAGAAAGTCTGCTTCCTCCTCCCAGGCCTCAGTTTCCTCTCCAGATGGGCTGTCCTGTACAGACCTTCACAGATGCCCCTGTGGAGTTCTGGTCCAGTGGCGTAGATGAGGCCAGGGTGGTGAGGGGCAGCCAGCATCAGGGCCTGAGCGACTGAGTGCACCTGTGGCCTCAGAGACCCCTGCACACTGGGTGGGCTGTGGGAGGGAAGCCCTGGTCCCTGGTAGCATTGGGGTCCTTTCCTATTGGGAGCTTTTACCAGCTGCTCTGGCAGTTCCCAACAGAGAATGCCCACTGTGCCAGCATGAACCATTACTGTAGTTCTTTCCATCTTGGAGGGGTGGCAGGGGCAGCTTGGGACAGTGGCTCACGCCTTTAATCCCAGCATTTTGGGAAGCTGAAGTAGCCTGATCGCTTGAGCCCAGGAGTTTGACACCAGCGTGGGCAACATAGGGAGGCCTGGTCTCTAAAAAAAATACAAAAATTATCTGGGTGTGGTGGGCACACCTGTAATCCTAGCTACTCTGGAGGCTAAGGAGGATTGATTGAGCCCGGGAGGCTGCAGTGAGCTGTGATCGCGCCACTGCACTCCCGCCTGTCTCAAAAAAAGAAAAAAAAATTGGTATTTTGAGAACTGGTATAGCCTTACCGACGCAGATGGGGGACCCTCCCCTAATCCTGTAGAGGCTGCAGGTCTGCGCAGCCACCCTTTGGGTGAGTGCCAGGTGCACGCCTTGCATCCACGCAACTTCGTGGGGTCGGGGCAGGCAGGGCCAGGCCTCGCTGACCGCGCCATGTCCCGCAGGTTCTCGCGCTCTGACGAGCTGTCGCGGCACAGGCGCTCGCACTCGGGCGTGAAGCCGTACCAGTGTCCTGTGTGCGAGAAGAAGTTCGCGCGGAGCGACCACCTCTCCAAGCACATCAAGGTGCACCGCTTCCCGCGGAGCAGCCGCTCCGTGCGCTCCGTGAACTGAAAGCGCCCCGAACCCCAGCCTGTCCCTCACCCCAGATCCCCACCCCAGCCCCATTTTTTTAAGCAATAATTTATTTGCCTCCTCCAGAGGGACATGACAATGTTACCAGCCCACCTTCTGAAGCCTGGGAGGTGTGAAACCAGGGCCCGCCAACCGCTGCCTTTCTCGGGAGTACTTAGAGCCTCGAGCCCGCGTCCCTGGGGGCTGGGCCCCCGGCGCACGGGGCTGGAGGCAGGCCTTCGTGCCTTCGTGCCTTCGTGCCTTCCCGCGGTGGCCAGGCCTCTGCTGCAGCCGCTGGTTGCAGGCAGAGTTTTGGGGACCTGGCCCTTCTCCCACTGGGCTCCCCCATCCTGGGCCAAGGCCAGAACTTTAGTGCTAGGGGAAGATGAAATGTGCAGTTTTGAAATGTTGGGTTCCCAGAGAGAGTCATGCTGGGGGAGAAGGAAGTAGGCCAGAAGTCCAGGGCTGCACTGTGGTGTGAGGGTGGCTTTGTCTAAGATGCCTGCTCAGCATGATCACCAGAGGGTGTGGGCAGGGCCCTGGAGTGGGGGGGCAGGACCGGGCCGCTGGGGCCTTATGTGGGAGAGAGGTGAAAAGTGTCCCCCACTGGGGGGCTGGCAGTGCATGTGCTTGAGTTAAATGTGCAGGGCAGACAGAGCCAGAAGCACCTGTACCCAGGGGCTTGTCCCCTCCTCCGGTTTCCCTGACAAATCCGGACACCAGCCTCTAGGGTGGCCTTGGGAGGAGAGGGCCAGGCTGTCCTGGGTGTGAGAGAACTAGATAGAGCCTCCCAACCCTGATTTAGAAATGCATTCCTTATTTTGTCTAGAAATTAATAAATGAACTAGCTTGTTTTGACAGGTTTATTTCACATCCTATGAATGTATGTAAATAAACTGTACATAGGTCCATCCACATAAAATATCTTTTAATAACATATCAACATTTGTGTAAACTTGAAATTAAAAAAAATCTATGAAGCTGGTGTACATATGTTACAATTATGTATATTTTCTTTGGTCCTTCATAAAAATATATTTACTTTGCCAATAAAAAGAAAAAGAACTCACAACTTTTGGCATTCATGTTCTGTTTTCCTGTTTTGCCGGGATGTGGAGGTGACTCTGGGGCTGAGTCTATGTCTCCACCTTCGCAGAGTTCAGGGAACCCTGTTTTGTATTTGGAGGGATAGAAAGGCCCCTTGGGGTCCAGCCCCAGTCCAGCGGGGTAGGGTTCCCGTACAGCTCAGCTCCAGGCCAGCTGCTGAGATTCTGCTCATCCCAGCTCCCTGACCTGGAGCTCCGTAAACCCAAATCCAGCCCACATTCCGACAGCACCTGTGGGAAGCTGCCTCAGGCCTGGCCAGTCCTGCGAGGCTCACCTACTCTGCTATTGGAGACCCTTTCTTGCACTTCCTACCCCCATCCAGTCCACCAAACCTATTACACATGCCCTATATGTTTGCTGTGCCTTGGCAGAGTATTTACCCCCTTAGGAACGTGGCTGTGCCATTTCCTACTGGCATGGGTAATTGTGAAAGTGTTAGGAATCCTGAGCAGGCAGAGGTGAGACTCGGAGAGGCCAGTATATGCAGTTACGTCCCGTCCTCCATCGTCCCTAACTCCCCGACATGACTGGGGTCTTCGCTGTGTGGTTCCACAGTTGAGGTTGGACCCATCCACACGTCCTGTGCTGGCCGGAGGCTGGGGGAAGTGGGGGCCCAAGCACAAGGAGGGGCTATGAGCCCCACAGGGAATGGCAAGGAAATGGCGGCTGACCAGGGCCTGCTTCAGTGGCTCAGCTGGTATGAAGCACACACACACACAGAGAGAGGGCTGCCCTGGTTCACCCACTCATGTGCAGTGGGAAGCAAGAACCTTCTAGAAGGATCCTTTGCTTTATAAGAACTAGATGCAAGTCAGGTCAAGTGTTTCTTGGTGAAAACCTTGGAGATCTGGAGGCTGGGGGTAGGGCACCCATGGGCTCCCAGCAGAGAGATGTCTGAATGTGGGGGTCTGTGTGAAGTCGTGCATCTCAGAGGGCAGAGGCCGTTGTTCTCACCAGCAGCCCAGCACACAGCACAGCTGATAGGAGGATGGACGTCCTATCCTGACTGGCCATGGTCCTGAGGAGGAGGCTGGGCCTGGTGACCTCTGTCCTTTGCCCCTGACCGGACGTACCCTCTGTGGGCAAACACACTCTGGGGAAGCAAGGCATTGATTTCCAGCCGTGTTAACGTGGGCTTTCTTCATCCATAAACAAGCAGTTCAGCCCTAGATAAGAGGGACGTCAGAGGGACAGGGAGGATTGTTGTCTGGTCAGGATGATGACATGGGAGGTGGAATAATCCCGGGAGCATATGCACCTTCTGTGCCAAGGACTGGCCGGACACGCTGCTCACCTCCCCTGGGTGTGTGTCCCAACAGCCTGCTGTTGTCTTGCGGCAGAGAGTATGTGTAGGGGGTGGTCTTAGTGGTCTCCTCAGTCTGGGCTTCCAGGCTTGCACCTGAATTGTGTGTGTGTGCACACATATGGTGCACCTCCCCGGGATGAGTGTGTCTCCTGGAGGTCTTGGCTGAGTTGTGGAGAGCACAGCACAGTGCAGGGAGCAGGGATAATGGGGCCGCACCACCTGTTGATCCTGGGCTCCAGCTCTTTATGTGTGTCCTAGATCTCTCTAGATTTCAGCTCCTTCACCCTGCAGAGCACTGTGAAAGGCCCCGGGCAGCAGCGTGGTGGCACATGGTAAGTGACTCTGGATGCAGAGCCCAGGACGCAGAGCCTGGCTGTGTGGTACCCCCAGGGTTCCTGCTGCAGCCCCAATGTCAGCATCGCCTTGGCCCTGGCAGGGGTTGAGAGTCTGTTGCAGTGCCTGGCCTGGCTCCTGCCTCAGAGACCCCCATGCCACCACCTTTCTGACCCTCTGTGATTTCTGTGGCTGGAAGGCGAGGGCTGTGTTGACCTGCAAGCTGAAAAAGCAGGTGGAGATGGGCCCTGGACTCACCATGGTGAGGAATAGAGGTGGAAGCTGGAAGGCTGCAGAGAGGAACTCCAGCCATAATGGTGCCACCCATCCTCCTGCCCCTAAGGCACACAGAGGGGAAGGAAGTACCATTTACTGATCACTGTACTAGGTAGAGTGTGAGTTAGGCTACTATAACAAAGAAATCCCCAAACTTTGTGGCTTAAACAACATAGCAGTTTATTTTCCTCTGCTTAGATGGTCTCAGATGGAGCAGCCTGGGTTGACACAGCAGACTGAGTGCAGGGCACCCAGCCTCCTTCGCTCTTGTTGCTCCTCCAATGTTCCTTGGCTCCATAGGACTGGGCCAGCTGGGAGAAGCAGGCAAGGGGCTGTGTTTCTGCCCTGCCCTCCTGGGATTTGCACACTTACTTCCACTCCCATTCTGTTGGCCGGAACTCAGGAACTCGGCCTCATCCACTGCCAGGGAGGCTGGAAAATGCAGTCGTCATCTGGGCAGCATGAGCACAGCTGGAATGTGGGGCACAGGTTGCAGGAGAAGGCAAGGAGGTAGGAGCAGAGGGCAGCCAGGAGTTTCCATTGTAAGCACATTGTTTTGTCCCAGCTGTGCCCACAGTGGGTCCCCCTTCCCACGAGCTGGCAGCATGGCTAAGTCTGGTGGTGCCAGGTGAGTTCAGCTCCCCATGGCCTCGTCCACATTCTCAGAAAGGGCATCACTGATAAGTGTGGCAGCAGTTAGACTTCCGGGGCAGCAGATTATTAAGAAGGGAAACTCTGTGGGAACAGAGGAGCCAAAAGGCCCTACGCAGGAGCCAAGATGCCTTGGCTGGGAAACCAAGGCTGCAAATGACAATCTTGACTCCTGCGGACAGCAAAACCTTGCAATGCTATCACTGTCTGTTCCTGAATAGGGTCCAGAGTCTACGTGGGGCCGTGAGAGCCAGGAGGTGGAGAGGGGACATAGGCAGAAAGCCTCAGGACCAAGGCTTCCAGGAAAATTGTCATTTTCCTTGTGTTATATTGGTTCAGGCTATCTAAGGCCTGGCAGGGGAACCTGTGAGGAATGAACATGTCAACCTGCACAGTGAAGGCATGAGGAGGCGATCTGAACCCACACGAGAGGGCTGAGAGTGGGGGCCATGTCTGAGTAGGTCCCACTTCATTTGGTGATGAACAGAGATGAAAATGGGGCTTGTTCAAAAGATGCAGAATGAGGCAAAGAGAGCAGCATTCAAATATTCCAGGAAGTGCACATCTCGATGTGCCCTGTGGGGCCGGGAGGGCACTAGAAACGCCCTGCTGTTTTCAATAAGGAAGAAATAGCCCAGGCTGTAGTGGGAGGGCACCAGGACCAGGTAAAAAGAGCGCTGGAAGGGATAGCGGGGGATTGCAAGAAAACAGAAGATGCAGAGCAGAGTTAAAATCCACATGGGAGAACGTCAGGAGTGGGCATGAGGACAGGGAACTCCCAGCACTGCTGCAGAAGACAAATGATGACAGCTCAGGCTCTGTCTCGGCTCCCATTCTGTGAGGTCCTGCTCTGTGCCCCAAACAGCCGGGCCTGTCAGGAAGGGACACCAAGGACCCCAAAGGAGCCCCTCCTGGAGGTCTGGACCCGAAGATGAGTGACCAGTCCCCCACTGTCAGCCTCCCTTGGCCCTGCTGCTCCACCCTGCTCTCCAAGCCGTCCTGGCGCACTGACATATCCACACCCAGCACTGATAGAGATCGCAGCCCGTCCCCAGGATGTTCTCAGAACCCAGCTGGGACGTTCCCTGCTGTTTCCATCCTCTGGGTTCTGTGAATTTGGCCTCAACCCTGAGCTGAGCTGACACTGAAAGACAGCAAGAGCAGTGTCTGTAGCAGGCAGCTCCATCGTGAGAGTGAGGCGCAAGGCTACCACGGAGCCAGCTTAGGGAGGCCAGGGAAGGGAGTGCACAGCTGGTGCTGGGAGCTGGAAATACCTGATGAGAAGAGTGAAAATACATTTCTGCAGAAATACGTCTAAATCATTGCAAATGTGTTTAAAACCTAAATGCAAATGTCAAATATTGACAGAGAAAGAGAAGAAATTTGCGATGAGAAAGTAATAAGACATTACTAGCCTGGCTGTAAATCCCCCATGATATGAACAGACAGGGAAATTGTGTGAAGGATTGAAGCGTGGCTCTCAGGGTCTCCTCCTTCCCACAGAAGTCTTTGCATTATGCATGAAATGAAGAAAAGACATCGATGTCATTTCTGTAGGGTTAATTGGTGAGTTGTTGAACAGCTATCCCCAGAGGGCTCTGTTTAAATGCACGAATGTCACCTTGACAGAGGAATGAAGGACACCTGTCTGTTTCCACAGCAAAGTGGCAGTGCTCTTCTCTCCCTGAATCCCTGGACAAGGCGTGAACACTCACACTGATGTGGCACTGCTGGGAGGACAGCTGGACCACTGCCCATCAGAGGACACCCTGGTGCCACACAAGAGTCCTGGTTCCCACCTTGGGCTGAGTGGCAAAGGCCCCTCCCTGTCCTCTCCCGGCCTTCCCAAGCTGGTGGCCTTACTACAAATCTGGGCACACAGCTGGGATTCCATCCACATCCTGGCAGAGGATGCCCTGCACAAAGCTGCCAAGGTGCAGTGGGTTCAGTCTTCCTGATGCCCGAGTCTCTTTGCCAATCTCTCACGCTGGCAAAATGCTTTCCAGATGGTCATGAGGAGCCACAGCGGCCGGAGTGCACTACACTGGGCATCCTACTCGACCCCTTCCCTGGTGTGAAAGAACCCATCGCTCTGGCAGCCACTGTCTGTGCGGCCTTTCCTGAAAGGTTCTGGGGCTTCTCAGCCCCAGTGGCTGCACTTGGAAAGCCCCTATTTGATGTTTCAGTTTAAAGAATATTATGAAATAATATGTTTACATATTATGTTCTGTTGCAATTATATAATTTATAATATATAAACAATATAATTGTACTTGAAAAGGGAGGGTGGGAGGAGGGAGAGGAGCAGAAAAGATAACTATTAATACCTGGGTGATGTAATAATATGTACAACAGACCCCTGTGACACGCATTTACCTATGTAACAAAACTTCACATGGACCCTCAAACCTAAAATCGAACAATTTTTAAATTATAATATATAAACAATATAACATGTATGTTAATATTTGATATATATGTCATATACTAGTATATAATATATAACATATAATATAGTATATGTATTATACATATAATATAGTATAGTATATGTATTATACATAAAATATAGTATAGTATATGTATTATACACATAATACATATAACAAAATAACATATATACTGATATAATAAAATAATAAATAATTAAATAATATATTATACCTATATGCATACATATAGTTACTTTAAATAATACAACTAAATTATATACTGTTACTTACAATTTCAATAATAAAGCTATATTATATGCAGCATAACTGAAAATTTAAACTGTACACAAACACCGCCTTCTCTGCAAGGCACCCAGGGACTTGCTTTTTGCACCTTCTCCTGCCTTGAAAGCACCTCCATCCTCCTCCTGGAACTTCAAATTCCCCATCTGTTTAAACAGAAGAATTTAGAGCCAGACTCCCCATAAGGGATGATAATAATAGTACCTTCGTCATAGGGTCATTGTGTGGACTAAATGAGTTAAAATATGCAACACGCTTAGAATAGCATCTGGCAGAGAGCAACAACTGTAGTTGTTGGTGGCAATTGTATTATTATCAATTGTTACTTGAGTATATCCTTAATATCCACCCTTCACCCCAGGAAACTTAATAAGACATTTCTTCTCAATGAATACAGCACTCTTCCCACTAGACATTTTATTAAATCAAATGCTTTCTAGCATCTGTGCCTGAACATATTACTTGCAAATAGGTTTTTGGAGGGTGAACACATTCCCTTACAAAACGGTTGCAGGGCTCAGTTGAAGTTGCATCTTCTCAGTGTTCATTCACAGGTCATTAAATACTCAACAGTGGGAAGAACTGAAAGCTAATGTGTTCAAGCCATTTCTAATTGCATATCAAGCAACAAACGAGATAAACCCAATCTGAAATTGTAGTGGTTTTACAAGGCTGTGCACATTTCCTGGGTTTAGTTTGTATTCCCAGACAGGAAGCTAATCATTGGAGTGCTCTGTTCAATACCAGATGCCTGGGACTTATACCTAGGTCTCTGTCCTCTTATGCCATCACTCCTAAGACCTCCACAGAGGGGCAGGCCCTGCATCCAGAAGAGGGGCTCACGATGGGGACTGGTGACTCTCCAGTTTGTGACCAGGGAGTTGAGTGTGAGGGGCATCTTACCTGCCTGATGTTTTCCTTCCCCACTACCCTGCCTCTGTGCTGCCCTCAGACTCCTGAGGATAGGGGCAGATTGCATCCTCAAGCCCCATTCATGTCAGTTCACTTCCAGCTTCTGCTGCCTGCGTCCCCATGAGGCGCCCCCCCTCCTCTGCTGCCCTTATGAGAGGGATTCTGGACAAATTTGTCATGTCCAGAGAGATGTTCTCATTCTTCCAGAGACACTGGAGACCTAGACATTCTCAGGCTTCTGGAGACACTGGTTATTCATATGACAAAAGAGAAAAGATAGAGCTTTTCCTAACATCTTCACATCGTGCACAGAAAATTCACTCCAGGTAGGTTAAAGAAGCAACCATAAACACACAATGCTAAAAGTACAAGAAATAATGAGACACAGGGAAGAGCACTGTATTCATCAAGAAGAAATGTCTTGTTAAGTCTCTCAAGGCAAAGGGTGAATAGGACACACTTATAGTCACAAATAGCAGCACGTACCCAGAAGACACACAAAAACAACACAACTTATTGTTTGCAAAGTCCTTGCCAATGTAATATGACAAGAAAAAAACAGAGTGACAAGGATAGGAAAGGAAGGGACAAGATGATCTTTACCACATATGATGTAATTATCTGTCCGGAAGGGCAGAAAATGATCAATTGAAAATCTGCCAGAATTAATAAAACTGTTCAATCAATGGCCAGACACAAGATAAACCCATGGATATACATGGACTGATGGCATGTCAATGTTTCAGTCAGCAATTGCTGCGTAATTGACAGCCCATCTCTAAGCTCAGTGCTCTGAAACAGTCCTGATTTAGTACTAGAGCTATGATCCTGTGGGTTGGCTGGGAGTCTGCTGACCTTGGTTAATCTTGCTCCTGTGTCTGTGGAGGACGGGGGATTCTGCTGTGACTCAGGCTGGGCTGGCTGGGGCTCTGCTCCATGTTGCTCACATTTCGCCTGGGGCCAGCAGGCCAGCTGGGGTGTAGCCCATGGCTGCAAGACAGCAAGGCCCACCTTGCAAGCTCATTTCAGACCTCGGCTTGCATCCTATCTGCTCTGACCCACTGGGCAGAACAAGTCATACGGCCAAGCCCAGTGAGAACATACAGCAGAGGGTGTGGATGAATAAGGGGCCATCACTGAGGGCACTAATATAATCAAAATCAACTAAAAACTGCAACAGTAAGTAGAGTTCATGACTTTAATGGCAGGAAGAAAAATCACAAGCAACATGACAGGAAATTGGTTAAAAAAAAAAAAAGTGTAATAATATGCTGAAACTTTAATGGAAAATGTAATGAAGACCCAACTGGAGTTGCTCACAATTTTTTTTTTTTTTTCTGTATAGGGAGACTCAGTATTGTAAAGATCCCAATTTCTGTCATATTGATCTATAATTCATTGCAATTCCGGTACAAATCCAAAGAGGATTTTAAAAAATGGGACTTGATTCTAAAATTTATTTGGAGAAGAAAATGTATAAGATGTAACACAATATGACATGATGATGGTGGTAGAGGTGGGGAGATTGCCTGACAAATTACTGAAGCATCCTATAGAAGTTTAAATTGTTTGGTTTTATTTTATTATTTAATTTATTTTATTAATTCTATTTGAGACAGGGTCTTGCTCTGCTGCCCAGGCTGGAGTGCAGAGATGCGATCATAGCTCACTGCAGCTTCGAACTCCCCGTCTCAAGCGATTCACCACACCTCAGCTTCCTGGGACTCCAGGAACACACCACCTCACCCAGCTGAGGTTAAACATTTTTTTAATGTGGTGTTATAACAGATAAAGGCAAAGAAGACATGAGGCAACATACAGATTCTAGAAAATGACTCAAGTACATATGGCTATTTAATATAAGGTATCAATACAAGGTTACTTATATGATAAGAGAGGAAAGACGGAGGTTCTTCTCACACCATACACAGAAAATCCACTCCAAGTGGGTAAAAAAGCCAACCACAAACACACAATTATAAAGGTACAAGAAATAACAAGATGCAGGTGCCATTATGGAAAAGATAGACATGCTTGACACTACCATTTAAACTCCTGTTTAAGAACAGACACCCTGTGAGTGAAGTTAGAAGATAAATACCAGACATGGATAGAAATATATGAGTCAACAATCCAAATATATCTGGAATGCACAAAACTGTTCTACAAATTAGTGAGTAAAACATAAAAATCCCAATAGAAAAATGGGCAATAGATATAAACTGGTAACTTACAGTAAAAGACATGCAAATGGCAAGTAGGCACATGAGAAGATATCTAACTTTGTAAATATGCAGAAAAATGAAATAAAAAAACAATATATCCTGCGGAGGCTGAGTACATTGCAAAAATGTAAAAGATTATATCCAAGTGTGGGGGAAAGAGTTACTCTCATTACTGTTGATTGTAGTACAATTATTTTTTTGGAGGATAATTTGGCAAACTTCATCAAAACTTAACATTCTTTTGGCCATAATAAAAAAAATCAAAAAACAGTAGATGTTGGCTTGGATGTGGTGAACAGGGAACACTTCTACACTGCTGGTGGGAATGTAAACTAGTACAGCCACTATGGAAATCAGTGTGGAGATTCCTTAAAGAACTAAAAGTGGAACAACCATTTGATCCAGCAATGCCACTACTAGGTATCTACCCAGAGGAAAAGAAGTCATTATTTGAAAAAGATACTGGCCCGCGCATGTTTATAGCAGCACAGTTCACAATTGCAAATTGTAGAACCAACCCAAAAGCCCATCAGTCAACGAGTGGGTAAAGAAACTGTGGTATATATATATATATGATGGAATACTACTCAGCCATAAAAAGGAATGAATTAACAGCATTTGCAGTGACCTAAATGAGATTGGAGACTATTATTCTAAGTGAAGTAACTCAGGAATGGAAAACCAAACATCATATGTTCTCACTGATATGTGAAAGCTAAGCTATGAGGATACAAAGGCATAAGAATGATACAATGGACTTTGGGGACTTGGGGGGAAGGTTAAGAGGGGGGCAAGGTAAAAAGATTACAGATATAGTGCAGGGTATACTGCTCGGGTGCACCAAAATCTCACAAATCACCACTAAAGAACTTACACATGTAACCAAATACCACCTGTACCCCAATAACTTATGGAAAAAGACTGCAATCTTTCTTTGACCTAGCAAACCCATCATACTAAAAATCCACATATAAAAGTATATATACAAGTCTGTTCTTTTAGCATTATGACAGCAAACATTTGTGAACAATCTAAACGTTTTCCAATGAAGAATCGAGTAGATAAATTATGGTAACCAGAAACTAGCTCTTTCATTTGGCAATGAAATGGTCAAACCCGCATACAATTTACATTATGTAAACATGACATGCAGGCTTCAGTTTCTGGAATCATCCTATGTATGAAGTCTGGAATGCAGGTGTCAGCATCCTTGACAACAGTGCCCCCAGCAGCACAGGAGATGGGGAGGCTGGGGGAAGACTGCAGACCTCAACAGCAGGGCGGGTCAAAATCCTAGGTGTCTTCTGCTTTGTCCTGAAAATACACCTGGAGTTTGACCCTGCTCCTCACCCACTGTGGCCCACAGCGCCCATGATCTCTTGCCTAGACTACTGCAGAATCATCCACAGACATCCCAGCCTGGCCTCACCCCTTCCAGCTCCCCGAGAGACAGCAGCCAGAAGGGCCCAGTTAAAGTCGGTCTGATCATGTCCTGCCTCTGTGCAAGAGCTTCCTGGGGGCTGTTTACCTCGGAGGAAAAGTGAAAACCTCTATGAGGTCCCACAGGAGTCTGCCCCACGCCTCCCACCCAGACCTCACTGCCTGCTACACTTCTCACTTAGCTCCAGCCCCACTCCATCCCAGAAGTGTCAAGGGCACAAAAGACAAAGAAAGACTAAGGAGCTGTTGCAAAGTGGAGGAGACCATGCGACGTGACCACAGAATGTGGTGAAGAATCCTGAACGACGTCCTAGGACCGGCAAGGCACCTCTGTGGAAAAACTGGAGAAAGCCCATTCAAGCCTGGAGTTGAGCCAGCAGTCCTGCACCCATCTTCACTTCCTAGTCTTGATGAATGCACCCTGGTTATGTGATGTGTCCGGGAGGCTGGGGAGGGGCATTCAGGAATGGTTTGCACTATCTGCAATGCTTGTAAATCTAAAATTTGAAAATTAAAAATTTATTTATTAATTATAATTAAATCAACTATAAATTATTCAATCAATATTAATCGACTTAATTAAAATTACTAAAACAATTTAAAATTAAACTCTAGTTAATAATTAATTGATTTAAACTAATAACTTAAAATTTTTGAGGTAAATACAACAACAATTAAAAGCAAACAAAAGCTACCTCTGCCAGCACTCCTCAGCTCTCTCCCTGGCTTTGCTTCTCCCCCAGCCCTTCCTGCCTCCCAGGCACAGCCTAATGCACAGATTCATTCAGGGTGTGCAATCTGTCTTTCTGCACTCCAATGTGCTCCATGAGGGCAGGTTCTGCCTGTTTTATAAACAGTGATGTAACCCAGCAGCTACAACCTATATCATCATATTCATCTATAAATTCTAGTTTCTGGGCACCACAATTTATTTACCTAATTCTCCTTCAATATATTTTTGATCTCAAACATTTGCTGTTATAAATAATGCCATAAAGAACAGGCTTGTACACATATCATTATATATGAATTTTTAACAGCAGGCTTGCAGAGTCAAAGAACAGGCACAATTTAAATCTTCATAAATTTTACCAAATTATCCTCCAAAAAGCAATTGTGCTGAGAATATCATTTATTCATTTATCCCATGTATTGCCTGTCTTTCCCCACTGGAATATAGGCTTTGGGAAAATAAGGCTTTGCCTGGCTTGATCAATTGTGCAAACCTAGCTCCCAGAACAAATATTTATCAAGCAAATGGCGTGGGCAGGCAAGAGCTACACTGAAATGGATGGGATAAGATACAGAGGTTTAAACCTATGATTTGAAGTTATGAAGGTACTATGGTGGACCTTCACAATTGAGTGCCTCCTCAAAGCTGTCCACATATAAATCCCCAGAACCTGGGAAGATGTTACTTTACAGGGCAGCAGGGACTTCGTTCGTGGACGTGATTAAGTTAAGAGTCTGGAGATGGGGGGGACGATCCTGGGTTATCTGGTGGATCCAGCGTAATCACAAGGGTCCTTATGCAGGGGCGGTAGGAGGAACGAGGACCGAGGAAGAGGTCAGAGACAGAGACTGGAGGATGCCGAGCTGTGGCTCTGAGGATGGAAGAAGGGGCAAGGAGCTGGGGAATGCAGGTCGCCTCTGGAAGCTGGAGAAGCACAGGGGACGGAGTTTCCCTTAGAGGCTCCAGGAGGAACCAGCACCACCGATGGCACCTTCATTCTGGGACTTCTGATTTCCAGAACTGTAAGAAAATAACCAAGTGTTGTTTTAAGCTCCCAAGTTTGGGGTCATTGTTACAGCTGCAGTAGGAAATTAATCCAGGTAGAAGAATTAAAACAAACATGTAAATCACATACACAGAGGTGGGCAGGAGAGGGAAGAACGCCAAGTCCCTGAAGCCTCAGCTTTTGTAACTGGGAAGCAAGAGATACAGTCTAAAATCGGTGACCAGGGACACAGGTTCTTCCGCATTTCAGCTACAGTGATGGACAGAATGCACGGATGAAAATCAAAACAGCTCCAAGCAGCTACCAGAACCTGGAGGTGGAGGGGTTGTCACTTGCCTGCATTTGCTCTTTGGTGTAGATGAATTGGTCATCATGTGTGCATCTGACTTCCATAAAACACTACGTTAAAACCTGCCTGGGTGCTTTGGCGAGGTGCAAGGACCGCCTGCAGCAGTGCCACCCCGGAGCCCACACACACACGGCACACTCAGGGCCCAGCGACCCACAACCGCCCACCCAGACATCCAGCAGGGACACCCAGCAATTGCAGGAATAGGATGTCGAGTCAAAGAAGGAAGCCACCAAGTCCGAGGCCCAGCTGTGGACTGTGGACACGTCCACTAGTGGACACGGCACCCCCACCATCCCACCATGCACAGGGGGCTTCCAGGGTTCTGTCCATCTTCACAGAGGTCATGAGGGGCA
Organism: Pongo pygmaeus; assembly: GCF_028885625.2. Lineage (NCBI taxonomy): Eukaryota > Metazoa > Chordata > Mammalia > Primates > Hominidae > Pongo > Pongo pygmaeus. The sequence continues at coordinate 58,999,692 of NC_085930.1, read as the reverse complement.
TGGGGCAGTGAATGGCCACTGACCTGGCTGCGGGCCGCACAATGTGTCCTGCTGGTGCTCTGGACTGCATGCATGTGTGGTCCCTATACCTCCTGTAGCACTGCTGCAGATGGAACCAGGCACTCAGTGGTGCTGGGCAGAGGTCTGCCTGGGGCAGGAGCCACAGCCTTTGCAGGGGCTCAGCCCCACCTCCTCCCCACAGCTGGCGTGGCCACTAGAGCATGGCTCTGGCCCTGGGGACTCAGTTTCCTCATTTGTCAATGACATATTTGACAAGGGCTCTTACCCATTGAAGCTTTAGGATTCTGAGAGTTCAGGGGCGATTCTTCCTCTATGGCCCTGGCCCCTTGCTGGGAATGGGTGTAGAGGGACTTGGTTCTGCCATCTCCAGGGTTGAGAGCACTCTGCAGAAGACATCAAACTGGAGATCACATGTGTAGTACACATGCTACACCTGTGCATGTGTAGCCAGATGTGAGGACAGAGACAGAGCCCGGGCCACCAGCTGATACCCTTCCTGGCTGTGTCACCTGGGTGGATCAAGTTCCCCCCAGCCCCAGCTTCCTCACCTTCCTCGCTATGAAGCTCACCATGCCCTCCTGCCACCTTTCCGGGACTGAGGATCAAATGGAAGAATTCCAGAGGGTCCTGACCCTGCAGCTGAGGGTGTTGTGAAGCCAGGCAAGCTCAGGATCACCCTTCCCCTGCTAAATCAGGCAGCTGGCTAGAGGCAGCCTGAAGTGTAGTTTGATCAGCATCCTAGATTTTACTAGTGATCCTCCTGCTCCGAACTCTGCTTCCAGCTGAGTTGGGAAAGGCCAAGTGAGGTGGCCCCAGAGGGCAGCTCTGGCTTCCCCCAAGACTGCTGAGACAGAGGGGCCCAGCATCCACAGGGCAGTCTGGGGACACCAGGGGACCTCTTCTTAGGCTACTGCTGGAGGGTTCCTGTACAATGCTGCACGCATGTGTGCAATACCAGTGTGCTCGCGTGTGCATCTGTATGTGCAATACTTGTGTACATGTGTAGCCAGGTGAACTCAAACGTGTGCACAGGAAAGCACTCTTATCTCTGTATGTGTGTATGTGTATGCATTCAGGGCTGTATTGCGTGTGCATTTATACAGATACACATGAGTTTGCACAGGCCCTTGTGCAGGTGCACTGGCATTCACATATATGTACATGAGAAGCATATGACAGCCTTGCTGTCAATTTCATTCATGGCTACATTTTGTTTGGCTGGCATGTTGTGTTAAAAGAGTCAGAGCTGGCATTAAAGCCAGAAGATTTTACAAATCCACACGTTCAGCCTCTTTTGAAAAATTGAGGCCGTGTTCCTGCAGGGCAGCCACCAATCATAGCAGATATGTTCACCCTGTCCTGCCCCTCTAAAGTGGCATGTGATCTCCAGTTTGTCAGAGTCCTCGCACTCCCTATCACCTCACACCTTACCTGCTTCACCAATTTATGTTACCTCCTTGGCCCCTCTAGGAAGGTGCGATCCTTGGATAAAGCCCAAAGTATGCTTAAGCCTGGTCTACACTGTTTCCCCTGCTCCAGCCTGGCCAGCTTCCCCACCCACCACCTCCACTCATCTTGAACCACTTTGCCTGCCAGATCATTCTGTGCCTCCCCAGGCTTCTCCTGATCCGTGTCCCTGGTCTGCTGTCGCTCAGTACTCCCTTTCATATGGAGTCCTACTCTTCCTCCAGTTCCCCCTCCCCTGCACCCCACCCCGAGCCAGTGGGCTTGACTGTTGATCACGCCTCTGACAGGCCACAGGAAAAGATTATTCTTTTGTAAGCTGGGACTAGAAATGCTCCCAAGGAGAGAAATAACTTTGTTTGGAAAAAAGCCTTGATATGCCCGTAGTGTTAAAGGTGAGTGTTTAATTGTGATCAGATAAATCACTAAAAACACAACAAAATAACTCTTAAAATGCAACAATAAGAAAATGAACACCTTGATTCAAAAATGGTCAAAAGATCTGAACAGACATTTTGCCAAAGAAGATTTAGAGATGGCAAATATGCATATGAAAAGATACTCAACATCATATGTCATCAGGGAAAACAGCAATGCGCTACCTCCACGCGCCTGTTAGAATAGCCAAACCCAAAACACTGACAGTATCAAATGCTGGCGATGATGTGGAGCAACTCTCAGTCGTTGCTGGTGGGAAGGCCAAATGGCACAGCTACCTTGGAAGACAACTCATCAATTTCTTACAAAACTAAACATATTCTTATATGATCCAGCAATTTTGCTACTTGATATTTACCCAAATTAATTGAAAACTTATGTCCACACAAAAACCTGCATGCAGATATTGATAGCACCTTTACTCATAATGCCCAAACTTGGAAGCAAACAACACGTCCTTCAGTAGGTGACTGGATAAACTGTGGTGCATTGAGACGATGGAATATCATTCAGCACTAAAAAGAAATGAGCTATCAAGCATGAAAAGACATGGAAGAAATTTAAATGCTTGTTACTAAGTGAATCTGAAAAGGCTACATACTGGATGATTCCAACTCCGTGACAATCTGGAAAAAGCAAAACTATGGAGACAGGAAACAGATCAGTGGTTTCCAGTGGTTATGGGAGAGGGAGGGATGAACAGGCAGAACACAGAGGATTTTTAGGGTGGTGATGCTATTCTGTGTCATACTACAATGGTGGGTACGTTTGTCAAAACCCACAGAATGTACACCACTAGGAGTGAACCCTAATTTAAAATGTGGACTCCAGGTGATAATGATATCAGTGCCTATTCATCAGCTAAAACAGGTACCACTCTGGTGGGAAATCTCTACTTTGTACTTGATTTTGCTGTGAACCTAAAACTGCTCAAAAAATAAAGTCTACTAAATTAAAAAATAAGTAAGTAGAGCCATGTCTTAAAAGAGAGTTGAATTCTAAAACCAGCTCAGAAGATGAAATCCCAGTTAACTAAAATTACTTTTGAAGATTTTCTTAAATCATCCCTAGAGCACAGTATGCCACGTGTCGGCCTACGCCAGTGTTTTGTCCCTCTGCACGTCCATCACAGATACATCGCCCTTCCCCTTAGGTCAGATGAGTAGTTGGCTTGCATTCAGAGGCAGCTAACTTTGTGTCACAAATACCTACCCATCAACATTAGGATCAATGTAAAGGAAGCTAGAAACTCATGCTACCATAATAGGAGTCAAGAAATGAAGTAGCAAATTTTAATCTCCTACCCCCAGGCTAATCCCTGGGCATATGGAAGGGAACGAGGTGAGGAATTATCCCACAAAATTTAAACTAATACATATTTTCCTCCCTCATATTTTGGAAATTACTATAGTTCAACTCATGTAGGTTAAAGGCATGTATGAGGTGAGTCCTCAGAGTGAGGTTATCGCAAAGTTGCATAGCATGAAAACATGGGAGGAGTTGGGGGGAAAGGACCAAGTGCAAGAAGAGAGTGGGCAGAGCGAGAGCGGACAGGCAACTGGGTGGAGGCGTCCAGGGAGAGGAGCTGTTTTCCCATAGGTCCAAGTTGGTGTCCTGTAGAACAGAGACAGCCAGCATGGAATCAGGATCTCAGAGAACAAGGTGACCAGAAAGATGTTATTGTTAGCAGCAGAATGTATCTGAGTCACCAACGTATGTCAGTGGCGGCAAATCTGTATGGGTTTGCAGCAACCTCTGTTCTTGCCTCCTTGGAAGAATCCGACCGAGGGACAGAAGACAGAGTGAGACACCCAGGCAAGTTTTCAAGCAGGAGTGAAAGTTTATTAAGAAAGTTTTAGAGCAGGAATGAAAGGAGGTAAAGTACACTTGGCAGAGTACCAAGTGGGCGACTTGAGAGATCGAGTATGTGGTTTGACCATTGACTTGAAATTTGTACGTTGGCAGGCTTTCAGGGGGTTGTGTCTCTTCTCCCCTGATTCTTCCCTTGGGGTGGGCTGTCTGCATGCACAGTGACCTGCCCGCACTCTGGAGTGCGCAGTGTGTTTACTGGAGTTGTGCACATGCTCACTTAAGGCATTCTTCCCTTCCCAGTCACATCTCCCTGGAAGGTCATAAAGCAGTTCAACTCTGCCATTTTGCCTCTTAGTGAGTATGCTTGAGCCCACTTGCCCAACTCCTGAGATCTTATTGCGAAGCTGCTGATCACCAGTTTCAGGTTCTTTCTATCTATTGGGAGACTGTCTTTCCCTGGTGCTGGCTGCAACCAATTATTATTTTAGAAAGACAGTGTAACAACCACCTGATCATCACCTGATGGTGGCCTGACATTCTGAGGTGTGAGGCCCTCTCCTGCCCTGCTCATGTCTGACTAGCTACCTATTGCTTCTTGGGAAATGTATAGACATCTTTGGAGGGACGTGAACACCACAAGGCATAGAAGGAGGGATGTAGAAGCAGTGCTGCCCAGCCCCCAGGGCACAGGCAGGCCCTGTTCACCCTCCCTTATATTTTAGGCTTGTGGTGCTGCTTGCAATGTTTGACTTAATGGGTTTGCTGCTACCCAGAGAAGGAGAATGGATGGAACCCAGAGGATTCACAGTGGGGCTCCCGGGACTTCCACCTCTGGTAAAATATACCTCCATTGCCCTCAAGGTCAAAGTGACCTGGCCTGCTTAGCTTGCAAAAGTCTCCATCTCCTGGATGTTTCTGTGGCTTTCAGAAGCACGTGTTCTTATGCCTTCCTGAGGGCTCCTTGGTCCTGCTGAGGGGACACTCAGCCCCTACTGCCCCAGGCAGTGCCAGCCACGGGCTCTGAGGAAGAGCCAGGCAGGTCCTGAGCTGCCCCCAGCCCCACTCTGCCTGTGCACTCCCTTCCCCACTCCGGCCCATGTACTCCCTTACCCACTCTTGCCCATGCACTCCCAGCCCCACTCTGGCCTGTGCACTCCCTTCCCCACTCCCCCCTGTAGACTTCCTTCCCCACTCCAGCCCGTGTACTCCCTCCCCTACTCCAGCCCATGCACTCCCAGTCCCACTCCGGCCTGTGGACTCCCTTCCCCACTCTGGCCCATAGACTCCCTTCCCCACTCCGGACTTGGACTCCCTTCCCCACTCCAGCCCGTGGACTCCCTTCCCCACTCCGGACTTGGACTCCCTTCCCCACTCCGGACTTGGACTCCCTTCCCCACTCCAGCCCGTGGACTCCCTTCTCCACTCCGGACTTGGACTCCCTTCCCCACTCCGGCCCATAGACTCCCTTCCCCACTCCGGCCCGTGGGCTCCCTTCCCCACTCCAGCCCGTGTACTCCCAGTCCCACTCCGGCCTGTGGACTCCCTTCCCCACTCTGGACTGTGGACTCCCTTCCCCACTCTGGCCCGTGCACTCCCTTCCCCACTCCGGACTATGGTCTCCCTTCCCCGCTCCGGCCCATGCACTCTCTTCCCCACTCCGGCCCGTGCACTCCTAGCCCCACTCCCACCCGTGCACTCCCAGCCCCAGTCCGGCCCGTGGACTCCCTTCCCCACTCCACCCGTGCACTCCCAGCCCCGCTTTCCATATTGCTCTGGCTTTTTCTTGTGAAGGGCCTGATAGTAAATGTTTTAGGCTTCACAGGCCACACGTGGTCTCTGCCGCAATTCTTTGTTTGAATTCTTGTCTCTTACAACCCTTTAAAAATGCAAATACAGTTCCCAGCTTGCACAGAGACAGACAGCAGTGGGATTTGGCTCTAGAGTACGGCTTGCCAACCCCTGTTCTAGAATCTTAAAAATCTCCTTCTCTTATGTTGGAATCAGCCATGACCTAGTTGTCAGAGGGTCCCAAGCCTTGGTCCCTCTTTTCCACAAAAGAATATTTTCCTTCCCGGAACCATAGCATTTTCTTTGCCTCATAAAATGACGGCTTTTTGTTCAGAAGTGGCACAGTCCAGGGAGGTGCAGGAGAGGAATTTCAAAGGATAGGTAGAAAGCCCACCTCCTTCATGAAGTGATTTGGAGTCATGCAGGCCTGAGTTCCAGTCCTGGCCCAGCCTCTCACTCAAAATGTGTCTCTCTGAGCCTCAGTTTTCTGGTAAGATGCAGCTGGAGACAGCAGGGTTGCTGTGAGCCGTGAGAGTGTGTGCTGGCCCTCGGAGCCTGCTGGCCTTCTATCCCTCCCCTCCCGCTCTCCTCCTGTCCCCCCGACTTCCCTCTTCACTCTTGTGTAGGGAGCCCAGGATCCCAATGTCTGGGAACTTCCCTGCTCCATGTTGACAAGATGGGGCCCTAGGTCCCGCCCCTCCCCCATCTGGGGCACAGTGGGGTGGACCATGCAGCACAGGCTGGGCCCATCCTACCACTTAGCTTCCAAGACACAGTGTGTTACTGTTGAAAAGTGCCCCCACCAAGAAGAGATATGTTCTAACTCTAACTGTACTGTGAGTTACAGCCCTAACTCCCAGTACTTCAGAATGTGAACTTGTTCGGAGATAGAGTTGTTGCAGATGTAATTATTTAAGATGAGGTCACACTGGAGTAGGGTGGGTCTCTCTAATGCAATATGACTGATGTCCTTATAAAAAGGGGACATTTGGACACAGACACACACATGGGGGAACCCCAAGTGGTCATGAAGGTGGAGATCAGCGTGACACGCCTACAAGATAAGGAACCCCGAAGATTGGCAGTAAATAGCAGGAGCCAGGAGGGGGACCTGGAACAGACTCTGTCTCAGAAGCAGACATCCCTGGCCGCAGTTTCATCCTGGACTTCCTTCCCCCAGAACTGTGAGACAAGAGACATCTGCGGCCCCTAGTGTGTAGTGCTCTGGCAGCCCTAGCCAACTCTATGCAGGGACTGTATCTTTCTCAAGGAAAGCAAGCCATAAAAAGATGGCCTTGGGGTCCTGGCTGTCTGTCTTTCTTTACCAAATTAGTGGAATTTTCTGTGATCAGAGAGAACGATGCTGATGCAATAGACAGACAGAGGGGATTACTACGATATGGGGGCATAGAGGGCCCTCATGTCTAGCCCTCCCTGGACTTCACCTCCGCTCTGCCCCAGGTGGAGCCCAGTATTTGTTTGCTGAGCTGTGCTGCGTGCAGCTGTGGAGTGAATGGCTCTGGGCCCTACTGGGGTCACTGTGGGAAGTGTAGTCCTCGGTTTTAGTAGCAAGAGCCCGGGGCACAGAGGTGTGGGAGGCAGGAGGTACTGGTTGGATGGGAGGAACCTGGAACACGTGTGGGTCCCTACGTGGGAGCCCTGAGCCCTAAGAACACAACTGGCCATAGGGAGGTTGCTCTGTGTTCCGATTCTCTGCTTCCCCAAGCAGTCAGTCAGGCTCTGTCAAGCATCATGGCCTTGACTTAGCTGTGCTTGGCCCGTTCAAAGGAAGACACATGAATGACATTTGCAAGGAAGGTGGCAATGGCTCCTCCCAACCCTCTATGTGTGGTCCTTGGTGATGGGCTGTGACTCTCCTGTCAAGGAGGGACCCATATCCCCACCCTTTGAATTTTGGACTGACATTTTGTGAGCTATTGGAACCCCAAGAGCACCCCCAGCCCCCATGAGGAATCCTGAGCAGGCCTCGTGAGGATGAGTCCCTCTGGGTGACCGTTGGCCACCGAGCGAGGGAGTGACACAGCCTGAGACCAGGGCTCAGCAAGTTTTTGTATAAAGAGCAAGATAATAGATATTTTAGGCTTCGTGGGGTCACATGCAGTTTCTCTCTCACCTCATCAACTGCTGTTGCAGCATGAAGCAGCCATTGGCAACACATAACCGTATGAGCCTGGCTGTGTGCCAATAAAACTTTATTTACACAAACAGATGGCAGGCAGGTTTGCAGTTTGCTGAGTTCTGCTCAAGCCTCAGCTGAAGACATCCTTAGATGACTTTAGCCGCACAATGTGCCCCAGTGTAAGGACTATGGCTGAGCCCAGACCAGATGTTCGGACCACAGGAGTGAGAGCAAAGAAAATGGTGGTTGTTTTAAGCCTAAGTTTTGGGTAGCTGGTAAGTAGCAATAAGTAGCTCATACAAGGCAGGTCTGTGTGTGGAACCAGTAGGGAGGGCAGGAGAAGGTGGGGTTGAGCCATGCCAGGGACTGAGGATGACAAGTGTGAAAAATGACCCTCTGCAGGAAGTCCAGGGCAAGTCAATATTCCCAGACATTGCTTGGGATGGGGACACCAGGACCAGGGGCCAGAAACACTAGGTTACAGGTTGAATCATGTCCCCCAAAATTTCTATGTTGAAATCCAAATCACCAGTGTCTCCAAGTGTGACCTCATTTAAAGATAGGGTCACTGCAGATGTAATAGTTAGGATGTGGTCATCCCAGAGTCATCCTGGAGTAGGATGGGCCCTTGTATGAGTCAGCTGAGGCTGTGTAACAGAATGCCCCATATGAGCGGCTTAAACAACAGAGGTTCATTTCCCCGCAGTTCCAGAGGCTGGAAGTTGGAGGTCAATGCGTCAGCAGGGTTGGATTCTCCCGCGGCCTGTCTCTCTCTGCCGTGCAGCTGGCCACCTTTTCGCTGTGTCCCCATGTGGTCATTCCTCTGTGTACTTGCATCCCTGGGGTCTCTTTGTGTGTCCCAACCCCCTCTTCTTACAAGCACCCCAGTCAGGTTGGATTAAGGGCTACTTTTAATGGCCTCATTTTCACTTTATGGCCTCTTTAAAGGCCTAATTCCAAATTTGGTTCCATTCTGAGGTTCTGGGGGTTAGGACTTAGATGTATGAATTTTGGGAGACAGAACTTAGCCCATAACATCCCTGAATCCCATGTGATGAGGATCCTCGTAAAAGGGGAGCTGGGAGCTGCCATGCACAAGGAGAATGCCACGTGAACATGAGCAGGAGGCCAGTAATGCTGAAGGGCTCCAACCACCAGCAGAAGCCAGGCGAGGGCCCAGGACAGACTGACCCTCAGGGCCTTACAGGGAACCCGCCCGTCTACACACACCTTGATCGAGGACTTGCAGCCTCCAGAACTATAAGAAAGCAAATGTCTGTTGTTGAAGCCCTCAGGCTGTCGTACTTTGTTACAGCAGCCCTGGAAGACTCATAGATGCTATAATTTAAATTTTAATTAGAGAGATGATACAGTATTTGGTGCCCTGCATGGATGAAGCAGGAGGGTTCTTGTGTTAGATGGGAAAAGCACTTAGCGCGTTGCTGGGTGCCAGGCAGGCCCCCTAAGGGAGAGCCAGACATAAGAAACAGGAGGGAACCTTACCAGTGAAATCCATTTATGGAAACATTGAATACTCAGGTTCTGGCTGGGTGCAGTGGCTCATGCTCGTAGTCCCAGCGCTTTGGATGGCCGAGGTGGGAGGATCAGTTGAGTCCAGGAGTTTGAGACTAGCTTGGGCAACATAGTGAGGCCCCATGTCTACAAAAAATACAAAAAATTAACAGGGCATGGTGGCATGCACCTATAGTCCCAGCTACTCAGGAGGCTGAAGTGGGAGGATCCCTTGAGCCTGGCAGGTTGAGGCTGCAGTGAACCTTGCATGACTCTACTCCAGTGTGGGTGACAAAGCAAGACCCTGACTCTAAAAAATCCCAAAAGACTCAGGTTCTTAGATACAAGGGCTTCCACATGAGCTCTGACAGCCACAGCATCTGCTGCACACTGGAGTCTGATGCCAGATTCTGAAAGAAGGGTGCTCAGAGGGGCTATAGGATTGCAGCCTGCCTGGTCGGCCAAATCAGCCAGGGATTGGAGAGTAACTTCCCATCCTACCAGGAAAGGCTGGAGCAGAGTGTGCATAAATATGGATCCAACAAGGGGGCTCAACCCAGTGATTTACGATTGATAGCCAACTGGTCAGACCAGTGGCCTCCCCACCTTTGAGCCAGTTGATAGCAGCAGGGCTGGGGCAGGGCTGCCTTCCTGGCCCAATCCCAATCTCTTAGGAGGCAGGAAGGAAGATTGACAAACACTGGGCAGAGGACGGCTCAGGGGGTGAGGGGAGCTATAAAGTCATGTCATTCTTGCCTTGTCCAGTGCCCTTGAACCTCGCTGACCTCCCCAGAAGTTAGTGAAGGTTGGAGGATGTAAGTCCTCAGCCTGGGAAGGAAAGTGCCAGAGGAGATGGGGTAGCTTGTGAGTGAGCTGGCTCCAGAGGAACTGGGAGGAATTCACTCTGTAGCCAGGTGCCTAGCCTAGGGCAGAGAAGGCCAAGCTGTCCCAGCTCAAGCCCAAGCCCCTTTCCCACCTCCGGGTTGGACTGATGGGAGAGGATAGAAACCTGGAAGGGCTGCCATGACCCTATGTGCAGAGGTTCACCCGAGGTGAACACCTCCAGCCCCCTCCAGGATTCAACTTCTACCCGCTTCCAGACAGCAGAAGCTTCGCCTCCCTCCTGAAGGAGAGTAGGAGCTTGGTTTGGGAAGAGAATAGAGGAGGAGAGAGTGCCCTGGGACTTCTCGGCCCAAAAATTCTTGGCCTGGGCTCTAGCTTCTGGAGTTTGGGGAGTTTCTTTTTGCCTATCTCTGGATGAGGATGAGATTCCAGAGCAGCTGTGATGGCTGGAAGTGGCCAATGTGCCTTGAAGGGACCTTGGAAGATGTTGGACAGGAGAGCTGCAGGGGCCCAGTGGTGTAGGGAGAGTTGGGGCTTCAGGGAGACCCTCCCCAGACCTGGCCTGGGACCCTGCACTGCCCTCACCCTGAGGATGCTGGTGAAGGACATGGATGTGCCCGGCAGATACCAGCCTCTGGAGTGGGCCGCGGTGGCGGTGGACAAGTGGGAAGCTGAGCAGGTGAGAGACAGCAGGGTGGAGATGGTTCAGGGACTAGCCCACAGGGGGGCTTGAGAGTGTGTGGAAGCCCCGTTATGAGCTACATTGTGTCCCCCAAAATTCATGTGTTGAAGTCCTAACCTCCAATGCCCAAGAAAAGGACTGTATTTGGAGACAGGGTCTTGCAGAGGTGATTAGGGGAAAATGAGGTCACTGAGGTGAGCCCTAATCCATTAAGACTTCTAAAAAAATGGGATTAGGACACAGACACACACAGATGGAAGACCATGTGAGGACACAGGGAGAAGGTGGCATCTACAAACCAAGGAGAGAGGCTGCAGGAGAAACCAACCCTGTGGCACCTTGCTCTTGGACTTCCAGCCTCCAGAGCCGTGAGGAAATAAGTTTCTGTTGTTTACGCCCACCCCCCTGTCTCTGATTTTGCTACGGTAGCCTAAGCAAACTAAGACTCCCTGCTCTGAGGACACTGTGAACTTAGTAGGGGCTCTTTGTAGGGGCTGTGATGTCACCACATTGTGCACGGGCCATCCGTGCTATCCAATGCTGGGGTCACACTCATTCAGTAGCAGGAGTGAAACCTCCCTGAGTTTCTAGCTGGGGCCATAGCCTGCAGCCAGGCCTGGGCAAAAGGGCTGCCTGGAGCTTGGGCCCCAGGTCTCAGTGATGTGTATTTTATACTTCGGGTTTGCTATGATTTAAATGTGAGCCTCCAAAATTCAGGTGTTGCCAATGTGCAGTGTTAAGAGGTGAGGCCTTTACGAGGTGATTAGGCCAGGAGGGCTCCTGCTGGGAGGGGATCCGTGCCCCCATAAACAGGCTTGATGGAGGGGGTGGTGTCAGGCTTGGCTCCTGCCTTCTGCAGTGTGAGGGCACAGCACGAAGCCCTCACCAGGCCAAATGCCGGTGCCTTGGCCTTGGCCTTCCAACCTGGGAGAAATGCATTTCTCTTCTTGATGAACTGCCCAGTCTTTGGTGTTCCATTTTAGCAGGACAGACGGGCTCAGGGTTATAGTTCCATACCATGTTATATACTCTGTTGCTCAAATTGCTCCTGCCTTGACCATTGGGCACTCTCTCCGTTGGCTCCTGGGCACCCTTATCACTGGGGTTTTGTTTTCTGAGCACTTCCTGACATTCTGGTGCTACAAGAGGCACAAGGATCATCTTGCACATTCTCTGCCTAGCCCCAGAACCAGCCATTTCCCTAAGGAGCCCATGTCCTTTTATTTGGGGAACGGTGTTAGACACCAAGGCCAGGATGTGCAGTGCTCCTTGCTAGGGAGTGTCATTTCTTCTAGGCCCTCTCAACTAACAAGGCACAGAAACACATGTGTGTGCCGATTAATAAACACCTCTGGGGACATTTCTGCATGTGACCATCTGCACCCATGGTAAGCAGAAACGTGGGTTCCCACTGACACCTCCAACTCAAATCCGTCGCCCCACGGGTCATCCTGGGCTCTGCCCCTTGCTTATCTGTGACTCTCACCACAGCAGGGAGAAGCTTGCTCCCATTGGCTGCCCCCCACTTCCTTAATTAATCACTCAGCTCCAGGATGCATGCATTGTGGTATGAGCAGCGCTGACCTGGAGAAGTGGTTTCGCTGGCCAGAGCGCAGGGCTGTGTACAGTCCTTCCACTTTCCTCTCAGAGGCTCCACTCATGTCCAGAGTTACTCAGCTAACCCCATTTCCCTGTCCCTTCAGAGAGATTCTTTCATGCGTTGTTTTGTTCTAGATTCCTTATGTAAGCAGTTCATTGACTCCTGACGTCATGATGTCCCTCAGGCCTACACCTTGCCTAGACCAGTCAGTGGTGCCCATTACTGGCGTTGTCTCACCTCGATGCCTGCTCTCCACACATCTGAGGAGGATGTGAGTCTTATGGCACCACATCCTCTCTCTCCCCTTTCCACACGCCCCACCTGCCACTGCCCTCACCCTGGGCCAGCGATCCCCTCTCCCTGATCACAACCTCAGCTTGGCTTCCTTCTGGCCTCTTCCCTGGAGCCCAGCCTTCCTGCTGAGCTGTCCTGCCGTGAGGCCAGTGCTGTCCTTCTCTGTCTGCACACTTCTCAGCACGTGAACGAAGTCCTCCTTCCGCTTGGAGAACCCACGGAGAGAGCTCAGGCTGCCGTTTTTGGGGAAATGGTCCCAGAGCTTCCTCATCATGGGGGAGAAAGACTTCTTTCCACGTAGGAGTCTCACTCCATTCCCCGGGAGAGAGTCCTTAAACCGCTGCACTGAAAATGCCCCTGTGAGGCCTTCGTGCTGAGCCCTAATACCAGCCACACCAAGCCATGACTCACACAGATAGACAACCAGGGCAGGCAGAACCGCTGAGCACCAGGGTTGCACCTGAGGATTTCCCTTCAGCTCTGTATCAGCGCTGCCTGCGGCAGACGCCCGGGACGTGCAGCTCCCTCAGCTGGAATGAGGTGGTCGTCCCCCTGGCGGCCGGCAGGGCTGGGGGTAGTCTTTGGCGGATTTCCCTGGCTGAAGAGAACTGGCTCACACAAGGCCATATGTCCTTCCGGTGACTGATGGACACCAGGGAGTAAGGCCGGCCCTGCCTCCCCATCTTGGGTCAATTCTGCAAGGCCGCCAGCTTTCCAGCTCCTTGGGGGGTGGCCGAGGCCTGCATCAGGGTTGTGCTGGACTCAACCAGTCCCTCCACCAATATTCGCTTCCTGCCTGCCCTCCACCAGTGTGGGTTGCCAGGGCAGCACGCTTCCTGCATGTCCCTGTCCATCTCAGAGTCCGCTTCAGGGAGATCAATACCCTGCTTAGAGCAACGAGCTGGCCAGGAAGGTGCCCCCTTCCCAGCCAGGCCACGGAGCTCCTCCCCGCATGGTAAGGACCCAGCTTGGTAGCTGGGACGCTGGCTCTCTGCCCAGGCCCCACCCAGACCCAGCCTGTGCTCAGCACCCAGCTGCGGGCATAGCCAAACCCCCACGGCTGGAGACATGGAGTCCAGACAAGGGGGGCTAAGGAGGTTCTCACCAGGGTCTGGAGTTCGGGTGGCCTCGCCTGGGGGGAACTAAGTGAGGAGAGCTGGCAGCAGGAAAGGAAATTGCTGGGCCTGGGAGCTCTGGCCAGCTGGGGACGCACAGCCCAGGCCGAGGGGATGGCTCCCCTTAGCCAGTGGATAGTCACCACGCAGCAGAGGCCCAACGTGACCTGTTCTGGTTCTTAAAGACCAGCTAGAAATCCTGACCTTTATGTGAAATATCCTGGTCTTTAATGCTGGTTCCACTTCTCAAACACAAGCAAAGAAACAAATAAAACCCAAGTGTGGCTGAGTCTCCCACACAGCAGTGAGAGGAGAGGGAAGGTGCTGTAGCGCCGGCTGTGTCGGGGGTCATTAGCACCCTCTTTTAGACTGCATTCTAACAATTCCCCTTAGGACCTTGCCCATGGCCACTATCCCGCTCATTTCTCTCCTTTGTTCACGGACACACGCCCTGTTGCACAGTCTTTGTCTTCTCCTGTCGTCCAGCTCTTCCTGGATCCACTGAGCCCCCAGTCCGCCCCCTAGAGGGAGTCCCTGTGAGCCCGCTGGATGGTGGCCCATTTCAGGCCCCATGCTGGAGGCTGGGCAGGGCTGATAGTGCCACGCTGGGCATGGAGGATCCCAGTGACCTAGGAAGGATGCTGGGTGGCCAAGTCCTTTGGGAGTGGGGGAGAGGGAGGAGCGTCTGCCCCAGCTGCTCAGGCGGTGTGTGGTGGGGCCTGAAGGCTGATGGGTACTGCTTGGGGTGCTGGATCTGTGCTGCTCAGAAGGGCCTGTCTCCCTTGGGTATGTAAGGGAGGTGACATCACCAGAAGTGCTCTGTGAGAGGAAGCAGCATTTGCTGGAAAGATAGCTGGTTAAGAGCAGCCTGGAGTATGGGGGGCCTGAGGATGTGGTGCCAGCAGAACTCAAGGACGTGGCAATTGGCAGAGGAGAAACTTGCCTGAAGCAAGGCAAGGAGACAGCTTGGGTGGAGTGGAGGGAGAGTGGAGAAAGGGGCACCATTGCCAGAGATGGCGGCTGCAGCTGGGGCCATAGGCCCAAGGCCTAGCAAGAAGCCGTGGAGGAAGAGACCAAAGGGCTGCTTTCTAACCAGCTGAGCAGAAGACCAGGGGAACTCGCTGTCATTCTGCAGTGCAGACAAACTCCCAGTGGGCCTCTCGCTCCCAAAGCTTCAGTACACAGGGCTTCATATGAATAGGCCATGCACATATGAACATGTGTTTGTGCACTTGTGCATATTTGTGCACATGCATGTGCATATGTATAACGTGTGCACATGCATGTGTGTATGTATTCACGTGTGCATGTGTATGTTAAAGAAAACAGCCATTTCATGCCAAAGTCAGAGGTCAAGGTTGCCCTGAGACCACAGATCCACGGATAGCTCACAGAGGCCTTTGGACTTCTTCAAGGCATGGAGTGAGGTTCAACCAGCCAACATCTGGGTTACACATTTATTTTCTTGGAGTAAATAATCTTAGGAGTGGGGAACAGCTGACACAGTGTGGTTTTTTTTCTCCATGTGATTTCGAAGTGATATCCACCAGGACTTCTGTCCTTAGGCTTCTTTTCTTTTCCCCAGTTGTCAAGGGGAGTAAAGACTCCAGAACTGTGCTTAGTCCTTCAAAGGAAAGTCCATCCCTGGGCAGGGAGATAAGTGCTCTGTGAGAGGTGCTCAGAGCACCTCTGAGTGCTTCTAATACCAAAACAACCAGCTTCCCAGGCCTTTTCGTCTCCTCAGTACGATGCATGAGATGAAAATTCCTTCTGAAAACTGAGCATCTGAGACCCCATAGGGATGAAGTTCCATGGAGAAGAAGTTGTAGTGCTGCCTCTGCCTCAGGGGTTAGCCTCCAAGTCAGTGAGTGAAGGAAAGAAGCTTGTGTGGTCAAGGTGATTTGCGGGAGCCTCTTCAGCCACTTGCCAAGCACAATTCGTCTGGACTTGTCCACACAACTCCGTTCAGTAAATCTCCTGCACACTCAAAGCTTGAGAATCACAAAGACAGTCTAAAGAAAACATTTCTCTCTTCTTCCTTCTTCTTTCTCTTCCAGACCCCACCCTGAAAAGGGTCTGTGGTCAGACATCCAGCTTTTCAAATCTTTCACCTTTAAGATGGCTGTAATCCCTGCTGTGTGGGGCAGATGTTGGCTGCCCAACCCAGCAGCTACTTCCAAAAACTTCCACTCTTGCCTTCCTCCCACACAGAAGCTAGAAAAGCCGTTCATTCCTTTCCCAGTCTCCCTTGCAGTAAGTGTGACCAGATAGCCCAGCTCTGAGTAATGAAATGTGAAAGGGACTTCTGGGAAGGCATTTGTTTCATTTTGTTTTGTTTTTCCTTGGTAAAAGAGACAGATACCAGATGAGAATGGAGAGGGCTACTCTTTTCCTCCTATTTTGCTTTGAACATGGAGGTGATGCTGGATTTGTGGCAGCCATTTGAAACCCTGAGGTGTCAAGCATGAGAGCAAAATGTCAACAGGCTAAGGAAGTCAGAACATAATCATGAAAGGAGCTGAGTTCTTCACAGCACCCTTACATTATGGGCCAACTGGGAGACTCATCTGCCTCTGTGATTCTTGTTTATTTGTTAGAATAAGTTCAGACATGAGTGACAGAAAGCCTAAACTGATGATGTTAAAGAAAATATAAGTTTATTTCTTATAGAAATCCAGGCCATAGATGAAAACATGGCTCCACAAATTTCAGGGACCAGATTCAATATGTAGCTTTCATTGTGTGGCCTAAGATGTTGCTCTAGCCCCAGCCATCACACGTGGCTCCAGCCACCAAGATGGAGAAAAGCAGAGTTGATAAGCAGGACTTCTCTCTGTAACACACTCGAAGTTGCAAGCACCACTTCCATCTACCAGAACTTAGTCACTTGACCACATTTACTACTTTCTCTACTACAGGTAGAGAAAGGTAGACTCTACTTGGACATCCATGTGCCCAACTAGCATTTGACATGTTAAGGAATGACTAGTGGTGACTGCTGCATGAGTAAACATTAAAAGGTTTATATATAGTTAGTCACATTGTCTGTTACTTGCAGCCAATAGCTTTCCTAGATCATACTCAGTGAATTTCAAAAGCATTTCTCAGATTTCCATTTCCAACCAACATGGGAAAGTGAGGACTTAATTATTCTTCCTGCATGAAGCAATAACAAACCTGGGCAAAATACGAGAAACAATTACATTCAAAACTTTGGATGTCAAGCTGTGAAGGACAGCGATTCCTGAATGATGAAAATTGAATGAGGGAAAGCCAACTTATTGCCTTGAGAGCATTTCCAGGCAGAGGTGCTGGGAGGAAAAACTCAGAGAAACACACAGAAGAGAACTCTGAAGATCTTCAGAGAGTTTCCCTCAAGTAATCAGCAGTAAACATGTCAGTGCTTGTATGTGAGGAAACGAACTGAGGTTAGGGGAAGAACCATTAGAAAAGATTAGAGGAAACAGTGCCTGGGGCTGATACAGCTCATATAGGTCCATAGAGTGCCTGTTTCCACCAGCCAGTCTAGAAAACCTCTTAATTCACACAGCATTAGATACCATACTCAGGTATTGTCTTTCAGATTTATTAGAGCAGCATTTATCTACCAATGGTCTGGCATCGATAACAAATCCAAAAGACGATACTTGAAATGATCAAACTGCTTCCCAATAACTTAACTGAGTACCAGAACAAAATTTAAGAATATTTATAGAAATACAAAGCCAGCACAAACATAGTAAAATTCACAATGTCTGGTACCCAATAAAATATCTTCAGGCATACAAAGAAACAGAAAAATATGACCCTTACTAAAGAAAAATCAAACAATCAAAAGCAAATCAGAACTGACACAGATGTTAGAATTATCAGACTAAGGCATTAAAACATTTATAGTTGCATTCTATATGTATAAAAGCTCAAGTAGAGACCTAAATCAAACTTCTGCAGATAAAAACTACAATGTCTGAGATGAGAAATTAATGGCAAATTACACATTGCAGAAAAAGAGATGAATGAAATTGAAGACACAGCAAAAGAAATAATATAAGATGATAACACAGAGATTAAAAATATAAAATAAATAAACAGTACATCAGAGGAAACTTCAAGAAACCTAATAAATGTTTAATTAGGATTCCCAAACAAGAGAGAGTTTAGTTAAAAAAAAAAAAGATACATAAAGAAACAATGGCCAAAAAATGACAAACTATGATATAAACAATTAATCTACAGATGCAAGAATATCAACAAACCCTAAGCACAAGAAACATAAAGAAAAAGACACCAAGGTACATCATGATCAAATTGCTTAAAACCAGTAATTTTAAAAAACCTTAAAATGAGCCATAGAAAAAGGCATATTACATACAGAGGGACAAAGATAAGGATAACAGCATATTTCTTGTTAGAAACAATACAAATGAGAAAACAGTGGAATATCATCTAAATGCTGAAGGAGTGGAGGATGGGTGAGGATTGTTAACCTAGAATTCTACACTCAGCAAAAAACAAAGGCAAAGTAAAGAAACTTTCAACAATAGCTGAAAGAATTACCAGCAGAACCACTCCAAAAAAATACTACCAGAAGTCCTTCAGGCAGAAGGAAAATTATACTAGATGAAAATATGAGTTTATACAAAAGGATGAAGAGCCCTGAAAATGGTAACTATGTGGGAAATATATAATACTTCTTTCTTATTATCTGAATCTTTTCAAAAGCTAATTGATGGACCAAAAGTAATAACAATGTATTTTGGCTAATGTAAAGGCTAATGTAAATGAAGGGGCATAATATCACTTGAAGGTGACCTGTGATAAATGATGTTTACTAAAAATTCTAAAGCAACCATTAAAATAACAGTTATAGATATAAGCCAACAAAAGAAATAAAGTGAAATAATAAAAAAATGCTCAATTAAACAAAAATAAATAAACAGACAGGACAAATAGAGAACAAGTAGCAAGATGGCAGATTTAAACCTAGCTATATCAATAAATACATTAAATGCAAATGGTCATGACACTCCAAATAAAAGACAGAGATTTCCAGATTGGATAAGAAAGCAAGAGTCAAGTGTATGCTACTATAAGAAATCTATTTCAAAAATAAAGTCACAAATAAGTAAGAAGTAGCAGGATGGGAAAAGATATACCATGCTAACACACATCAAAAGAAATATGTAGTAGCTATTATATATCAATATCAGACAAAGTAAATTTCAGAGCAAAGAATATTACCAGAAATAAAAAAGGTAATTTCATATTATCATTATTAATGGAGCCAACTCATCAGGAAAAATAACAATCTAAAACATTTGTGCACCTAATAACAGAACCTCAAAATACACTAGCCAGCATGTGATAGAACTTCAAGGACAAATAGATAAATCCACAATCATAATCTAATATTTAAATACCCTGACCTCAATAATTGATAACTGATAAAAGAAATAAACAGAAAATCAGCCGCAATATAGAAGCCTTAAATAACACTATGAACAAACTTGCCCTAATTGACATTTATAGAACATTCAATTCAGCAAGAGTAGATACATATTCTTCTGTAGTGCATGGAGAACATTTACCAAGACTGACCACATTCTGGGCCATAAAACAGTCCCAATAAATATTAAAGGATCCAAGGTCACATAAAGTCTATTTTCATATTACAACAGAATTAAATAGAAATCAATAAGTAAAAGATAACCTGGAAATCCCCCAAGTATTTGAGAAGTAAGTAGCACACTTTTAAATAACCCATGGGCAAAGGAAGAATTTTTTAAAAATTGTAAAGTTTTTTGAACTGAATAAAATCAAAATGTAACATATTAATACTTGCAGATGTTATTAAAGCAGTACTTAGAGAAAATTTATAGCACTGATGCTTATATTGGAAAAGAGGAATGATCTCAAATCAATGTCCTTAGTTTTCACCTTAAGAAACTAGGGGAAAAAAAAAGCAAATTATGTTTAAAGAAAGCAGGTCTGGGCATGGTGGCTCACGCCTGTAATCCCAGCACTTTGGGAGGCTGAAGCCGGCAGATCACCTGAGGTCAGGAGTTCAATACCAGCCTGGTCAACATGGTGAAACCCCGTCTCTACTAAAAAAACAAAAATTAGCTGGGCATGCTGGCGGGCGCCTTTAATCCCAGCTACTCAGGAGGCTGAGGCAGGAGAATTGCTTGAACCCGGGAGGCAGAGGTTGCAGTGAACCGAGAAGGCACCATTGCACTCCAGCCTGCGCGACAACAGGGAAACTCTGTCTCAAAAAAAAAAAAAAAAGAAAGAAAAAGGAAAAAGAAAGAAAGCAGAAGTAATAAAGATTAGACTGGAAATAAGTGAAATAGAAAACAGAGAGGGTGAGAGAGTGTGCTTGGTGGCGTGTGAGTCCTGTTTTATTATTCCTATAGTGCTCTGTAAGCTCATTTTTCTGCGGCTCTTGTGTGTTTTCTTGTTTTATTTCTTCAATGTCTGCCTCTCTGCTCTCTCCTAGGTCTGCCAGCCAGAAGAGCAGATCTGATTTGAGGGCAGCTGGGAAGCCATCCAATCTGGAGAGCCTCTACAATTAGCAAAACAAGGTCTGGAATTCCTGGACTTCACTCCTTGTTAGCGAGAAAGCGAAACACGTGATGTTCTGCTTTGCTCTCAGTGTCAAAACCTTGTGCTCATGGGCCCTGGCGGCTACACAGAGAGCCCTGAGGACTGAAACCCTGCATGGGTACATTTTGATGGGGCAGGAAGAAAAGTTCCGGAGTGTGGAGAGCAGAGGTCCAGAGAGCATTCACTGATTTATCCACAGAACAAACAGATGCGGAAACCAGGGCACAGCAGGCGAAGTGAAACTTCCCATGTTCCAGCAAAGCCCAGTCCATAACGTGAGGCTTTGTGAGGTTTGTGTGTGCGACCTTCACCCCTTCACCTGGACCCTCTCTGCGTCCTCCTTTTGCACCCAGTCATGTGTGGCCTGGATCACTTCCCTGACCTCAAGTCTTGCCCTGGCCTGACGTTCAGCGGACCCTCCATGCATTAAGGATGGAGGATGGTTCTTTGTGCTTTCTCTACCAGGTGCACTTGTATCTGCTCGGAATTCTGGAAGAGCAAAGACCCACTGGCCCCGCTAATCCATCTATTGATCCTGCCCCGGTCAGCAGGCTGGGTGTAGCCTCCACACTGCTGCTGCTTAGGGTCTGGGGAGGAAGACGCTGCGGCCACTCAGCCAGGTGGGGCTTTCACAGGGGTGAGGGCAGCACAGAGCTCAGAACCTGGGGCTCTGGTTGCAGGAGGACTGCAAGTGATGAGCCCACAGAGCATGGGGACGGGGGAAGGGGAAGCCGGAAAGACGCACATTGTGAGCAAGGGGTCACAGGGGAGATGGGGAGCTATGGGAGGATGCCCGTCCAGCTGTCACTGCCCACACCTACCGTGCAGTGGAGGAAGACACCCGACGCTCTGGGCCTGCCTTGGGGGCACCCAGTAGTCCCCAGGCAAGGACTGACCTGTCCCCGCTGGGAGGACGTACTGCACAGGGCAGATGGAAGTGCCTGCGAGGACCAGCCTGAGCTGTGAGGTGGTGGGGTGCAGTTGTTATAGGCACAGGACACCACAGCAAGGGAAGGGAGGGCAGAGGCCAGGAAAGGGAGCCGCTCAGGGGTCGGATGGCCTCGTTCCTGCCCACCACAGCAATTGTTCCTGAAACCGGGGCCACCCTGCTCTAATGTCCCCTGGCCGGGGTGGGGACAACCTGACTCAATGTAGCCTGGAGTCCCCGGGTCCCCAGAGCCCCTGTTGCTGATACACAGCAGGATGATTCACCCCTCTGTGGGGCTCCTAGAGCCTCCCCTCATGGCAGCCAGCTTCTGAGGCCCGTGCTACCGGTATGTCACCACACGTGGCAGCACGTACACCCCATATGAGTTTGCCTGGGTTGACACCACAGACTAGCAAAGACCGGGGGCTCAAACAACAGACTTCTATTGTCTCTCAGTCACAGAGCCTGGAAGTCGGAGATCAGGGTGTCTGCAGGGTGAGCTTCTCCTGAGGCCTTTCTCCTTGGCTTGCAGATGTCTGCCTTCTCCCTGTGACCTCGCATGGTCATCCCTCTGTGCATGTCAGGGTGGTCATCTCCTCTTTTTTTTTTTTTTTTGAGATGGAGTGTTGCTCTGTCACTCAGGCTGGAGTGCAGTGGCACGATCTCGGCTCACTGCAAGCTTGGCCTCCCGGGTTCATGCCATTCTCCTGCCTCAGCCTCCCAAGTAGCTGGGACTACAGGTGCCCGCCACCACACCCGGCTAATTTTTTGTATTTTTAGTAGAGACGGGGTTTCACTGTTTTAGCCAGGATGGTCTCAATCTCCTGACCTCGTGACCCACCTGCCTTGGCGTCCCAAAGTGCTGGGATTACAGGCGTGAGCCACCGCGCCCAGCGGTCATCTCCTCTTTTTATGAGTACAGCAGTCATACCAGATTAGGGCTAACCAATGAGTTCATTTTAACTAAAAGCTCCTAGATATGATAAATGAATTCAGTAAACTTTCAGGATACAAAATCAATGTACGTAAATCAGTAGCACTGCTATATGCCAACAACAGCCAAGCTGAGAATCAAATCAAGAACTCAATTCCTTTTACAACAGCTGCAAAATAAATAAACAAACAAATACATACATACATACATACTTAGGAATATACTTAACCAAGGAAGTGAAAGATCTCTACAAGGAAAACTACAAAACACTGCTGAAAGAAATCATAGATGACACAAACAAATAGAAATACATCCCGTGGTCATGGATGGGTAGAATCAATATTGTGAAAATGACTATACTGCCAAAAGCAATCTACAGATTTAATGCAATTCCCATCAAAATACCATCATAATTCCTCACAGAAGTAGAAAAAACAATCCTAAAATTTATATAGAACCAAAAAAGAGCCCACATAGCCGAAGCAATACTAAGCAGAAAGAACAAATCTGGAGGCATCACGTTACCTGACTTCAAACTATATCACAAGGCTATAGTTACCAAAACAGCATGGTACTGCTATAAAAATAGGCATATAGACCAAGGAACAGAATAGAGAACCCAGAAATAAAGCCAAATATTTACAGCCAACTGATCTTCAACAATGCATACAAAAACATAAAGTGAGGAAAGGACACCCTATTCAACAAATGGTGCTGGGACAATTGGCAAGCCACATGTAGAATGAAACTGGATCCTCATCTCTCACCTTATACAAAAATCAAGTCAAGATGGATCAAAGACTTAAATCTAAGAACTGAAACCATAAAGATTCTAGAAGATAACATTGGAAAAACTCTTCTAGACATTGGCTTAGGCAAAGAATTTATGACTAAAAACCCAAAAGCAAATGCATTAAGGACAAAATAAATAAATGAGATATAATGAAGCTAAAAAGCTTCTGCACAGCTGCTAATAATAATAATAACAATAATAATAATAATAATAATCAGCAGAGTAAACAGACAACCCGCAAAGTGGGAGAAAATCTCTACAATCTATACATCCAACAAAGGACTAATATCCAGAATCTGCGAGGAACTCAAACAAATTAGAAAAAAAAAACCCTAATAATCCCATAAAGAAGTGGGCTAAGGACATGAATAGACATTTGCAAAAGAAGATATACAAACAACCAACAAACATATGAAAAAATGCTGAACATCACTAATTATCAGGAAAATGCAAATCAAAACCACAATGAGATATCGCCTTACTCCTGCAAGAATGGCCATAATTAAAAAATGAAAAAATAATAGATGTTGGCATTGATGTGGTGAAAAGGGAGAATTTCTACACTGCTGGTAGGAATGTAAACTAGTACAACCACTACGGAAAACAGTATGGCGATTCCTTAAAGACCTAAAAGTAGAACTACCATTTGATCCAGCAATCCCACTACTGGGTACTTACCCAGAGGAAAAGAAGCCATTATATGAAAAAGACACTTGCACACGCATGTTTATAGCAGCACAATTCAGAATTGCAAAAATATGGAACCAACCTAAATGCCCATCAAGCAATGAGTGGGTAAAGAAACTGTGGTATATGAACATGGAATACCATTCAGCCATAAAACAGAATGAAATAACGGCCTTTGCAGCAACTTAAATGGAGCTGGAGGCCATGAATAATGAATAAGTTAAGTAACTCAGAAATAGAAAACCAAATATCATATGTTCTCACTTATAAAGGGGAGCTAAGCTATGAGGATGCAAAGGCATGAGAATAATAAAATGGACTTTGGGGACTTGTGGGGAGAGGTGGGTGAGGGATAAAAGACTACATACTGGGTACAGTGCACACTGTTTGGGTGATGGGTGCACCAAAATCTCAGAAATCACCTCTAAAGAACTTATCCATGCAACCAAAAACCACCTGTTCCCCAAAAACGACTGAAATAAAAAAAGAATATACTTGATTGTGAACCCATAAATGGATTCAAATTTATATGAAATTTAGTATATGATAGAAAGCAATATTTTACAATAGTGGGGCAATAATAAACTAATTAAAAAGTAGTGTTAGGTCAACAGGCTTATCATTTGGAGTTAAAGTTAGATACGTTACATGATATCTTACATCAAAATAAGTTCCAGATTCATTACTTAAGCATAAAGATGAATAAGGCTGTTAAAATATGGTGCTAAAAAAAAAACCAGGTGACTCTTTTAACAAATATAAAACAGGGCAAGTATAACACTGTAGCTAGAAACTATAAAGGAAGACATTGCAAGGTTTAACTAACAAAATTTTAAAAATTAAGTTTAGAATTAATCACCACACAGAAAGTTACTAAGGCGCAGTGGCACATGCCTGTTGTCCTAGGCTACTTGGGAGGCTGAGGTGGGAGGATTGCTTGAGCCCAGAGTTCAAGTCCAGCTTGGGCAACGTAGCAAGACCCTGCATCTAAAAAACAAAACAAACGAAAAAAAGAAAGTTACTAAAGAAATGATCAACTAGAAAATAAAAATGTTTGTATCACAAAGTTAATACCCTAAGTATATACATAATTCTTACAAACTAAGAAGAAAGGAGATGAACATCCCCCCAAAATAATGAGCAATAACAACTGCCAACTTTTCCTATTTGAGAATGGAAGCTGCCTTAATGAATTAATTTGTATTCCCTTCAGAACAAACTTTTGAAGTAGTTACTGTGTTTTCTACACTTTGGAGGTAAGGAATCAGAAGCTTAGGGAATGTAACCAAACTCCCACATTCACTCGGCTGGACTTGCAGATTCAGGCCATAGCCCTAGACATGCTAGGTGCTAATCCCTAGGCTGCAGGCCTCTCTTGAAAAGACAAGGCATCTAAATTGCTAAGAAATATAACTTGGCAGATTAAGAATGTATGTTGCGGTCGGGCGCGGTGGCTCACGCCTGTAATCCCAGCACTTTGGGAGGCCAAGGCAGGCAGATCATGAGGTCAGGAGATCGAGACCATCCTGGCTAACATGGTGAAACCCCGTCTCTACTAAAAATACAAAAAAAAGCCGGGCATGGTGGCGGGCGCCTGTAGTCCCAGCTACTCGGGAGGCTGAGGCAGGAGAATGGCGTGAACCCGGGAGGCGGAGCTTGCAGTGAGCAGATATCGCGCCACTGTACTCCACCTGCGTGATAGAGCCAGACTCCGTATATAAATTTAGCACACATTAAAGATAACAGTAAGATTTTTCAAGCCCCCCTGAGGCTGAGAAACGTGAAAGATGAGTAACACCCAGCATTAGTGACACTGTGGGATGTTAAAGAAAATATTATTCAATATTTAAATAACACCTTGTTAAAGCATGGCAAGGTAGGCTTTATTCAGGACCATTGTGATAGGTACAGGGACAACAGCAATGGGACTGTGCAGTGGGGAAGAGAAATCAGCCTCAACTATGAAAACACCACAGACAAGTCAGAATTTACAACCAGGAGCCAGACTAGGGTCAGTGGATGGGAAATGACTAAGAAGAAGCATCAGGGTTTAGGGGGTCCCTGGCTAATCCAACCTAACAGTGTTCTTGCTGAAGACAGGTCAGCATAACCAGCATCACCTGGGGGATGGTGGTGGGTGAAGAATCTGATCAGACATGAAGGACAAGGAGTTCTTGCCAAACTGACTTAGCTTTGTTCTTGCTAAATCTGGATTTTGCAAGGAAGTGCACAGATGGGTCAAGGGGAAGGTTCAGAAGCCTGACTAAAGTTTGGCCAAGCATATCATCTTTGTCAAGGGACAGACAGTCTCATTTGTTGGTAGCCATGTGAAGCTGATCACATCTCTGGGTGGAGGAGAGGGTGCCAGGGGAGGGGAGGAGGCACTGATCTGGCCATGGCACTCGGGATACGAATGTGGATGCCTTTGTATCCTCAGTGCCATACTTTGCATCCTGAGTTGGTTTGGGCCTTTTGACCAAACCAACCTGGAATCTAATCTTAGAGCAGCATATGGTGACTGGGGTACAGAGACAGGCTTTGAGCAAAGGCCTGGATGTAGTTCCCAGCATTGCCCTCACTAGAAGTGTAGGCTTGGGCCACGGAAGCTGGAGGTTCTTCATCTTCCAAAGTGGATAGTAACTGTATCTGCTCTTAAAGTTGTTGTAAGGACCAGCAGGCTGTAGAAGAGCCTAAGCTGTTTGTGTCTTCTGTGATTGTTTGCTTTTTAAAAACAATGATCTGACAGCTGTCATTGGAATATGTATTTATATATGTATGTAGTTCTGTATGAGCATATATGTATGTGTATATGTATGTATATGCATGTGTGTACATATGTGTGTGCATGCTCATGTGCATCTACGTGTATCTATGTGCATGTGCGTAAAAGTGCATGCATGTGCACGTATATGTGCACATGTGTATGTGTGTATTATGTGTATATGTGACTCCATAGAAGTATGTATATATGCACATATATACATGTATGTGTGTATCTATGCATGCATGGACATGCACACGTGTGTATGTGTACGTATCTGTGTGTATGTGTGTGTGTGTGTATGGAGGGGCAGGGCCACTGGCAAAAGACTTGGCTTTAGGAGTGGAGAGGCTCTGACAGGGAGATTTCTTCCTAGCAGCAGGGCAAAGGGAGCAGAGATGCTTGGAAGGGAAAGAAGGAACCCGATTTTCTCTGGAGAGGGCCCCCAAAGCCCGTGCAAGGCTCGTTCTTGGGCTGCTGACCTCAGCAGCAGAGATGGGGCAAAGCTAGAGAGGCCAAATGCAACCAAGGGTCAGCCTGCAAGCAGAGAAAAGTGCTCAGTTAAAAAATTACTCGAGCCACCCTTTGGACTGACTGAAGGCCTTGCTCTTCCTCCTGCCCCGCAGGCTATCAACTGGTGTATGGCTTAA
Source organism: Pongo pygmaeus (assembly GCF_028885625.2). Classification (NCBI taxonomy): domain Eukaryota; kingdom Metazoa; phylum Chordata; class Mammalia; order Primates; family Hominidae; genus Pongo; species Pongo pygmaeus. The sequence goes on along the minus strand of NC_085930.1, from coordinate 58,972,627 downwards.
TTATTGACGTTTAAAAGTGAGTTAACTACTTTCTTACAGATGAATCGCAATTAATAAATGTGGAAGGAATGAGAGACGAAGACGATGAGCACCAGAAGACTGCAGGGAGCACGGCTGAGGCATCATCACCGGAGGACAGTAAAATTAGCAGACAGAGATCTAAGCACAAACAGTGTCTCTGTGTAGCCTTAAAGCATCTCTTTGAATATTTAATAGTTACAAAGGAAAAACAGTGAGTTGATAGGGGAGAACCCTGGCAGGCACCACCCTAACCAAGAGATCAAAGTTGGCACGACCAGGCACAAGGCACACTAACAGCCCGCACCCACTGATCTGGCCCACCAAAAATGCACATCACTTCTGTGGCATTGCCCCGGAATTTCCAAAAAGGCATTACCTCAGTCCAATGCAGAGAAGGCATCAGGCAGACCTAGGCAGAGGGGCTGTCCACAGAGTGACAGACCCATCCTCTTAAAAAGCCGGCCCTGACACAGACAGGAGACAGAGAGAGGTGACAGCCAAATGCACGTGGGAGCTGGGAACAGAGGAGGGCACTGGGGGCCGGCCTGCCTGCCGTCCAGCTCTCGAGACCATGGCGAGGTGAGTCTCAGCTCTCATAATCACACTCTGATTCATGGAATGCCGGCATGAGAAGAGGCTGGGGGTGGGGAGGCTGCTTTCGCAACTCTTCTGTAAGTCTAAAATTATCTCAAAATGGGACACTTTCGAAAGTGAGTTCATGAATAGAAATAGGCAGTGGCAGTGTGTGTCACCCTCCAAGCATATTCCACGGCCCTTGCTGGGATCCGACTTGTGCTGATTTAGGAACAAGTACTGCAGGTGAGACGGCACCACCATGAGCACTTTCTGCAGGGTCTTCTGGAGGGGCATGGAAGGGGCTACCTGAGCCCTGGGGTGAGAGGCATTTAGAGTCTGATGATGACACATCTCAAACCAGACCTCTCTCAGACAGCCCAGGCCCTGTGGCCACGAGGTGTGTGCTTACACAGGCCAGAAATGCTTCACCCCTACAGACATGTCTGGGTTCTCCATAGCTCCTCCCAGACCCTGAGGAGGCGCCTGGAATGTAACCTGGCCAAAACGGAGCTCCAGATTCCATCCACCCACAAGCCAGCTTCTCCTCTGTCTTCCCTAGGTCAGAAAATGGTCCCAAACCAATAACTCATCATCTTTTCTTTTTGAGACAGGGCCTCACTCTGTCATCCACTGCTAGAGTGCAGTGGCACAATCATGGCTCATTGTACCCTCAACATCCCCAGCTCAAGTGATTCTCCCACTTCAGCCTCCCAAGTAGCTGAGACTACAAGTGTGCACCACCACACCTGGCTAATTTATTTATTTATTTATTTATTTTAGAGATGAGGTCTTGCTATCTTGCCCAGGCTGGTCTTGAACTCCTGGGCTTAAGCAATCCTCTCACCTCAGCCTCCGAAAGTGCTGGGACTAGAGGCATGAGCCACTGCCCCTGGCCTAAACATCATCTTTGATTCTCTGTTTCTTTCATGCTCCCCTGTTTGCTCTGCCTCCAAAATCTATCCTTAGTCCATCACTTTTTCCCCCTCTGCTCCATCGTCTCTTCTCCACCAGGCAGACAACTGAGCCTTTTAAACCTCCATCAGATTTGTCCTCTCCTGGCTTGGACCCCTGCAATTACTCCTTACCTGGGTCCAGCCTCCCCTGCCTCTCCTGCCATCTGCAGACCTTCGAAAAGTCCTCTTTGTCTCCTGCGAGCTGCACCCCTGCTCTGTCTTCCTGCTAAGCACTGGCTGCCTCCCTCCCCTCATCCAGACTCAACCCCAGGGACACCTCCCGCACTGCTCCTCGCTCACTCTCCCTTCTCATCTCATCCTCTTTCCTCTGCAGTGCTTATTCCTGCCTGGAATGCTCTTCACTGATCCTTGTGTTTATCAACCCCACTCTTCTAATGCCCATCCGTGAGAGCAGGGCCTTCTCTTTCCCTGCTTTGTATCTCAAATCTAGAACAGCATCTTGCACACAGTAGATGTTCAATAGACACTTCTTAAGTTAATTACTTAGTGAATTAGCCACTTTCCCTTCTTTAACTGTAGCCCTCCCGTGGGGCGGAGCAGGAGCTTGGCAGGCGAGCTGGCCCAGGGGTTTTCTGGAGGGAAAGACAGCAATAGAAACTGTTGGCCCTGTGGCTGAGTCTGTGGGGAATGGAGAGTCACTTGGGGTGACATAGGGTCACCTGGAGCCTGCTAATTCCTCAGAAGTGGTGGAACTCTTCCCACCTGTTAATGAATGGCCCGGTGTGGGAACTGGGACCCCAGCCCTGTGCTTCCCCGGAGCCAGTCTGTACCTGGCCTCAGGTAATCATGCCACAGGGAATCTGCTCCACATCCTGGGAAGTGGAGAAAGAAGAAACCAACCAAACAGCAGGGTGCAAAGGAGGGGGCTCGCCTTGGGGAGTGGAATGAACGCTCCTCTGTGGTTTTACTGTTTCAGCCACTTCCGTGAGCACTTAGGGTGTGGAGGGAATGAATTAGGCGAGCCGTGATGGCAGCAGGCCACAGAAATTAAAGGGATGGCATTTGTTGAGTGGGTACTCAGGGACTTCTGGGCTGAAGGAAGAGGAGGCTACGCCCAGCAAGGAGCAGGGATCACAACAGTTCCAGGGCACCTGGCTGGCTGGCCCAGCCATGAGATTTGAAACCTCGTCTCCTGGTGCTGCCAAATCCATGGAGCCTGAGTTTTAGGTCTCTGTTCATCCCTAACATTCCTGGGTGACCAGCTGATCAGCCAGCCACGGGCAGGTGGCAGAGTCCTGGTCACAGATGCAACCGGCCCAGGGACATGTGTGAGCCTGGAGAAAGCACACATCAATGGCAAAGGCCGGGACGCAGCCACCTGGGAGAGTGGCAGCCCCGGCCTTCTTCCCTCCTCCAGGGAGCATTGCTGCTGTGGTTTAGGAACACTCATTTGCAGTTTACTTATTGACCAGCCAAAGTCTTGACAGTTTTAAAGAGCATTCTTTAATTTATCTCAATGTCCAATTTCAGTCCTCCCAGTTCTGGCGAACCTTCCTCCGTCCCGACCTTGGTTATTCATTCCACGTGGGCTCCTCTTTCTTCTTAGCTTCTCCACCTACATTGTTCTGGACGCTTCTCAAGCTTTTCTCCTGCTCAGCTGGCCCTCTTTTGTGCGGTGTCAGTCTGATGTTTCGCAGCTTCCAGACACTATTTTCAGGGGTCTTTTGCAGGTCTATTTTTGCCCTCATTAAAAAATATCGTGGGCTGCTCTGGTCTTAAGGTTGCTGTGCCCTCTTTCATTTCCTTGCAAGTAGGTTTCTGCCATCCTCCGAAATTTCAAGTGGGGAGCCACCTGGAGGCTAGGTGAACAGGGCAAGGGCACTGCCCCTTCCTGTGGGAGCCCCTCCCTAGGTCACAGGTGTCTTTTCCTCCACTTGCTCAGAAGTCTTTCCATTTAACTGCCTTTCCTCTTCAGCGGCTGCTGACGGTTCCTGGTTGTGGGAGAATGTTTCAGACATGGTCCTCTGTCACTTTCTCTGAAGGCAGTGGCCTGTAACAAGATGAAAGTGGATAAAGATAAAAAAGATTTAAAAAAATGGTAAAAGTACAGAATGAGACATTTTGACAAGGCTAATTTTATACGACAATTTTGAAGTAACTCCGTCAAATGGCTACACTAAATGTAAAAGTGGTATATACTTTAAAATTGCCAAATAATATGTAAAGTGACCCAGTTCTGTTTTCTTCCAGATTCAGAAGGGAATTGGGTCATTCTTTCTCCAAAGCAGAACGTACCGCAGCTGTGAGAGTTCTAGGAGAAAATTCAGGTGGATGCTTCTGTAATCTTGGAATGGAGGCTAAGCCTGGCAACAATGCTAGAAAACAGTGCTGAAGTTTGACAGATTTAGCCACATACAATGGCAAATGACAAACTGTAAAAGGAATTCTTGTGAGACAGAGGAAGGAAGGAAGGAAGGAAGGAAGGAAGGAAGAAGGAAGGAAGGGGCACCCTAATAGAGCAAACAGTAGTATAGGTCAGAAATAACTTTGAAAGAACCACATGGCGCTGTTGGGCCAATCAGGGACAGACAGACCCCCTCTTCCAGGGGCTGGGCTGGGCTGGGTTGGGGTCCACAGGTGCAGCCCTGGAGCTGGGCTTGCCTGTCTGCATCCAAGCACCCCTGTGCTTTCCCTGTGAGCTGGCACCCCCCACTATGAGATTCTAGCCTGGGAATGTGCTATAGGGAAGCTTACAGCAGCAGAGCATAGAAAAGCAAAATAGAAATGTGAAAGGAAAATAAAAACTTGGGACCCCAATTCCCTCCGCCAAAAGAAAAAAAAAAGCTGAAAGTGGAGTCAAGCAAGAAGCTGCCTTTCCCTTTGTTCCTAAGCAGGTAGAGACAGATAAAAGGTTAAAGATCTCCACTCTGCGTTCACCTTATCTTGTGTGAAGAGTCGAGTTACTGAGCATGGGACGAACACATAATTGACCATTCCCCTAAGCTCCTTTTCTTTTGCAACATTTGGATTCAGTAATGTGACCATACCCTCCCTCTGTCCCCTCCAGCCGGCTTTTCTCCTTTAAATACTGAAGCCCTCGAAATCATCTTTGGAGAAAGGCACAGACCTGTCTCCCAAGACGTGTCCTTAATCTTGGCAAAGTAAACTTCTAAGTTGATCGAGGCCTGTCTCAGATATTTTCAGGTTTACAGAAAGAAATTCAATTTCAGTCACAAACAGAATGATAAAATAAGTTGTTATGCATCCATAGAAAGAAGATATCAACATGGTAAGCCCTGTATTTATTAACCTATGCTTATGATAAATAAAAACAGGCTGTACGGTCAAAGGTGGAATACAGCTATAAGGAGAGAAGAAATGAGAAATGTATCGTCTTTTAAATTCGTTTCCTTTATTACTGGTGAAGTTGAGGATGTGCTCCCATTTAGGGGCTGGTTACTTTGTCTTCTGTGAATTGCCTGTTAAACCCTTACCCATTTCCTACTCTTTTCTTATTGATTGGAAAGACATGTTTATGCAACACAGATATTAACCATTGGCACATTACTTCTATTGTAAACTATTTTCTCCCTGCCTGGAATTTGTCCTTTAATTTGTTTAAGGAGCCATTCATTTAGTTTTTGCAATATTCAAATCTGTCAGTCATTTCCTTTACGGTTTCCAGGTTTTGTTTCCTGCTTAGTAAAAGCCTTCTTCACCATGGGATTTTAAAAATATTCTTCCATATTTGGCCCTAAAACTTCTATAGATTTTTTAAATGTTTAGCTCTTTAATACACCTGGAGTTTATTCTTGCAAATGGTAAGAAGATTCTAACATTGGTTTCAAAATGGATAGTGAGTTTTCTCCAAAGCCTCTGTTGACCTTCCATCTTTCCAGCTTGGCTTTGAAAGGCCTCCTGTATCAAATACTAAATTTCCACATAAACATGAATCTGTTTCTGGATCTTCTGTGTGAATTACTGAAGTCTTTTTGGAGCTTTTCGAAATCATCTTCAGGATTCCTATATATTTTCTCTTTCAGATGAACTTTCAAATCAGCTTCTCAAGTGTCAACATCCTGTTGCGATTTTCATTGATATTGAACTGAATTTATAGATTTTGCAAGCAGAAAAAAAATTATTTTAATTTTTTAAGAAAAAAAGTTTTAAATGGTTTGTTTTCAGATTGTGTCAAGATATCCCTACCTCCGAAGTTGTCAGGTTTGCAGGCCTTGGGGTGAAGCGTGGGGCTGCTGGAGGTGTCCAGCCCTGACTGTGTGTCCAGGACTATGAGCCCCGAAATGAGCGGGCCGCATGCTGATGGTGCAGCCAACTTCACGCCCTCGGTCCAGGGAAGACTAAGGGACAAGCTGCAGCAGGCGCAGAGGACGCAGTTGGTGTCCGGGAGGCCGCTGGTACAGGGCGTTGGGCGTGGCTCCTTCCCAAGTACCTTGCACTTTCCAGGCTGGGCTGCAGAAGCAGGCTCGGGGGCGACTCGCGTAGGGACTGAAGCAGCTAGCTTTGGCACCTGCCCACAGCAAATAACTGACTTGACTTGATCTGGTTTTTTTGAAGAAAGGTTTATTCATACCCATTATGTGCACATGTGTAAATTCAAACCCACGGCTTGCCGGAGCCTGGACTTTCTCGAACATTAATTGCTCCCATGCTACCATTTTGCAGTTTGCCCGTCTCCAGTAGATAATTTCTGAATATTTTAATCAACTCATTATTAACCATTCACATGTCCACGTTAGCCTCATTTTAAGCAATTGCACCCGTGGGTTTCACAGGCCTGCTGTATTTTCAGTACATATTAAATAAAGCATGACTGTTGGGGCGTGCTGTGCTTGCCCACCTGCCATGTCAAGTCATTGTAGCCGCACGCTGGCAGAGAGGACGGAGCCTGAGTCCGGGTGCCGAAGGTCTTGGTCTTGCCCGGGCTTTGGCCCCAGCCGCTGCCAAAGACCTAGAGGAAAGAGTTTCAGCGTTAGGGCTTCATCCGCCTATCGCCTATCGTGGAATCAGGACTTCGACTTAGCGCTCCAATTGCTGGGGCGGTGAAAGGCGTATCCCCGCGGCGCGGCGCCTGAGGGAGCCTCTGGAGCAGATTCCCATGCACAGACCCTCGCGGTGATGGGGACGGAGGGGGAAATCCAGGCTCCCGAGCAAGCTGTGGCTGGCTTGGGGCCAAGGAGTGTCCTTATTCTTTAGCTCCCAGAGCTCACAGGAGGGGGCTGGGGAGGAAGCGGACAGCCGGGAGTGGGGGCAGAAGAAAGCGCCCACATCAACTGGCTGGCACGAACCACATGTCCCCTAGAACGGGAATCCCTGCCGGGTGAGGGAGGCCGGAGCTGAGCCGCAGCCCCAGGAAGGGCGGGGCCTCTTCAAAGCATTCCCTCCGCAACGCTCTGGTAGCCCTGGGACTCCAGCCTCGCCTGCCAGCCCCAGCTCAAAAGGCCTCTGTCTCTCTCAGGCCTGGGGGTGGGAGCAGCCTCAAGATAATGGAGTGCGTTAGCTGGGGCCTCATTCAGACCTCTCCCCACCGTAAGGAGAGAACAGAGGGCCCGGACAGGGAGCGAGACTGGGCAGAATCACACAGCCAACCAGGGGCTCCAGCTGCAGTCCCCTGAACCAGCCCAGGCCACCCCTGACTCCTAGGCTGACTCCCAGGGGACACGGGTAGCTGTTTTGGCTCTATTGGCGGGGGTGGGGTGGGGAGGGTGGGGAGGTGCTAATGCTATAGAAAACATGCCGCAGGCATCGTGCAAAATGGACCAGAAAGAAAATTTTTAAAGTGGGACAAATACAGTATAGAATGCTAAGCTAATATGCTTAAACATCTTAAAGCAATACATAATTTTTAAAAGAAATGTCAGGCCAGGGGTGATGGCCTGCAATCCCAGCACTTTGGGAGGGAGAGGCAGGAGCATCCCGTGAGCCTAGGAGTTTGAGACCAGCCTGGGCAACATAGGGAGACCTCGACTCTTAAAAAAGTAAAATAAATGTCAAGTACTAAAATTAACTCAAGATGTTAAAAAAAAATGGAAAAGAAATCTCACTTAGGTGCAAGTCTCAGGATCATAGCAAAGCGAATGTAAACCAAAAATTAAATTATAAGGCTCCCCCAACCATCTGAATGGACCCCTCCTCTTGGCCAAAGGTATTCCAAAGTTAACCTGAAAAACTTGTTTAGGCCATGATGGGAAGAGGGGTGGTGGGACATGCCTCGTTATACCTGCCTCTCTTTTGGAATTCAGGAAAAGGTGACCAGCGTTAACATCAACATAGAACTTAGTGTCTGATGAGAAACATTTACCAATTCTCTCTGAAGGCTGCTACTTGGAGGCTTCATCTGTGTGATAAAACCTAGGTCTCCACAACCTCTTATAGTAACCCAGACATTCCTTTCTATTGAAAATAACTCTTTCAAGCAATTACCAGTCAGAAAATTCTTAAACTACCTATAACTGGGTGTGGTGCTCACACCTGCAATCCCAACACTTTGGGAGGCTGAGGCGGGCAAATCACAAGGTCAGGAGTTCAAGACTAGCCTGGCCAACGTGGTGAAACCCCATCTCTACTAAAAATACAAAAAATTAGCTGGGCATGGTGTGGGGGCGCCTGTAATCCCCGCTACTTGGGAGGCTGGGGCAGGAGAATTGCTTGAACCCAGTAGGTGGAGGTTGCAGTGAGCCAACATCATGCCACTGCACTCCACTCTGGGTGACTGGGTGAGATTCTATCAAAAAACAAAAAACAAAAAAACCTACCTATGACCTGGAAGCCTCCACCTCCCCTTTAAGTTTACTTATCATCAGGACCTCCTAAAGCTGCGTCACAGGTGTGTGTTCTTAACCTTGGCAAAATAAACTTTTTCTAAATTGATTGAGTCCTAACTCAGATATTTTTGAGTTCATACAGAATATGAAGAATCCACCAGGACAATAAAACAAGGCTTGTCCAAGGACTGTAGACATGGATCATTCTTGCAAGATCCATTACTGCTGGTCATTAGATTATTAGGCAAAGCAAGAGATTAGCACCTCAAAAGGTTCTGAATAAGTATTTCATAATGTAATACAATATTTAGTATAAAAAGCTTTTGCTGGTTAGGAATAAAATATCCTTAATGAAACAAAAGGAATTTTATCAGAACCCAACAGGCATCACTATACTTTCAGGGAAAGACTTGAGTGGTATTAAATGCCTTTGAAAATCCAGTGGGGAACCTGGATGTTATACACACAAAAATAAATATGTGGACATGCATTGAAAATTTTGTACAGATTTTCAAGGGGCTTATGGGGCTGCTTGAAGCCTTTTGGTGGCCCTCTTAGACATGCCTGGACCCTGGCTTCAGGTCTCTGAATTACAGGGGGTAAGCCAGAGTCACATGCAAGAGTGACATACTCAGTTCTGTATTCAAATCCCAGCTCTGCACCCAGATGCGTAACTGTGGGCAATTTACTTAACCAAAACTTTGTACCTTTGCTTCCTCATCTGAAACTGTGGCTCACAATGGAACCCACTTCACAATATCATAAGGAGGATTTAATATTAATGTATGCAAATCTCCTAGCATATAATAAGAGTTCAATAATGTGGAGCAATGGACTATTATTCAAAGGAAACACATCCTTTTGGGAATAAAATAAAGATTCCTGCCTCATCTGTCACTATTTCATATTGTATTTGAGATCCTAGACAATGAAATGAGTCTAGAAAATTATTTAAGCTGTTAATATTAATAATATAGATAAGAACCATTTTTACAAGTATAATTTTTAACCCTTTGAATTTAAGAAAATAATATAAAAACTATAGAATCAAGAAATGTTCAGTAAATTAAACAGATTTTCCATATAATAGAAATAATCATAAGATATAAAGGGGTATATTCTATCTCTAATAGCGACAAAAACTTAGAAATAAACTGAAACATAAATGTGATTCTAGTCAGGGCAGTAAGTGAAGAAAAATAAATAAGAAGCATCCAGAGTGTAAAGGAAGAAGTAATGCTATCTTTATTCACAGATCACATAACTTGTATGTAGGAAATTCTAAGAAATCCACTAAAAAACTGTTAGAACTAATAAAAGAGTTCAGCAAGTTTGCAGGATACCAGATAAATGAATATACAGTAATGTGCCATACAAAAACATTTGGTTAACAATGGATCACATATACGATGAGGGTCCCATAAGATTATAGTGGAGCTGAAAAATTCCTACTGCCTAGTGACGTCGTAGCTGTCGTAATGCAGTAGCACAATGCATTACTCACCTGCCTATGGTGATGCTGGCAAAAACAAACCTGCCGTGCTTCCAGTCATTTCAAAGTCTAGCACACACAGTTATGTACAGAACATAGTGTTTGATAATGATAATAAACGATTATGTTACTGCTTTATTTATTTACTATATTCTATTTTAATTGTGTTTTTTAGCATGCACTCCTTCTACTTATTAAAAAAAAAAAAGCTGCTGTAAAACAGTCTCAGACAAGTCCTTCAGGAGGTATCCAGAAGAAGACACTGTCATCACACAGGAAATGACAGCTCTATGTGTCATAAAGCTGAACACCTTCCAGTGGGACAGAATGTGGAGGTGGAAGATGGTGATGTTGATGATCTTGGCCCTGTGTAAGCCTAGGCTAATGTGTGTGCGTGTCTTCATTTTAACAAAAAAGTTTAAATAGTAAAAAGAAAATAAAATAATTTTAAAATAGAAAAATACTTATAGAATAAGGATTAAAAAAAGACAACATTTTTGTACAGCTGAACAATGTATTTCTGTTTTAGTCTGCGTTATTATAAGTCAAAAAGTTAAAAGAAAATTAAGTTTATACATTAAAAAAGATAGGTAAGTTTAATTTATTTAAAATATTTAAATATTTAATTATTTTTTATTTTAAATATTTTTATTTTAAATATTTAAATATTTAAAATATTTAAAATATTTTAAAAATAAATTTAGTGTAACTTGAATGTACAGTGCTCGTAAAGTCTACAGTAGTGCACAGTAGTGGCCGAGGCCTTCACATCCACTCACCACTCACTCACTGACTTGCCCAGAGCAACTTCCAGTCCTGGTAGCTCCATTGATGGTAAGTGCCTTATACAGGGGTACCATATCTTATCCATTATAATATATTTTTACTGCCCCTTTTCTATGTTTAGTTATGTTTACATACACAAATACCATTGTGTTACAATCACCTACAGTTTTCAGTATAGTAACATGCAGTATGGGTTTGTAGCCTAGGAGCAATAGGCTATATTGTACCATATAGCTTAGACGTGTAGTAGGCTAAATCATTTAGATTTGTGTAAGTACACTCTATGGTGTTCACACAATGACAAAATCACCTAACATCACAGTTCTCAGAATGTATCCCTGCATTTAAGTGATGCATGACTGTACAAAACTTAGTTGTATTTCTATATGCTTGCAATGAACAATCTGAAAATAAAATAATAAAAACAATTCTATTTGTAATAGCATCTAAAGGAATAAAATGCTTACAAATAAACTTAACAAAAAGAAGTGTGTAAGCGTATTGAAAAAACATTATCATTTTCCCCCACTGTGCTCTTACAATACAACACAGAATTCTTCTGTGAACAAATATATAAGGATTTCTCCCTACCAACCCACCAAGCAAATTTCTGCCAGATTCTCTAGTGGGCACCAGTTAGATGTTCTCTAATTTAATTAAATTCTGACTCTGTTTACCTAGAGATAGTGTCAGATTCCACAGATGGAGGGCTCAGCCCCACAAAACTACCTCCAATTCAGACACCTGGAACCCTGGCTACAAACCAGGATTGCCATGACCCCCCTCCTTGGGGTCAATTAATTTGCTAGGATGGCTCACCAGAACTCAGGGAAGCACTTTCCCACATTTGCTGGTTTAGTATAAAGGACATTAAAAAGAATACAGATGAACCGCCAGATGAAGTATACATAGAATGAGGTATGTGGGAAGGTGTGTGGCACTTTCATGCCCTCTCCAGGCATGACACCCTCCAGGAACCTCCACATGTTTAGCTATCTAGAAGCTCCCTGAACCCAGTCTTTTTACATTTTTAATAGAAGCTTCATTACATAGACATGGTTCATTAAATTGTTGGTCACTGGTGATCAACTTAACCTTCAGCTTCTCCCCTCTTTGGAGGTTGGGGGTGGGGCTGAAAAGTCCCAACCCTCTAATCATGCCCATGTTTTTCCTGTGACCACTCCCACATCTTCAAACTACTTAGGGGCTGCTATCCACCAGTCATCTCATTAGCATACAAAAGACATCCTTATCACTCTGGAGATTCTGAGGGTTTTAGGAGTATGTCAGGAAATAGGACAAAAACTATATATATAAAAATATATTTATATTATATATAATATATTTATATATAATATATTTATATTATATATAATATATTAATATATAAATATATTTATATATTTATATATTTATATTATATAATATATTTATATTATATAATATATTTATATTATATAAATATTATATAAATATATTTATATAATATTAATATATTATATTACATATAATATATTTATATAATATTAATATATTATATTACATATAATATATTTATATAATATTAATATATTATATTACATATAATATATTTATATAATATAAATATATTATATATATTATATAAATATATTATATATTATATTTATATTATATATAACATATTATATATAATATATTTATATTATATATAATATATTATATAAATATATTATATATATGTATATCACAATATCACAATATCACAATGTAATGTGCAAAAAAACTTATACTCAGAAAACTACAAAGCTTGGTTGAAAAAAATTAAAACTTAAAAATGGGAGGACATCCCATGTTCATGGATTGCATATGGTATAAGATGACAATACTCTCCAAATTGTTCTGCAGATTCAAGTCAATCCCTAGATTCTTTATAGATTTTGACAATTGGATCTAAAAATTAATGTGGAAACTCAAGTGACCCAAAATGGCAAAAAAGATTTTGAAAAAGAAGAATGAAGTTGGAAGGCTCACAGTTCCTAGCTTCAAAACTTAATACAAACCTACAGTAATCAAGACAATGTGGTACCAGCATAAGACTCAATGGAATAGAATTGAAAGTCCAGAAATAAACTCCATGTGTCTATGGTTAACTAATTTTTAATAAGGGGGCCAGGTACATTCAACAGGGAAGGAATAATCTCTTTAACAAATGATGCTGAAACAATGGAATACCCTAAAGCAAAAGAATGTACTTGAACACTTACATCTTACCATATACAAAAATTGTCTCAAAATGGATCAAAAACCTAAATGTGAGTCCCAAACCTAAAACTCTGAAGAGAAAACACAGGGGTAAATCTTCATGACTTTGTATTTGGCAATAGATTTTAAAATATGACACCAACAGCATAAACAACAAGAGGAAAAATAGGTACATTATACTTCATCAAAATTAAAAACCTTTCTGCTTCAAAGGACACTCTCAAGAAAGTGAAAAAAAATCCCACAGAATGGGTGAAAATATTTGCAAATCATGTACTTGATAAGAAACTTGTATCTAGAATATATAAAGAACACAGCTCAATAAAAAAAAGACAACCCAATTAAAAATGAGTAAAGGATCTGAATAAACATTTTTTCAAAGAAGATATATAGATGTCTATCAAGCAAATGAAACAATGATCAACATTATTAGACATCAGAGAAATGCAAATCAAGACAACAATGAGATACCATTTCACACCCCCACTATATAATAGCTCTAATCAAAAAGTCAGACAATAATAAGTGTTAGCAGGGTTGAGGAGTATTCCTCATAGATTGCTGGTGAGAATGAAAAATGGAGCAGCTACTTTGGAAAACAGTCTGGCAGCTTCTCAAACAGTTAAATGTGGAGTTACCATTAGCCCATCAGTACTTTTTCCAAGACGATTGAAATATGTCCACATAAAAACTTGTACACGAATCTTCATAGCAGCATGTTTTGTAATAGCCAAGAGGTAAAAATAACCAAAATGCTCATCAAATAATAAATGAATAAACAAAATGTGGTTTATCCATACAATAGGAATATTATTTGGTCATAAAAAGGAATGAAGTACTAATACATGCTTCATACAATATGATTGAACCTTGAAAACATCATGCTAAGTGAAAGAAGCCAGTCATAGAGGATCACATATTATATGATTCCATTTACATGAAATGTCAAAGAGCCCTGTTGCTTTGGTCTGTAGGGATAGCAGATGGGGCTGGGGTGGGATAGTCGCTAAAGTGTACCAGATTTCTTACTGAGGAAATGAAAATGTTCTGTAATTGAATCTGGTAATAGTTGCACAACTTTGTGAATATACTAAAAAACATTTAATTACACACTTTCAATGAGTGAGTTGCATGGCGCATGAATTGTATCTTAATAAAGCTGTTAGAAAAAAAATAAGTAAATGGGCACAAACCAATGTAAGCAAGCAATAACAATAAAAGTCAACTAAAGACACATAAAGAGAATTAAATAAGCAGTGACTTTCCAGATTCCTGGAAAAGGAGATTCAACATTTTAAAGACAGAATTTCTTTTAAATTAATCTACTGATTCAAGTCCATTCAAATGGAAGTGATTTGAAATTCAATGGTTGATTCTAAATGTAATCGGCAGGAATACATGTTTGAAAATAGTTCAGATATTTTTGAAACAAAAAAACCAATGTGGTTATTTGTATTATCAGATGTGAAATCATATTATAAAAGTACAGTGATTGAAAGAATCCTTCAGGGCGCAGGAAAAGGCAAATAGAGCAATGAAGAAGTACAGAGAAACAAAACCAGTGTCTTGCATACCTGGCCCTTTAGTAGATGATAAAAGTGGCATTCCAAATCAATAAAATGGATTGCAGTTCACCCTTGGATAATGCAGAGGTTAAGAGCACCCCTCACCTCCATGCAGATGAACATTTGTGTATAACTTTTGGCTCACTAAAAACTTAACTACTAATAGTTTATTGTTGACCAGAAGTCTTAGTGATAACATAAACAGTTGATTTACACATATTATGCATGTTATATGTATTATGCACTGTATTCTTACAATAAAGTAAGCTAGAGAAAAGAAAATGTTATTAAGAAAATGCTGAGGAAGAGAAAACATATTTACTATTCATTAAGTGGAAGTGGATCATCATAAAAGTCTTCATCCTCATCATCTTTGTGTTAAGTAGGCTGAGGAGGAGGAGGAAGAGGAAGGGTTGGTCTTGCTGTCTCAGAGGTGGCAGAGGCGGAAGAAAATTTGCCTGTAAGTGGCAAACCCTTGCAGTTGAAACCCTTGCTGGTCAAGAGTCACCTGTATTTGGTAAATAACATTGGGCTTTATGGCCAAAATCAGTAAAAGTTAGATTTCTTCCACATACCTATCTATAAGAATAAATTCCAGAAGAAATAAATATTAAGACTTAAAAAATAAAACCTTAAAGGAATTAGAATAAAATATGGAAAATGAATTCTATAAACTTGGCATAGAGAAGGCTGTTGTCAGCCAGCAGAAAAGGTTGATTTCCCATAAAAACTAAAATTTCCACATGGTAAAGGCCTTAAAATAAATGATGGAATGAGAAAAAATTGTTTAAAAATTTCAACATTTGTGGATATTTTAAGATCTGAAATATATAAAGTATTCTTAAATTCAATAAGAAGAAGATATACATACACATATAAGACCCTTCAAATATTATGTATGTAAAAAATACATGAGTTGAATTTAGCCTGAGAACGTCTTTGCCATCACAGGATATTTTTTTTTTTTTTAGACAGTCTCGTTCTGTTGCCCAGGCTGGAGTGCAGTGGCATGATCTCGGCTCACTGCAACCTCCGCCTCCCGGGTTCAAGTGATTCTCCTGCCTCAGCCTCCTGAGTAGCTGGGATTATAGGCGCGTGTCACCACACCCGGCTAATTTTTGTATTTTTAGTAGAGACAGGGTTTCACCATGTTGGTAAGGCTGGTCTCGAACTCCTGACCTCGTGAATCTGCCCACCTTGGCCTCCCAAAGTGCTGGGATTACAGGCATGAGCCACCACGCCCGCCCCATCACAGGATTTTTTAAAGTGAAGTTGAAGGCTCCTCAGAAGGGAATGCACTGGTTGGTTTAAAGATCCTGGGTGCTAAGTGAATACTCACCGCGGAGGGATCTCGGCAAAGGAGAACCCGAGGCCCTGGAAGGACAGGATCGTTGTTAGAGGGCACTCTTAGGCCCCAGGCCCTGTTTCAGGACGTTTAAACAATGTCATCAAGTTATCACTGAGACCCAGAGAGATTAAATAACTTAACCAACATCACACAGCCAGTAGGTGGTGGCGCTGGGTTTTGAACCGAGTTAGCCTATTCCAGGAGTTGGCTGCAAACCACTGTAGCGCAGCTGCCAGGGAGCGGGGTGGGCTTTCCTCCATTCTGTTTCTCATGCCAGAAGCCTGGGAGCTCCCTGGACTCCTGTTCCTCTCCTGCCCGCACCGTCCAGGGCTGTCTGTGCACCGATAGCAGGCCCCCGCAGGGCATGCCCCCCCACCCCCCACCCCTCAGGCCTTTCCCAGCTGCAGGACTCTCCACCAGCCTCTATTCCCCCTCGGACCCCTACATCCTACTTTCCAAGCAGTAGCCCTGGGTAATCTCTTCATAGTGCAAATCAGGTCTGTTTACTCCTGGGCCTGAAACCTCCCAGCAGCTCCTATTGCAGCTGGAGTCTAATCTTGTCCTTTGAATGGTGCTGCCCCTCCCAGTGACCACTTTGGCCCTCACTGGCCTTGTGCTTCCACCTCACGGAGCAGGACGGGCAGTTTCCTCTGACTCTGCACCTGGGTGACCCCTACTCACTCTTACGTGGCAGGTTCACATCTCCTCTTCAGAGATGCTTTCCACCAGCACCAACTAGGAGGGAGGCCAGGACACCACTGGAGGAGCCAGGGAGGACACTCCTAAGACCTCTTGCTTCCAGCAGAGTCCCACTCCAGCACTAGTCCCCATGGCAGCCTGGGCTCTGTGGTGCTAATGGGCAGCACTGTTTGCTCCCTTCCCAGAGGCTTAATTTCAACATCAGGTTGGCCACAGTCCTTCATTCCCATCCCAACCTCACAAGGCTCTGAAAACTGACATTTTGCTCATTAACAATTTGCCAGAAAAACCTGAATTGCCCTGAATTCATGTGGTGGCAAAACTTGACCTGAACTGACTGAAGCCATTATAGTCTTCACTTGCCCTGCTTAGTATGAATACTCGTCACTGTCACCATGGGAATGTTGATGCATACTATCGGGTGCTGCCTCAACCCCTGAAGAGAGTGTTACACAATACAGAGCATGGACACTGGATGCCTTCTAACACTTCATGGAGTCCAAGTTCAGAAGCCATCTGGCCCAGGGAGCTCAGGGCTCCCTCTTCCGTCTTCCAACACCTTGCCCTCTCTTGTCTGTTGTTGCTCCTCTGCCTCATTCTGCGGGGCTGGTGCAAAAGCTTGATTCTTGTAGGGGTGTGGGAGGGAGGAAAGATAAGCATGTGAATTCACTGTCACATTTTACAGGATGGTGTCACTTTAACAATTCAGAAAGGAGGGAGAGCAAGCAAAAGAGAGAGAGAGCACACAAGAACTCGTGATTCATGAACACCGGTGAAAGCAACCCATCCCACATCTCCACCAGGATCACAACTCCAGCCCGTGAGAGGCCAATGGCCATTCTGCGCCTGCAAATGTGATACTCTGAGGGCATGCTCATGGGTACCCAGCCTGGAACAAATAATCTGAATATAACTGATATGGTTTGGCTCTGTGTCCTCACCCAAATCTCATGTCAAATTGTAATCCCCAGTGTTGGAGGGGGACTTGATGGGAGGTGATTGGATCATGGGGGTTGCTGTTCTCTTGACAGTGAGTGAGTTCTCCTGAGATTTGGTTGTTTAAAAGTGTGTGGCACCTCCACCCCCCTCTCTTCCTCCTGCTCTGGCCAAGTGAAGGTGTGCCTGCTTCCCCTTCACCTTCCACCATGATTGTAAGTTTCCCAAGGCCTTCCTAGCCATGCCTCCTGTACAGCCTGCAGAACTGTGAGCCAATTAAACCTCTTTACTTTATAAGTTACCCAGTCTCAGGTATTTCTTTATAGCAGTGTAAGAACAGATTTATACACTAACCAGCAAAATGAGAGATGCATTCTTTATTAAACAAAGGGAAAAGGCATCGTATGCTTCAGAAATGTTAATGTCATACAAAGTCAAAGAAGGGCTACAGAAATGTTCCAAATTAAAGAATGGGATGACTAAATGCAATACCTGATCCTAAACTTGATCCTGCACTGAAGGAAAGAAATACTATGAAAGGCATGATGAGATCAACAGACAAAATTGGCATACAGACATTGGACTTGAGAAAGAAATATATCAATGTAAAAGCCACTGAAATCAGTAACCGCACAATAAATGAAAATGCCTTATTGTTAGTAAATACACACTGGAATAGGGGTAAAGGCCTGTGATCTATGCAACTTACCCTGAAATGGTTCAGAAAGAAATTTTATGTATATATATATATATATGTATGTGTGTTCATGTATATACATGCCTATGTGTGTACATGTATACACACACATACATATAGACAGAGAAGATGGTAAAGCAACTGTGGCAAAATGCTAGCAATAGGTGACTCTGGGTAAAGAGTAAGTAGGCATTAGTACTTTTTTTTTTTTTGAGACAGAGTCTTGCTCTGTCACCAGGCTGGAGTGCAGTGGTGCAGCCTCGGCTCACTGCAACCTCTGCCTCCCAGATTCAAGCGATTCTCCTGCCTCAGCCTCCCAAGTAGCTGGCACTACAGGCATGCGTCACCATGCCCAGCTAATTTTTGTATTTTTAGTGGAGACGGGGTTTCACCATGTTGGCCAGGATTGTCTTGATCTCTTGACCTTGTGATCTGCCTGCCTCGGCCTCCCAAAGTGCTGGGATTACAGGCATGAGCCACCATACCCGGCCTCTTTGTACTATTCTTATTCTTACTACTTTCCTTCATTCTTTCATTTCCAAATGAAAAGGTAAAAATCTATTCATATCTTGCCCCTCAACATCTCCCATATAATCTTCGCTTCTTGCCTTATTAGCACTAATATCTTGTTTCACAGATTCTCCAGTTTTCTAGAATTTTATTGAGATTGTTTGCTGAAATGTACCTTTTGCTTTTGTAGTGAGTAGTCTCAACAAATATGCTCTTCCTCTGTGAGTGTAGTTTCCTGACAACTTCCTCAATTTTGCCCATGGCGGAACATTCAGTCTCTCTCTTCTTTGATCTAGAATCTTTTCAGGCCTCATTTCCCCCTGTTTACTCCTACCTGAAGGAGAGGAGTTCCATATTGGCCTGGTGCTTGTTGGTAAACAGAGTGGATGAGTGCCCCTCCCGCTACCTCTTGAAAGGAGGGTAACTTGAGCAAAACATTTCTTGCCGACTTCCTGGTGGCCTAGAGGCTTTAGTGTTGTGAGCCTCTGTTGTCCTGAGAGTTGAGTCTTCCGACAGCCTGTGGTCTGGCTGTTCTTCCACAAAGGCATGAGTTTATTCCTGCAGCTTGCAGCAATCTGCAGGGTTTTCCTCTGGCAAGAAAAACCAAAACCCAAAGTGCAAGGCCTCTGGGTTTCCTGGGCTCCCCCAGTAGGTCAGTGTGGCCTCTCAGAGGGCTCTTCTTGGGGCTGTTTAGCTTGCTGGGAATTGCAGTCTCAAGGTGGTGCTGGAGACGAAGCGTGGGTATGGGGGAGGAAGGCACCAGATATAGCTGGCTGCCCCACACAGCTGTCAGACGCTAATGCTCAGGGAAGGCCTCTGATGAGCTATTGAGCAATATTTCCAATTCCCAACACTGTTGAAACCTTGCCGTGTTTCACAAACTTTGCCTCCGCAATGTCTGGATAGGGGAGACTGTGTCAGGAGTGGCTGAAATTTGCTATCAATACTAGTATTGAACTGTGTCTATTCAAGCCACAAAACACCTCCTCACCCCAAGAAAAGGAGGAAAAAAGAAAAAAGGAAAGAGGAAAGCGGAAAAGAAAAATGAAGGAAGAAAGGAGGAAGGAAGAAGAAAAAGGAAGAAGAAAGTTGCAAGGAAGGAGGGAGGGAAAGAAGAAGGAAGGAGGAAGAACAGAAGCTAAGAAGGAAAGGGGGAAGAAGAAAGGAACATGGGAGGCAAGAAAGAAGGGGGAAGAAAGAGGGAGGAAGAAAAAAGGAAGAAGGAAGCAGAAGGGAGGATGGAAGGAAGGAATGAAAGTAGGGAGGAAGAAAAAAGAAGGAAGGAAGGGAGGGAGGGAGGGGAGGAACTGATGGAGGCTGCTGGGGACAGCAAGGTTGGGTGAGCAGTTCTGGGTCTGGCCTGTGAGCAGCTTCCTCTCTTTAGTGTCATCCCACCCTTGCTCACTCAGACACCTTCTGAGCAGAGCTTCCCATCACTTCCAGGGTTAACATGACATTCAAAGGGTTCTCTGTGGTCTGGTTTCACCCTGCAGTGAAGCAAATTCTGACTTAACAATGGACATAATTCTTACCAGGCTATTGGAGGTTGGTCTCCCGCCACCATGGGGGTGGGTGGGAAGCAGAGCAAAGAGCTAGTCCCATCCCGCTGTGGGAGAGCTGTGAATCTTGCTGAAGGAGACCACAGAGGCACCAGGATGGGGCCTGAGAGGGGTAGGTCCAGGGAAATGGGCCCGTTGGAGGCGGGAGGGTGTAGGGTAGGGCCCCAAGGTGAGCTTCTGCAGCTGATTGGGAGCTTGCAAGCTGAAGGTTTAGAGGGAGCAAGCAGAGCTTTGTGCAGATAGAGACAAAACTCATGTGGGACTTTAGTCACAGGAAGGCCGGGTGGGCACAGAGGGTCACTGCAAAGGGCGCCAGAAGAGAGTTTAAGGTAGGAGCTGGTGAGCAACAGGGAGTGGCCAGTAGGGAAGGGACCAACAAGATGGTGGAGCCCCAGAGGGAGAGATGTGAGCCTCCTGGGCCTGCAGGGACGAAGATGAGGAAGCCACTCCCAAAATATGCCCACAGGGCTGGGTGTGGGGGCAGGACAACCTGGGACTTTTATCCTGCCAGCCAATGTCAGAGCTTCCCATTGTCCTACAGGACCCCAAGGGCGAGGGCCCCTAGAGGTGACCCTCCTAGGACACTGAGCAGATCAGAGGGTAAAAGGGGTTGGAAAATGCAGGGTAGCCCACCTAGGTGTCTGTGCATCCTCCCATTCATATGGGCAGTGGTCAGGATGGGAATCTGCAGAGGGAATGGAAGTGGTGTCTACTGAGTGCTGCCTCCACAGGGAGCTGTTCTGTGCGCTTCACATTAGGAATCACTCAACACTCATGCCTCTCTATGAGCAAGGGGTTATTTATGGCTCCATTTTGTAGAGAAAGAAGTTAAGGCATAGTCAGTGTTCCATGAGATGGCCACTCTTATCATCCTTATTGTACACCTGGGAAAGCCAAGGACAGAGAGAGCCACTACCTCGACTAGGAAGAATAAGCTGGGATTTGAACCCAGGAAGCCTGGCATCAGAACTGAGCCCCTCACCACTGCCTCTGTTCAAGCCTGGCCAGGGTTGTGCCAGGAGGCTTTTTTGCCATAGCTGAGATATTCTTATTCTTCTCCTCCATACCCACTCCCTTGATTGTCTTCAACCCCTCCAGAATCACCCCTTTGCTCCCCTGCCCCAGCTCAAGCCCCTGTACTTTGTCTAGACCTCTCTGTCTAACCTCCCAATACTTCTCATTAGTGGTCCTGACATGCAGCCCGAGCCAAGCCTTTCTGCAGCTGCTCTTTGAGGTCAGCGGTATCTCCCCAATGCCCTTTTCCTTGTCAAGGTCATGAATTTCCACATGCACTTGAACCACCTGTATTAGTATGTATGTAATCTTGTTCTTCAAATCACCTCCTTACTGAAATATATTTATTTCAAAGGAAATGGCCGGGTAAGGTGGCTCATGCCTGTAATACCAGCACATTGAGAGGCCAAGGCAGGAGAATCACTTGAGCCCAGGAGTTCCAGACCAGCCTGGGCAACACAGCTAGACCCCATCCCTGCAAGAAGTTTTTAAAAAACCAGCTATGTATGGAGGTGTACACTTTTGGTCCCAGCTACTCAGGAGGCTGAGGCAGGAGTATCACTTGAGACCAGGAGGTTGAGGCTGCAGTGAGCCATGATCACACCACTACACTCCACCCTGGGCAACAGAGCAAAACTCTGTCTCAATAAAAAAAAAAAGAAAAAGAAGGATTACAAAAAAGATAATGTCATATATCTGCCATAAATGGAAAATGATTCTAATACACCTTAAAATGAACAGAAAACTATTAAAATTAGAAAGAAACACCCATAGACCACCTACAATCAGGAACTTTCTTCCATAGCACCATTTGAAATTGTACATTTATTTGTTATTATTTATGTGTAGGCTGTGAGCATTCAGTCTTTCAGTGATGAGTAGAAGAGAAAGGAAATAGCATGGGATGATGAAAAAAATACTAAAAAAGTGCATAGAAAGATTTCTCTGAAAACAACCTACTGCAAGACTAGATGAATATTTCAGAAAACTTCTGAGTTGCAGTATGGATAGGTATCTCCAAGTTGATTGCCATCTGCTGTTACTAGCAGCTTCTCCAATACCTTGGTTTTTTTTAAAGACAGAGTCTCACTCCATTGCCCAGGCTGGAGCGCAGTGGCACAATCATAGCTCCCTGCAGCCTCTACCTCCTGGGCTCAGGTGATCCTCTCACTTCAGCCTCCCCAGTAGCAGGGGCTGGGATTGTAGGCATGAGCCACTACACCTGGCTAATTGTTTTATTTGCTGTGGAGTTAGGGTCTCGCTATATTGCCCAGGCTTGCTTTGAACTGTCCACCTCAAGCGATCCTCCCTCCCTAGTCTACCAAAGCACTGTAATTACACCTGCTACAAAGCAGGTGTAAACCCCTGAGCCCAGCCCCAAACCTTGTTAATTTGAGTTTTGATCCAGGTTTTCAATTAGCAGTCTTTTGTTTGTTTTCTTTCTTGCTAGTTGTTTGTCTCCCATTCTTAATGTTTACTCCATTAAGGCAGGAGTCTTTTCTGTTTTTATTTATTTATTTATTTTGAGACAGAGTCTCACTCTGTCGCCCAGGCTGGAGTGCAGTGGTGCGATCTCGGCTCACTGCAACCTCCATCTCCTGGGCTCAAGCGATTCTCCTGCCTCAGCCTCCCAAGTAGCTGAGATCACAGGTGCCTGCCACCATGCCTGGCTAATTTTTGTATTTTTTAGTAGAGATGGGGTTTTGCCATGTTGGTCAGGCTGGTCTTGAACTCCTGACCTCAGGTGATCCACCCAACTCAGCCTCCCAAAGTGCTGGGATTACAGGTGTGAGCCACTGTGCCCAGCCTTTTTTTTTTTTCTTTTTTTCTTTTTTTTACAATCACTAGAGGAATATTCCCTGCCTGGATGAACGTGGCAAGTTTCATCTCGCCACATATTATCAAGAAGTAGAAAATGTCTGCAGTCAAAGCTACTAGAGTCCATTTTTAATGCACAGATTGGTTTGTATTTATTGACACAGTGAAACTTTAAATTTTTTTCTGGTCAAATCAATTTACCTTTTCCCTTATTGTTTCAATCTCTGGTTTCGTATTTATTAAGTTCTCCATTACCCCCAAGATTACATAAATATTCACTGAAATATGCTTCTTGTGTTTTTATGGTTTCATGTTACGTTTGAATCTTTAATCCATCTAGAGTGAAAAACAGAAACCTAACTTTATTTCATTTCAAGGGACTGGCCATTTGCCCAAATTGTTTATTGAAAAACGCCTATGATTTACACACTGATTTGAAAGGTCATCTTATCGCATATTAAATGCTTACATAACTTCCAATGGGCATGTGGAGTTCTGATTCTGTGCCACTGCATTCTGGCATCAGGAATTCAATGTTTAAAAGACTTTTAGCTTTAATATCTGATAAGGCAAATCTCATTCTCTGCTGCTCTGGTTTTCTTTTCAAATATTTATTGCTAGAAAATGGACATTTTTGCAATATTGTGTCTTTCTATCCAGGGACATGTATACATATATCTCTCCGTTTACTAAATAATTTGTGCTTCTCAGGTAATAGTTGGAGCCCTCTGACTTTAGGTCCTGTATGTGTTTCCTTGTTTAGTTTACTCCTAGGAATTTCTAATTTCTTATTGAATTGTGAATGGCGTCTTTTTTCCCCCAATATATTTTGTTACGACTATTTTGGGGC
Organism: Pongo pygmaeus; assembly: GCF_028885625.2. Classification (NCBI taxonomy): domain Eukaryota; kingdom Metazoa; phylum Chordata; class Mammalia; order Primates; family Hominidae; genus Pongo; species Pongo pygmaeus. The sequence continues at coordinate 58,948,816 of NC_085930.1, read as the reverse complement.
ACTTGGCAAGCCACAAAGTTTTGTATATTTATTTTGTAACTGGCCACCTCATTGAATTCTCTTTTCAACTTGAATAGCTCCTTTTCCCCTGTGGTTTTCTCTGGATGTTTGACTTCTGTGCCTTTTGTGGCAGAAGCCAGGCAGTCCAGGCTGTGTCCCAGCACTCTTGGGGGGACGGCTGACCCTCCCGGAATGGCCTTTGGAGGAGGCGTTGCACCCTCCACCAGCGTTTAAGGATCACTCTCCAAACAAAATATTTTTTCCATGAAGGAGGTTTTTTTTTAACGTCAATTGGTATTTTGGTCAGGAATTACAGAATGTACTTCGCAACAAGTTAAAAACACACTGCTCTTTAAAACCAGGCCTTTTCCAACAAGATCAACAACAAATGTGTTACTTTTCTCACACCTTAGACATGTAGGAAAATGTGTACTCAGGGAGCTGGCCGGGCGCCCGCCTGGGGAAGGTGCCAGGCTGGATGAATGCTCCGGGGCAGGGGCTCTGCTTGTCCTTGTTTGCCAGCCTTTGAGGAGCTAGCTGCTAAAAGTCCCTTCAGAGTCCATGGGCACCCTGGTCCTTGGAGCGCAAGCCAGGGCAGCTGGCAGCTTCCACCCGGAAGGAGAGCTCCACCATGCAGGAGGGCTGGGCACATGTCTGTGTGTTTTGTTTGCATTGTCTCAGTAATGAGCCACATCGCACAATGAGGAAGGTGCCTTTTTTCTCCTTTTAAGAAGAGAAACTGAGGCTTCACATGTTTAAAGTAATTTCCTCTAGGCCTTGTAGACGTTCAGGGACAGAACCTGGATTTAAACTCTATTTAATCCAGCGAGTCTCAAAATTTTAGTCTCAGGACCCCTTTTCACTCTTAATAAATTAATTATTAAGGTTATTTGGTTATAACCTTATAAGGTTATAACCTTATTATAAGGTTATAAATAATTAATAATTATTAGTTATTAAGGTTATTGAGGACCTTTTTTAAATGGTGAGTTACACCTATAGGTATTTAATGTATTTGAAGTGAAAATGAAAAGCTTATTTATTTTCATTGATTTATATTAGGTTGTACATATTTTGGGGGTACATGTGATATTCTGATACACATATACAATGTGCAATGATCAAATCAAGGTAATTGGGATATATAAGACCTTAAACATGTGCCTTTTCTTTCTGTTGGGAACATTACAAATCTCTTTTAGCTATATTGAAATATACAAGAAATTATTGTTAACCTATAACACTTGTTCCTTCTACCTAACTGTATGTCTGTATCCCTTAACCAACTTTGGAGGAACTTTTAAAGCACTGGAACACATGCTGTCAGAGTGGTGACGTCATGGCCCCTGCCCATTGGCTGTCAGAGCAGTGACATCGTCATACCTGCTGGAAGTTGCTGCCGTACCCCTGAGAGAGAATGAGAGACAGAAGTAATATGTTAACATTGTCACCAACAGAGTTTTCACCTTGAAGATGCCTTAAAAGTGTATCGGGGCCCCAGAGCTCTCTGGACCACTTTGAGAACCACTCAGTCCTCTAAATTGCTGAAAACTGGTGCCTTTGTGAACACAAATCAGGGCAACTTGGAGTTTCTGTGCTGGAAGGATGGCTTCAGAGGAGCTCATCGTGGCCAGAAAAATGCAGGGGGATGAAGAGGTCAGTGATGAAGAAGGAGCCAGCACACCTCTACTGAGTGACCTCTGTGCAGACAGCGTTCCTAGTGCTGTCTGTACTTCCCTCATGATGGAGACACCAGGACCACTGCTGCCCACAGAGGCTAGAGAAATGAAGGGGTTTGCCCAAGGTCACACCACGCTGGGGAATGGCTCTAGGAGACTGAGCAGGTGGAGTGCCCTGCTGAGATGACCTTCAACTACCTGGCCAGCCCTCACCAGCCCAGGACAGGCTCCTACCTGGTGTTTTAACCTGATGTTTGGTTGACAAAGCAGGGAGTGTTAGGGCCCAGCCTGTTCTAGCACCTTCTTCATCAATCAGCAAACCTCTAAGCACCTACTCTGCTCTGCAGGTGAATCTGGGAGGCAGACAGGAACTATCAACTGAACAAATACAGGATGCCAGCCTGTGCGAAGTGTAGCAGAGGGCGTGCAAAGACATCGCTCTGCCCTCGGGCTTCTGAAGGAGGTACTCTATAATCTAACCACCCAGTTGTCCCCATCTGCTAGGTGACCCAAAGGCCCACCCCATGTTCCCTCCTATGTAGCCTTTCTCCTTGCGGTTCCCTCTGGAGGGGCTGCCCTGCTGGCCCCCTTTCCTTGTCCCCACCAACCTCCAGCTCCTGAAAGCTGTCCTCAGAGGCCCACAGCAAACCTGCACCCTCTCCAGCCTCACCCCTGGCCAGGGCCAGTGGCACCTGGAATCAAGTCGCCTTCTCCATGTTGCCCTTGCCCAATTCTGGGATGTGGCCAGAGTTGTCCTGGCAGAGTGTCTCGCACCATTTGTCCCAGACAAGGTGGTCGTCCCCCATCCCACGGACCTCCCTGCCCACCTGGGTGCCAGGTCAGATTCTCCCTCTTCTCTCCTGTTTTCACGGCTCTGTCTCAAGGAAAGCCATGCTCCATCCCTCCATATGTCAGGATGTCCCCCAGATAGACCCCCGCCTGCCCCACAGCCCACCTAGATCTAGGACCCATGCTGCCCACTGACCTCGCACAGGTGGTTCACAGGACCTGTCCTGGGGGAAGGCCTAGTTCAGCGGGGGAGGCAGTGGGACGGCACACATAGTGCTAAGAGAAGGGGCGCTGGAAAATGCAGGAGGATGAAGACGACGGTCCCAGAGGAGAGTGTCAGTGAGCTAAGGGAGATGTGGGGGTCAGGAGAGCAGAAACACACGGTGAAGGGCTGGGTCCTTGCAAAGGCAATCGGTACTGCCATCAACGGGAGGAAGTACCAGGCCTGAGACCCTAATGAATGGCACAAGCTACTTCCTGTCTCCGAGCCTCGATTTCCTCATCTGTAAAATGGGAGTGATAATAAGACCTTCTCCCTAGAAGACCTGAGAGCAGGCGGCTTCATCCGCTTCAGTTGCGCAAAGGCGGCGCTGGCTGCCTCTGACGCCCCCGCCCTCTTGGCCTGGGCAGCTTTTCCCTGTCCCGGCCACAGCCACAAAGGGAGAGAGGAAGCTGCCGCCTAAATCCCACAGCACAGCGCCCTCCGCGGAGGGTAAATGGAGCCTCCGGCCACGGGCGCGCGGCTGGGCCGGGCTGCTCTGCAAACCGCTCACGTGCTCCTGCCTTTCAGAGTCGGGGACTGCGCCAGTGCGCGCAGGAAAAAACACAGCCCGGAGCTGCAAGAAGCCCTTCTTTCTTTTCTTTAATCACTCACTCCCCGGCTTTGCGTCTCCTCCCCCCGCTTGCGGGAATGTTATGAATGGAATGTACGGATTCCAGCCTGTGCGCGCGCGGCCAGGAATGCAGGGCGCAGCGACCTCTCGACCCAGGGCCAGCGCTCCGCCCCAGCGCCACAGCCTGGGATCCCAGAGCCACAGCCTGGGATCCCTGAGCCGGCCCGGCCGCCACGAACACTCAGGGCCACGTGGCCTGACGTCTGCAGTGGGAGATTCAGACGGCAAGCGTTCAAAGTGAGGCGAGAGAGCCAAGCAGCGCCACCGGGACACACCGGGGCCACGCTCACGCTTCGGCCCTGGGGATGTGCGCACCGGCACACACAGCAGGGTGTATGCACACAAAAGGTTGCGCACACACACTGGGGCGCACACGCAGCCTTTGCATGCACAGAAACACCTCAGGTGGGGCACACATACACACACTGGTGTACATACACACACTATGGTCTTTTCAAACCGATGCACATAGTAGGTGGTTTTTGCACACAAAGAGACCTACACTCACATTCCAGAAGCCTGCACATTGTGCACCCCTACCCACGTATAACTCCAGTGGTGTACACACAAAACATAGCTGGTTGTGTACCCAAATAAAAGGGGCGCATATATCCATGGCACAGCGTGCACACAGGCACAATAGTGGAGTGTTGTACTCACGAGAGACCCCAAACACAGCTCCATCGGCTTGGCGGACACAGGCTCACAGAGGGCCCGAAGTCCTGGACACAGAATGCCAGCCCCTGGCTTCCTGGGCTGGAGGAGAAACCTTGGTTCCTCCCTCCCTTCTTAGCCCCCGCCCATCCCAGCCTGGCCTCTCAGGACTGAGTCTCCTGCAGATGTGAAGGGCTGGGAAAAGCTGCACAGAGAGGACGTTGAGGGGTGCAGTGGGGGGCCTCCTTTGGGGCTTGTGTGTGTGTTAAACCGTGACATGAGGGGCTAAGGGACTGGAAGCCGTTGCTTGGAGAACTGGAGTGCCCATAGGGGCTCCAAGGCTGATCCAAGCAGCGCCTGGCCTCCCCAGTCCTGCTCCTGGCCGCGGGTGGCCGCCAGCCAGCCCTGTGTCCATGCCAGCTCCACCACCTCCCTCTGGACACAGTGTTCTCTCTTGGGATATGGGGCAAACGTGAGCATCCCAGCCCCATGGGAACCAGGGCATCCTGCCAACCCTTTCATTCATTCACTTATCCATCGTCATTTATTCATTCATTCAGGAACTGTTTGCTGACTGCCTACAACATGCCAGGCACCACATGCCAGCAGAGGCCATCAAGACACTCTGCCTCTGTCCCCAGTGCCCCACAAATTTCCAGCTCACAGATATGTTTTGTTTGGCCTTGGGACAATTTTAAAGCTTGTAAAATAATAAAATAATATAATTTTAGTAATATTAAAATGACATTAATTAAAATTATGTGAAGCCTGAAAATTTGAGACCGAACTCAGTTAATTTAAAAAGTTTACTTGGCTGGATATGGTGGCTCACGCCTGTAATCCCAGCACTTTGGGAGGCTGAGGCAGGTGGATCACAAGATCAAGAGATCGAGACCATCCTGGCCAACATGGCGAAACCCCGTCTCTACTAAAAATACAAAAATTAGCTGGGCATGGTGGCGTGTGCTGTAATCCCAGCTACTTGGGAGGCTGAGGAAAGAGAATCGCTTGAACCCAGGAGGCGGAGGTTGCAGTGAAACAAGATTGCACCACTGCACTTCGGCCTGGTGACAGAGGGAGACTCGTCTCAAAAAAAAAAAAAAAAAAAAAAAGTTTACTTATTTTGCCAAGGTTGAGGACATGCCTGTGCACAGCCTCAGGAAGTCCTGACGACATGTGCCCAAGGTGATCAGAGCACAGCTTGGTTTTATACTTTTTAGGGAGACAGGAGACATCAATCAACATATGTAAGAAGTACATTTGTTTGATCTGGAAAAGCAGAACAACTTGAAGCAAAGGCTGAAAGACCCAAAGTGGGGAGGGGCCTTCCAGGTCACAGACAGGTGATACACAGTTACTTTCTTTTGAGTTTCTGAATAGCCTTTCTAACAGAGGCAATCAGATATGCATCTATCTCAGTGAGCAGAAGGGTGACTGAATAGAATGAGACAGGTTTGCCCTAAGCAGTTCCCAGCCCAACTTTTCCCTTTAGCTTAGTGATTTGGGGACCCCAAGATTTATTTTCCTTTCACAAATATTATTAAGATAAAATAATAAGAATCCAGATTTTCATCTTACTTTGGAAAAATGGGAGAATCTGACCTTCGGCCTGCCTTCTCACCAAGCAGCACTGCTTGGCACGGAGCCCAGCCACCCCCTTCCGCCCGGCCCATGAGCTGCACCTTACCACTGCTCCAGCCGTCCTCTCGGCCCTCCTAGGCTGGGCCTGTCTTTCTGGGGGCTCATAGAGCATCTGCGTTAGGCCCTAGGAGTGTTTGCAGCAGGGAGCCTCCAGGGGAGGTGGCTTGCGCCCCACGCTGTCCCAAGTCCAGGAAGGGACAGCCCCCAGAGCAAGGTTGGGCAGGACTGTCGGCAACCCAAGTGGATTAACTCCCTGACTCAGAACTCAGGGTGTTTGTGTGTGTTTTAAGCGGAAGGAGGCAGAATAGGAAGGGTTTGGAGAGAAAGGTCAGCTGAAATCAAGACATGCACACACCTCGGATTCTTCAGAAATGGGTGCGGCTTGAAACGTCTCACATTCCAAATTGTGGCAGCCAAGTGAGCGGTTTCCTACTTCTGTTCATAACGTTCCCCTGAAGAGATCCTGTGCGGCTGCCAGCTGCCAGATGGACTTCAAGCTAAACAGGACAGAATCCCTAATCCACTTCAGTGTTCTCAGACATGATCCTCGATGACTCCTCTGGCACTCCTGACTTGCATTTTAGGGTCATCCTTTTCTTTCCTAATCGGATGTCTGGTTGCAGGGTTTGGTGGACATGAGATGAGAGAGCCAAGCGGTGCCACTGGGACACATCGGGGCCATGCTCACACTTCAGCCCTGGGGATGTACTCACCGGCATACACAACAGGGTGCTCACACACTCTGGGGTGCACACGCAGCTGGTACCCCAGTGAGTGAGCCCAGACACTTCCTACAGCCCCCAAGGAATGTTGGTCTCATTCAGGTGGGGTGGGTTTAGGGCAGCTCTGTTTCTCGTCACCAGTGTCTGCACTTCCATTTCTCTGTTTACCATGCCTTGTTCTTTTGATGATAAGAACAGAGCATAGGCAGACCTTGGAATCACCACACGTCTGTTGTGTGACAGATGAGGCTGCTGGAGGAGCCCCTGGCCACACCACCCACAGTGGCCTCCTCTATCTTGCTGAGGGGCATCTATGTCAGTTGGGCACCAGGGAAAGTGGGCTAGGGGTGTCGGGGTCAGAAGTACCAAGACGCGGAAGCAAAGACAAGCAAAAGCTGCTGTCTTCCAGAGAGTGGGTGTCCTGGGAACATGCTTGAGAAAAGACAGAGCATCCTTGCATGGTGGCAGAACATTAACCCAGGCCTTGTGGAACCCAGACAAGTGCAAACCAACATCCTACCGCTTCCCCAGCTGCCTCTCCTCCTCCCTTCTGCTCCCCAGTCTACCCCTGCATGGCAAGCTCCAGTCTACAAAGTCCATCTCCAAACACCATCTCATCTTGCGAATGCAGTGTCATCCCCTCCACTGCAAGGATGAAGTCATCCAGGACCAGAAGATGCACCTGGCTGGCCAACGTCAAATAATGGATTGACGGAAGGGCCTGGAGTTAACCAGAACGAGATGCCCCAAGCAAGAGCCATGTCTCCATGGACATTGCTGGGCCAGCCTTCTTTCATTTCTCCTCCTTGGAGGCAACACAGGTAGGGAGCCACCCCAGGGCCCTGGCACCACTTCTCCTGTGCCCAGCACTGGGGCTAGGATGACGCACTTGAAGGTGAGAGGTCACTCCCTGCCGTGAGCGTCTTAGGGCCTCTAGCCTCATCCCTTCCAAGCCTCTCCATGGATAGAGACCCAACCTGGCATCCTGCTTTCCAGGAAGGTCTGCCTTTTTCTCCCAGTACCCAGGGTCTGGATCCTCACACCCTGGGGTGACAGGGCCCCCTTATAAGAAGGAGCTGCCTGTTAGGTGTGGCATGTCCCCACATCTTCAGTACTCTGTGAGTCTCTTTCCCTCCCCTAATTTCATGAGGTGGCCCTAGTGCCACAATCTTGTCTCTTCTACACAGATGCTGTGTAGATGGTGTGAGCCCAGAATTGGGCACAGACATTTTGGGTGGACTCTAGTTTGTGTTGACCTGAAAGCAAGGGGTCAGGAGGGGCATGGGTGTGGCAGGACTCAAGTCAACTCACTCTACCTATGCACAGATGGAAAAAAGGGGACCTACCAGAATTCCTCTTGGGACAACACTGTATTTGTTTGGAAGAAATAACACCTCTGGGGCTGGGGCATCTCTAGGGCTTGCCCAAGTCATGGAAGTTGGTTGATAAGGCCCTTCCAAGGAGGGCAGGTCCTCTTAACACAAGCATTGTGTGCTTATGGGCGCCATGATAGATGCGAGAATGATTGTGAAAGTAGAGACCAGAGTGGAACTGAATTGCCCTGCATAATAGAGGGAAGTTCCTCCTCCTGAGGAAGAAGAGGAGGAAGAGGAGGAGGAAGAGAAGGAGGAGGAGAGACAAAGGGGGCTAGTACTGCCTGGAGGGAGTAGGAAACATTCGATGGTACCAAGGGAGTTAGGAAATGCTTACAGGGATCTGAAACGAAGGTGAAGTGTTCAATACACACCCAATTCCCTTCCCCTGCAAAATATGCATTTAGGCTTACATCATTTCTAGATGCTTTGTCCACTTGGCTATTCAGTGCAGTGGGTGGGGGAGATCTGACAGGGTGCTGCCTTTTCAATTTTGGTTGGCCTATGGTTAAACCTTGAGATGCTGATGGTCAGCCTTCTGTGTGGTCTGCAGATGAGGCTAAATCCCAGGCCTAGTGTGTGCAGCTGACCTGAGCACTGCATGCTGCCCTGGCCACACCCTGAAGGAAACTCTGTCATCTATCTGCTCTGTGACTTTAGATAACTTCCCTGCCCTCTCTGAGCCATAGTCTACTCGTCTGTAAAATGGGGAGTACATTAGTTTCCTGTTGCTGCAATAACAAATAGCCACAAACTTAGTGGCTCCAAACAACACACATCCACTCTCTAATGATTCTGAAGGTCAGAGGTCTGCGGTGGGTCTCAAGTTGTTGAAATCAAGTTGTTGACAGGGCTGCATTCCCCGCTGGAGGCTGTGTTTCCTTCCCCTTTTCCCTTCTAGAGGCTGCCTGTACTCCTCGGCTCCTGGCCCCTTCCTCCACATCACCTCATTTCCACTGGCTCACCTGCCCTGCTTTTTCATATTTAAGGACCTTGTGTCCACCCGGGTCATCCAGAATGATCTGCCTACCTTAAAGTCAGTTGCTTGGCAACCTTAATGCCGCCTGCAACTTTTATCTCCCTTTGCCGTGTAAGGTGACATATTCCCAGGTTAGGGAGATCAAGACATGGACATTGCTGGGGGGCTGTATTCTGTTCCCCGCAGGGAGGAGAAGTGAACCAACAGCAAAATGTTTCCCATACATGAGAGAGAGTGCAGTGTTAGCTTGGAGAGGGCTGGATTCATCAGGCGATGCTGTGTAGAAAGGAAAAGCAGACTCCATCTACAACAACAGCTGAAGGGAATGACAATATTGTCAGCAGATGCTGGGGCAAGGACACGCCTTGGCAGTAGATAAGCCAGCTGGGACACAGGCTCAGGAAAAGGGGTGGAGGTCCCTGAACTGACTGGGATTTCGGTTAAATTAAAATAGAAAATGGAGACAGATTAATTTGAGCAACAAATTGCATTAAAATGACATGTGCACCTTTGTGGGCTAAAAGTCATCCTCACTGCATATAGGTCTTTGGTTTGCGAAAAAAAATCTAAGTTTGAAATGTGAACATCTTCTAGTTTATTTTGTTTTGTTTATTTTTCCTTATATTTTGAGCACAGGGCCTGGATTTGGGGGCATTCAGCTTGGGGGTCCAGAGGGCTCATCCTAGAGAAGCTGTGGAGAGCCAGTCTTCATGAACTTTTCTGCTGGGGCCTTGCCTGGGAGCCCCTGGCTCTGAGACAGGGTGGCCCAGGGTGGGCTTGGCGGGAGTGAGGGGAGCACGAGAGGAAGTGGCGGTGGCCACGTGCTAGTGGCTGAAAAGAAAGCTCTGACAGCTTGGGCCTTGCTCTTGGCAGGAGGGTCTTAGACTCCCCAGCCCCACCTTGCCCGCCAGAGAACAGTTACTCAAGAGGCAGCAGAAAGCCCTGGGGTGTGCTGAGTTTTGTGTTGGCCAGGCCACTGAGATGATGCAACTCCACTCTCCATTGTGCAATGAGATGAAAGGGCCACCAGGGAGGGGGCACACACAGGGGCCTTGCATCAGCCACACATTGAACTGGGTCACAATCAGTTATACACACAGAGAGTCTAAGATTCAGAGGAAAAGGAAGACATAAAACTCACACCCTGAGAGCCCAGGAGAGACGAGTGAAAAGGAGGAGGAGGGGGAGAAGGAAGAGGAGGGAGGGAGGAGGGAGAGAAGGGAGAGGAGAGGAGGGAGGAGGGGGAGAAGAAAGAAGGGGAAGTAGGGGGAGGAAGAGGGGAAGGGGGAAGAGATGAGGAGAAAGAAGAGGGAAGGAAGGAGAGGAGAAGGAAGATGAAGAGAGGAAAGAAGGGTAGGGGAGGAGTGGGGAGAAGAAGGGGGAAACAGAGAGGGGAGAAGGAGTGGGAGGAGAACAGGGAGGGAGGGAAGAAGAAGGAAGTGGGGGATAGAGGAAGGGGAGGCAGGAAGAAAGAGAGGGGTGGGGGAGGAAGAGGAGGAGGAGATGTGGAGAGGAAAGAGGGGGAGGGAGAGGGGGAGAAGAAGGGGAGGAAGAGGGGAGAGGAAGGGGAAGAACACAGGAGGGAGGAGGTTAGGCAGGAGGAGGGGAAGAAGATGGGGGAAGGAGGAGAGGGAAGAGAGGGAAGGGAGTAGGGAGAGGAGGACAAGGAGGGTTTGGGTTAAGGTTGGGCTTGGATTAGGGTTAGGAGGAGGGAAAGGAGGACAGGGAGGAGGGGAGAAGAAGGAAGAGGGGGAGGGGGAAGAGGTGAAGAGAAAGAAGCGAGAAGGGACGGGGAGGAGGAAGAGAAAGATGTGGAGAGGGAAGGGGCTAGAGGGAGGATGGGGAAGAGGAGGGGGAAGAGGAAGAAGAACAGAGGGGGAAGAGGAAGATGTAGAGAGGGAAGAGGGGGAGGGAAGGGGAGGAGAAGGGAGGAAGGGGAAGAATAGAGGAGGGAGGAGGGAGGCAGGAGAGGAAGAGGAAGGAGACGTGGAGAGGGAAGGGGGAAGGAGAGGAAGAGGTGGAGGGAGGGGAAGAATGGAGGAGGGAAGAAGAGGGGAAAAGGAGGAAGGGAGGAGGGAGGAGGGAGATGTGGCACTCATGCTAGGTGCTCTGCCACAACGGATGGAAACCTGGCACCTCCTGCCCCACAGTAGGTCTCCGTCCTGGATCTCCACTGTCACCCCGAGGCTGACGCTAGTGTGTAAAAATAGGTATGGCTCATGCAACAAGGTCCTGAAATTCTCAGCTGAGCTACATAAACAGCGATCTGATCCGAGGGTGGAGGAAAACCCAACAGTGTTGACTTTGCGAGGCCCATTGCTCTCTGCGTGGCAAGTTATTAAGGCGTTTCTAGTGGTCTTGGGTTGTCTGTGCCCCATCTTAGAACCTGAGCCATGGGGGAACGGCCGTATCCCCCCACCCCATCTGCAAGAGTTTCCAGAAGACCAGGACTGGGGCCGTCAGCAGCCCTCCACTGCCCCCCGCTGGTCAGGCTGTGGGGCCCATGCAGGACCTGAAGGCCATTAGATAGGCACCAGGAGACCCCAGTCCCTGGGGTGCTTGGGGGCTGCAAGCTTTGTCCTGTTTCGGAGAAGAGCCCTATCCCCTCAGCAGATGATGCTGGGACCTGCCACTGTGAGACCAGCCAGGCCGCACCCTCCCGGGGGCCCCATTTCTCCATGCGTAAAGTGGGGCTTTCAGCGAGGAGGTCTTTATGCTCTTCCAGGTCTGACATCTGGAATTCTGAGATTAAGAACAAAAGAAAAACCTTCTCCAACCCAAGGAAAGGATGCACAAATGGCTGAATTTCCCCCTGTGTGGCGTGTGGAGGCACAGGGATCCTCAAAGCCTGTTTCTTTTTGATACCTTTTAATTTCAAAATGTAGATACCTTTGTACATTTTTCTGGTTATTGAAGCAATATGAACAGATGAAACTACCCTCAACTTCCCCAGTACCAAGGAACTAAAGCCATAAATTATATTATTGTGTCACTTGCTACTCACCAGACTGGCAAACACAGAAAAGCCCATGAGTTGTTGAGGGCAGAGGAGAGGAGGACCTGGGGCCTTTCACAGAGAGGTGCAAATGGGAGGGGCACACAGACTAGGGGTGGGGGGAGTGTCAGCAACACCCATCACAGGAAGTGTAGCTGCCTGGCCTCTGAGCATCTGAGCAGTTGTACTTCTGCAAATCTGTCCTGCAGAAGGGCTTGCCTGAGGCCACCAAACAGGCCCCACCAGGAGCAAGTATTCTTTCTTAGAGCAAAATATGGAAAGTGAACTGAGGGAGGGGAGCTGGCTGATGGCGCACATGAGGATAGATGAGTCACACCCACTGTGGCCACACCCTCTACAAAGTGACTTTTCTGTCCTGCTGAGGAGGCTGGGGATGTGGTTCCCCACCCTCCAACAGGTGCCGGCCTGGGACACACAGAATGTGCCACAGTGGCCTTGTGCAAGTCCAGGGCTCGGGCCTCGAGGGGCCCTTCACCCTCTGAGAGCCCTGAGCCCACTGTGCTACAGCAAAGACCAGTCCAGCCTTCAGGTCATGTGGAGAGAAACTAAGGTGCCCCAGCCGACCGCCAGTACCAACTGCCAGACATGCCAGAGAGGCCATCCCAGCCCCTCTAGCCCTAATGAGCAGACAGGTGACAGTAGCCATATGGGTGACTCCTGGATGGACCAGCAGAAGGCCCACCCCTGCTGGCACCCTACAGATTCATAAGCAATAATAAATCATTGTAAAAACAACAAAAAAAAGTTGCTATGTTTTTGGGCGATGTGATGGTTAATTTTATGTGTCAACCTGGCTAGACTGTGGTAGCCAATTTTGGGTTAAAGTCAGTCTAGCTGTTGCTGTGAGGATATTTTTTAGATGAGATTAACATTTAAATCAGTAGACTTTAAGTAAACCAGATGACCCTTCAGAATGTGGATGGGCCCCATCCAATCAGTTGAAGGTCTTAAGAGAAAAGACTGAGGTCCCCTGAAAAGCAAGGAACTCTGCCTGAAGACTGCCCCTAGACTTGAGCTGCAACATCACCTCTTCTATGGGCCCCTGCCTGCCACTCTGCCCTGCAGATTTCACATTTGCCAGCTCCCACAATTACATGAGCCAATTTCTTTATGTAGGTACATGTCTATTGATCTATACACACACATATCCACACATACACACACACTCTCTCTCTCCACACACACACAGGGACACACACACATCCCTATAGTTCTGTTTCTCTGGAGACCCTACACATGGTTTGTTATACAGCAGAAGCTAGTGAATACAAATGCTACCAAGTCATGAAAAGGAATGAGGTACGTATCTATGTGCTACTGTGAAAATAGTTTCATGATATATGAAGGGGAAAAAAGAGCTACTTGTAGAATAACATGCAAGTCTTCCATATGAACCAGTGTGTGTTCATGCTTGTGTGCACACATAGCATATGTTGGGAGTGTGTATACAGCACATAGAAGTGGCTCCGGTAACTCACGCTGTACTGATCCCTGTGGTGCCCTGTGAGGGGTGGTAGTGATTTTGCCCTGTGACCTGCTGCAGTTTGGAGCTGTTAGACTAAATATGGATTCCTACGTGATTTTCATGATAAGGCCCCATTGGGAGAGAGGGGGTCTCTCTGTGGCTTGGGGGCTGTCAGCTTAGTGTGGGAGTCCAGTGTACAGGTTTGTGTCAGATGCGGGTTCCAAAGTCGTTTGTCACCTGTGACCATGAACAGGGAGCCCCACGCCCAGCGCTCAGCCCTGGTCTGCACTTCAGTCTTTGCATCTAAAATGGGGCAAAGACGCTGGCTCCAAAGGGTGTTGCAGGCCGTGTCATAAAGGGCTGGTAAAGGGCTAGTGCCACTCCCAGAACCCAGCATGCACACACCACATGATGTGGCGCTCACTCACTGTCATGAGTTTTCTCCACCACCTCTGATGCTAGGGGAGAGGCAGAGTGACACATCCACAGTCCATGAGTTGAAGTCTAGCTTCCCATGGACCACGTGGCAGCTCAGGCCTTGAGAGTTCTTGCTCTTCTGCCTCCTGTTACAGACTGAACGTTCGTGTCCCCCCAAAACTCGTATGTTGAAATCCTTACCTCCAGCGTGATGGTGTGAGGAGGGGTCTTTGGGAAGTATCAGGTCACGAAGGCAGAGCCTTTGGAGTGGGATTCACCACGTGAGGACACAGTGAGAGGGCACTGTCTGCGAACTTGGCCTCTTCAGAGCCCTACTGTGCGGGCACCCTGATCTTGGACTTCCAGCCTCCAGCACTGTGAGGAATCAATGTCTGATTTTTATAAGCCATCCAGTCTACAGCATTTTGTTACAGTAGTCTCAATGGACCGAGACATATCACCATCTGTGGACAGGCAGTGAGGCTGCAGGAGGAGGCTGAGAAGGCGGGAGATGCCAGGAAGGCATCTCCACAGAGATGCACTGCCTACTCACAAAACCTGCCCCTCCCCATCAGCCAGTTCCCCACCAGCAGGGAGACAGGACTTTACCTCCTCAGCCAGAGCCTCTGAAGGTATCCAGATGCTCTGTTTCCTGGATCCTGTTCCCTGTTTCCTTCTCCTCTGGCCCCAGGCCTCCTCCATCTCCCTGGTGAGCTCATTGGTCGCTCTCCTTACCCGTGGCACTGCTGTCTTTAGTTACTACCATCCTGGCTGTTTACCAAAGCCACTCACCCAACAGTTGCAATGTCGAACACTGGGGTCAGAAAGGCCACACACATAGCAAAGCATAAGCATTACAAACTATGGCCCCCATCAGGCAAAGACGATGGACGCCTGGCTGCAGCATCAGGGACCCAGGAGCAGCAGAGGCAGTGGTGAACAGACAGCAGGAGCCGGGGCACAGTGGCAGCCACACCCAGTCACTACAGGATGTGGCCACTGGACAGTGGGAGCTGGTGGGCCACATGGGGCTCTTGGTGGGCCCCTCCACACTGCAGGCTTCTGGCATACCATCTTTAGACTGGAGAAGGCCCCCAAGCATTGGCCCTTAGGCCTTCAGAGCACCTTAGAGAGGTTTTTATCATTGTTTTCCTCTTAGCTGGTGCCATTATGCCCATGTACAATTAAGGAGTTGGGAGTGCTGTGGCCTGACCTGTGACTTAGAAAACAGAGATTTTATTCAAACTTTATTCATTGATGTCACTATCACTATCGTAAATGTACTTACTTGGTGTCAATACCCACTGGTAAGTAGCAGAACAGTGGGTTTTGTGAGGTGGGAACAAGGACCTCAGGTTATATTTTTTAAAGGTTAGAGTAGAGGGTATGTTCTTATGCTGCAATCTCCTGTTTGCGGAGGGCAGTTTGGGGGGGAACAAAAACTGGTCTGTTCTAGGGTCTATCTGTTTCCTTAAAGTCTTAGTTTGATTCCATCACATTTAGCATGAGTGACTCCATTTTGGTTTGGTCTGGTCTGTTGGGGTCTAGTGCATGAGCTCAGTCCAAAACAATGGCCTAAAAATTACTCCCTTTTGGTCAGGTTCTAACTTAGGTAAGAGTATGACTAAAACTTAGGACCTTAGCACCACTCTCAGTTACCATGATTTGGGGTTTCTGGCCTCGGCATGTCATAGGTTACAGTGCCTTCATGGTCACACATTTCTTTCAGTTCTTGTCATTCTAGTTGAAGAGAGACCATTTGACATTCTAGAGATGGCTGCATGCAAACATTTAAAACTTTTGAAAGAATACAGCACACCAGGAGGCTACTATTATGATCATCAGAAGGATAACACCAAGAGTTTGGAGTATGCTCCTTAGCCAGGGTCCCCATGAATCAAACCAACTAAAATCAAATAGATCAAATAATGAGCTATACAAAAAGTCTGCTTGCTTTAACCAAGCAGCCTGTTCATTAATCCCCTACAACTGACTCTTTATAATGTCTGATTTATTCCTCCACAGGCAACAAGAAGTGCCAGCAACTGCAAAGATACTTCTCTGTTTGGCCAGTAAGAAATCTAGAGCAGTTTTATTATTTAGCATAATTTTCACAAGAGAATTTAAAGTCTGCTGTGTAACCATAACCTTTACAGCAGAATCTGCTATAGAGCCTATCATGAGGGATACATATCTAACAATTTCCTAATTTACTTCAAACCATGGAAAAAGGTACCTAACAAATGATACCCATCTAGAAGAATGAAGACCTCCTGGCAATGTTCTCTCTAACCCATAATGTAGGTTAAGAGGAGTAGACAAATGTTCTGTTTCTGACTGATTATGAGGTAACAAATGTATCATTAAAATTTGTTACCTATGTTGGGCCTTCATCATCCATCTATCAAGGCGTAGGCTGTTGATGTACAAGGCTGGCAGAAAATCCCTTGCAAATAAAAGTATACCCCATGAATGCACACAACAGACCTCCTTTCCACTTCTATTGTTTATAGAAGCATAAGGAAGGAAAAAATAGATTGATAAGAGTCTCATGATAGCAGAGAAATCTTGATCCCTGATCGTGGGACAAAGCTGTCCATGTCAAGGATGCTGTCTTCTTCTGGGGAGAAACATCCCTGGTTAGCTTTACCTTAAGGTTTCCAATGGATGTACAGTTCCAAGAGTGTGGAGGGGCCTTTCTGAGTTGTGAGATTACAAACCCAAGGTTCAAGGTCACCAAATTTTGCTGCAGTATATATGGCAAGGGCAGTCTTTCTTTAATGTTCTCAGAAGATCCAACTTTCAAGCTCTAGACTATGAAGGGGTTGTTTGTCTTCAGTCAGTGGACCATAAAAAGCATTCTTTACCTGTGAACATACACTTCAGCATAATGAGCCACTGTTATAACAACAGCCCTCTTGCATGAGAAAGCTTTTATATAATCAGAAAACGTGCATTGAAAATGACAATTAAATGAAATCCCTCTATAAATGTTTACATGGCCTGTCAGGTAGTGAAAATGCACCTGAAGTTTTGACTGTCCTCCCAGGAATATGGATTTGACAAAATAAACGTTGGTCATAAACTATTTTAGCAATTTAGAACAGTCACTCTATATATATATATTTAATTTGGCTCATTTTATCTGTTCCATGATGAGTCATGGAATGCAGAGCTTTTAATATGGAAAGTTTGAAGGACTCAGGAAGGACAAGGAGGCTATCTGGGTTCTCCATGAGTCCACGTTGAACATTGGACTTATGTCCTCTTAAATACCATTTTTTCTCCTATTTAGGTGCATAGTACTGATAACTGATGGGTTATCATAGGTAATTTGACTTGGACCATAGAGTTTATTTAAATAGTATATCCAAACAATTTTAGTACTGGCTGATTTCGCATGAAAATCTGGCAAAGTACTTTCTTGGTATTCAATTAATTTTTGTCCTGCTTGGGTTAGTAGTTTTACAAACCAGTTGTGTCATCATTTGCTCAAATTAAGGAAAAAAAATGGTGCTCACATAAAAGTTCAGTCAAGACAAGATGGCCAGAAAAGCACCTTAGACAAAAGTATGATTTATTATGTAAATTTAAAACAATGGTAAAATTTCTAATGTACATAGGCAGACATCCTTCAAAATGGAGATTCCTTAATAGGTGTACATTTCTTTTACCAAAGGGTTTCAGGTTAGCCAATCAAATTCCAGAAAGGTGTATTTTAGTTAAATAGGTGTTCTGTTTAACTTAGCTACTGTTTCTTGGCTAAAATTACTGAGTTCACAGTGGACTCCATTAAGGAATAGGGCAGAGAAAGCATCCTTTATGCCTGGACTCAGCAGGGAGAGATCTGAAAAAGAAGCCTTTCCTTTTACAAACGCTTTAGGCTAGCTTTCTTTTTGCTATTAGGGCAGGATGGTGACAAAACTAAAAGGTAAGCAGATTCAATTTTTCTTATCAATTAGTCACTTAAGCTTTTTATTTGCCTTTTATAAAAAGCCTTTTAAAATATTAAAGTCTTTTTAGAACTTCTGCATATCAATAGGCATCCCTAGATGAGACTAATTTGAAAGCCCTCATTTTCCAATGCACTTCTTCAAGTGCAGCGTTGTTCATTTGGATCATTCTACTGTAACTTATCTTTAGTAAAATTTCATAATTTCTGTAAGTCTTTGTTGCTTCCAGGGCCTAATACTTATCCATCGATAAGCCAGAAGGTACTTAGTTCTTCAGAAATTAAGGATCTCATTTTTACCTCAAATATTGGCTTTGGCTCTCAGGCCCCCTTGATCAGCTTAGCCAGTGATTTTTTGTTACCGAAGCATGCAAGAAGAAAGAAACAAAGGAGGTAGAACACAAAAATCCCTGTCAATTTCCAAAAGCCAAAGTTTACACCTCCTACAGCATTGCCTTTTACTACTGGTTTCTTTCTGGCCCAGTTAGAGGTCTCTTATAAACCTCTAACTAGATCCAAGCCAGTTAATTATTGAATCCAATCCAGTTCTGAATCCAGTTCAGTTTCTGTCATGCCTTCCAAATACAGTTTGGATCATAAATTTGCTCAAAGAAACTTGAAGAGCTCAGAACACAAATCCATGGAGCTTTGGAATCCTGGAGAGAACTTATCAGGATCCCCAGTCACTGCCAGAGAACAATGAACACAATGGGCCTGGCGGGAACCTTGCTTGGCCACTTGGTGCTCCTGGAGGTCATCAGAAGCTCTACTTCGGATCTCACTTCTGACATCATCTGTTAAAAGGGAAACCTTAACCAAATTAAATTTTATAGAGTTTAATTGACCAAAGAATTATTCATGAATCAGGCAGCCTTCCAAGCTGTAGTAGGCTCAGAGACTCTAGTGAAGCCACGAGGTAGAAGATGATTGAAGGACAGAAAAAGGAAAATTATATATAGAAAACGGAAATGAGGTACAGAAACAGCAGGATTGGTTATAGCTTGGCATTTGCCTTATTTGAACACTGAACAGTTGGCCTTCTTTGGTTGGCCAAAACTCAGTGATTGGCACAAAAGTGGGCTATGGTCTATCTACACCTCCATTTAGGTTATAGTTTATCATGTACAGATAAACCTTTAGGCCGAACTTAAAATATGTAAGGAAGTGGCTTTAGGCTAAACTTGATTTACCAATGCCCTGCCTGGGTATCCTTTACCAAGATATACAAGAGAATATTGTACTTTCTCAATGGGGAGCTCTACTAGCCACCATCTTGAGTGTCCACACTTAGTAGCATTATTGATAGTGCGGCAACTTTTACACTGAACTCAGTTAAGCCCCAACACCTAATTTTCAGTTTACAAGAGAAGGAGAGGTTGGGAGGGCATATAGGAACAAGTTAAATAACCTCATTAAAGAAAGGTCAGTCAAGTCAGAATGTGAAACATTTTACAAGAAAACTGATGTGGACTTTTAAAGAAGTCAATGCCATTAAAAACTTGTTTTTTGTTTTTTTTTTTAAGAAAAGCAAGGCAACTATTTTAGACTAACAGAGACCAAAAGGCCTAATAACCAAATGCTTTGTGTGAACACAGACTAGGTCCTACTTTAAGGAAAAGCTATAAAAGACATTCTTAGGATAACTGAAGAAATTTAAATAAGAATGGGATAGTAGATATATGGAATTATTGTTAATTTTATTGGATGTGACAATGACATTGTGTCTTGTAGGAGCTGATCTGTATTCTCAGAAGATGCAGACCTAAGTATTTAAGAGTGAAGCACCATGATGTCTGCAATTTACAACCAAATTGTAAAGCATAGATAGATAGAGAATAAATATGACAATACTTTGACAATTTTATTGAGGTAGGGGATACACAGATATACAGGGATTTGATGTATTCTTTCAACTTTCCTGTCGGTTTGAAATTTTTCATAATAAAATGTTGGGAAATATATTTAAAATGGAATTTGTCTGTAAAAAAGAATAAGAATCAAATGCTGTAAAATATTTGAATATATTATTCTGAGCCAAATCTGAGTGACCATGGCCCATGAGGCAGCCCTCAGGAGACCCTGAGAACATGTGCCCATGGGGGTTGGGCCACAACTAGGTTTTATACATTTTAGGGGGACATAAGACATCAATCTATACATGTATGATGTACATTGGTTCTGTGTGGAAAGGTGGGACAACTGGAAGTGGGCAGGAGGTTTACAGGTTATAGGTAGATTCAAATATTATCTGATTGACAACTGGTTGAAAGAGTTTATCCAAAGACCTGGAATCAGTAGAAAGGGATTGTGGAGAACAAGTTTCTTATTATGCAGACGAGGCCTCCAAGTAGCAGGCTTCAGAGAAAATAGATTGTACATGTTTCTTACAGATTTAAAAAGATGTCAGACTCTTAGTTGATTGTCCCCTAGATCAGGAAAAAGGCCCAGAGAAGGGAAAGGGGATTCTGTACAGAATGTAGATTTTTCCCCACAAGAGGCAACTTTGCAGGGCAATTTCAAGATATGGCAAATAAACCTATTTGGGGTTAAAATATTTTGATTTCCTTCTTTATCTGTCATGTGATGTTATGCCAGAGTCAGGTTGGAAAGTAAGCCGTTTTACAGGGGGTTAACTAAATCCCCTCGGATGAGGCTTTATGGTTTGTGGGGCATGACTCCCCAAGCCCCTTAGATAGGAATTTGGGCAAGACAAGGAAAAATGTCTGTGTTTATCCTCAAATTACTCTATATACATACTGTTACGCCACCTGATTTTTTAAAAATTATCAACATGTCGAGTGTGTGTTTCTATGTCAGTGCATACCTCGTCCTCTTTATCCATTGTATAAATGTCAACAGGAAGGTTTGAATTTCAAAATCTCTACTGGAGATTTCTAATTGTTTCTCTGCAACAAACTGTTTTGCCCTAAGGTAAATAAAGAAAGAGAAAGGGAGGGCCTCAGATTCTTTAAAAGTTTGATTATTCTTTCACCTAGTTGCATTTAAAAGAACAAAATGAAAATAAGGAGGAGGAGAGAAAAGACTTTCCACCCCACCCACTGCCGCCCCCACAGATAATGTGGCATGTCTGAGCATCCTTCTTGGGCTGGCCCAAGGTTAATGAATAAGTGGTGAATTTTGAGTTGACGTGATCATTGACACTCTGGCCCTCAAGGGGCTTGTGCAAGGCTTCCCATGTGCACTTCGATGCCTGTGATGACAGGAGCCTGGACTGTGAACAGCTGCAGCTTCAGCCTGAACCTATGCTGACACCGTCCTCCATCCTCCAGGATCCTTCTTTGAAAACTGGTTTCATTTCCATGTGAAAGAGTATACATGTGCACATTTATAATTTTTCATACATGTGTAATTGCAAGCATATTATATATAATTATTTTTACTTCCTCTATTTTTAATTTTTTTTCTGGATTTCCCCCACTCCTTCCCCCATTTCAACCCCACTTTATCCATTGCAGTCCCTCAAGAATCCATGATAACCAAGTTTCCATGAGCATGATAATATTTTCATCAATGCTCAAATAATAACAGAGCTAGAGCCATTCATATATATATATATGTATATGCATATATGCAGTTTCCTTATCATTGCTCACTTTTTCAAAAATAGAATCATATTGCATATACTTCTCAAAATCTTGCTTCTGACTCAACAATACTTTGCGGAAACTCTTCCAGGACAACTGGTCAGTCCTGCTCTAATTCAGAATGTGTAATTTCCATTGTGTGGCTATACTGTATTTTTTTCAACCATTCTTCCACTGATAGACAATTCTGGGTTTGTTTATTTATTTATTTATTTATTTATTATTTAGGTCAAATGAGTGATGTTACAATAAAGATTATCTATATCTACATCCATATCTATACAACCTCTGATTGTGGCAGATGCTTAACAGATATTGCTCAATTGCTTTCTAAAGATGTTCACCCAGCACACCTCCACCAGCAATGTCTGATTGCATTATTTTCCTTGCATTGACCTGTTTATGAATGTAAAATAAAATCTTGTTCATTTCATTTTCTTGTCTATTAATACATCTAACCATCTTTTTATATGTTTGGTGGCCATTTGGATTTGCTCGTCTGTAAATCTTTTCATATGCTTCATGCATTCTGCTGTGGGATTGTTCAGACTTACCACTTTATGAAAAACACCATGTCTCTCACAGATATGGCTTCATTTTCTGTAATATAAACCTAGCATTTATCTGCTGACTTTACGTAATTTTTCACTCTACAGGAAATGATTTTCATCTTAAAAATATTTTATAATATTGATACAGGCAGGAGACAGGGAAATACTGGGCAGCAGAAGGCAACTCCCTGGCAAGGGCCCCACCCTCAAGCCTGGAAACCCGAGGCCCTAAATTGGAACAGGCAGTCCTGTTTTTGGCCCAAAAGTTGCCTTTCAGACTGCCATGCCCATCTATTTTGTACCCATATAAATCCCAAATCCTGGGCTCCAAGAGCAGATGAACAGAAGAGCAGAAGAGTGGCAGAACTGAGAGGCAGAGAAGTGGGGAGCAACTTGAGGAGGAGCAGTCTGGGGAGGAGGGGAGAAGTCAAACGGGTTGGTAGAAAAGGAAGATTCAAAAGACTCAGCAATGCTTGGGGTTGAGAGTGAAGGGACAGGTGGGAGGGAAAGAAGGAAGATTTGGGATGAGTCGCACTGGGAACAGAGATTAGGGAGGGAACAAACTGTGAAAAATGCCCGGATGTAAGGCCCCTCATACCATTTGCCCATTTTTTGACAAAAATTATCTAGGTCTTGTAGGATGGAGAAATTGAAAATGCTGTTTTCTGGCCACTTAGAGCCATTATCAAGTTTGTACTAGGGCCAAGCAGTGTTGCAGAAGAAAATAAGACGCTTAGGTTTTAGGTCACGTGAGAGTTGAAGAAGTTTTAAGTTTTTTAGAACACAGGCTAAGGGAGGAGGAGGAATGGAGGATGGAAGGTTGCCCATAGTAAAAAGGTAAGTTTAGAGAAAAGAGAGGGTAGAGACACAGGTTGGGGGGGGGGTAGTACTTGCCACCCAGGGGAGGTGGTACTTGCCGCCAAGGTGAAGGATCATGGCAGGCATCCCCGTGGTGATCAGACACCTCTGAAATATGGGTGAATAATCAGGCAGGCATCCCCGCAGTGTTTAGACACGAAGGGAAGACTGTCTTCCCGAGTCCATGACCGGCACCGGAGTTTTGAGTTCATGGATAAAATGTGTCTCCTCTGTCTCTACCAGAAAAGGAAAGGGAAAGGAACCAAAATTAAGGAAGGGAGAGATTGAAGGGTGGAGGGATAGCAAGAAAGGTTGGAGAAGAGAATAAAAAAAGGCCGCTTACCTGATTTAAAATTGGTGAGATGTTGCTTGGGCTGGTCTGAGGACCCGATGTCGTAGGTGGATCTCCTCACTGAGAGAGGGCAAGGACAGGGGATTGATCTTCCGAGGGAGATCCCCTGTCCCAGGTTTTTCAGCACCAAATGTTACACGAGTCCATGTGAAGGGACCACCAAACAGGCTTTGTGTGAGCAATAAAACTTTTTAATCACCTGGGGGCAGGCAGACTGAGTCTGAAAAAGAAGTTAGCAAAGGGAGATAGGGGTGGGACAGTTTTGTATGATTTGGGTAGGTAGTGGAAAATTACAGTTAAAGGTGGTTATCTCTTGTGGGCAGGGACGGGGATCACAAGGTGCAGGGTGGGGAGATCATGAGACTCGTTGCCCAGGAGAAGGAATGTCACAAGGCCAATTGATCAGTTAGGGTGGGGCAGGAACAAATCACAATGGTGGAATGTCATCAGTTAAGGCAGGAACTGGCTATTTTCACTTCTTTTGTGGTTCTTCAGTTGCTTCAGGCCGTCTGGATTTATACCTGCAGGTCACAGGGGATATGATGGCTTAGCTTGGGTTCAGAGGCCTGACAGACAGCAGAGCTAAAAGAGCACTGAAGCACACCCACTGGGGCTTCAGGAGTCAGACACACACCCCTAGATGCCACCATGGGGTCGAAGCCCAAAAGCACTGGCCCTGGCACCTGCACCTGCCCATCTGCATGCTCCCCCTCCCATAATGTGTTTGAGCAGTAGTGGAGGCTGAACAGACTAGCCACACCCCTGTCACATGTCCTGTGAGAGGGTCAGGGAACTCTCTCATTTCATCTGGAGTCTCACCCGGGATCCACAAGGGTGAATACAGATGTGGAGCTGTCATGCCTCCCTTTCCTGCAAGTAAAAAAAATATTGGCTGTTTCCCTTCATGGAGATCTAACTGTTGCCGGGGACTGGAGTAAAACCCTGGGGCAACTGAAGGCATCTTTTGTTCCTGGAAAGCACAAGACTGAACTCCGTTGGCCAAGACAGGCAGACTTAACTGTGGTATCTCTTCTCCTTTCACGGTTTGAGGAGGCTCTATCTCTTCCTTCGTAACGTTAAGGGTTTTGCTACAGACTGCAGCAATGATGTTAAACAGAATGAGCATTTGGCCTAGCCATCAGAGGTGCAATTCAGAACAATGTGGCTTCCGTTTGGTGAGATACCAAACCCCACCTCAATGGCCTCAGGGTCCCGGCACAATGGCTTCCCTTCTTACCCCCTCCCCTCCCATCTCCAGCGGCTGGGCATGTCCATAGCATACACAAGCTGCACTCAATGTCCATGAGAGGTGGGAGAAAACTACGGCTGCCGCTGGAACACTGCACGGCCAGCTGGCTGGCTGGCGCCCCCTGCTCGCTGTTGCTGTGCCAGCAGAGCCTTTCCCCCAGTGGCTGAAGGATCCTCACTGGTCTGAACTGGGGGAAAGATACAATAATTAAAGGAATCCATTTTCACAAAGCAAGAGGTTCTTCCCCCAGGACCCCCCCACCCCCCGTCTTTTGCCCCTTAAGCTTTTTTTCCCCCCCCCCTTTTCTGTGCAAGAGGATTCTTTTCCTGCCCCAGCCCTCTGCTTATGCTAGGAAAAACAACGGAGAAGCGACCCCTGCTGGCTGATAACTGCAAATCTGGCAAGGCCCTTTTGAGACAATCTAAACAGATACACGCAGGCCCCTGAAATACTTTTTTTTCTTCTTTTTTTTTTTTTTTTTGGTCTCAAACTCAGTTCCAAGCTTCAGGCTGAGGCCCTAGAAAGGAAAACCAGATCTGAGGGATCCAAAGCCAGGCAACAGGCACAATGTAAATGGGCAGAGGCAAATTCCTGTTGACTAAAGCCCTGCTTCATGGAAGGAGGCCATGGTCCATGGCATAGATGCGACCCAAGGAACCCAAAGGTTGCTGACAGTAGGGTGGATAGAGACGTAGATGAGGATGGATAATTCCTGTTCTCTACGCCCTCCCTGCTTCACAGGTGCAGGGCACAATAGCATCCATGGGTGGCATCTGTCTAAGGTTGCCAGAACTCAAGGATAAGAAGACAGAAGGGAAAGCGGGGATGCCCTGCTTTCTCTCCATCACATCCTAAGTTTTCATTGGAAGAAAAAAGGGAAATGAGGGCTGCCTCTATTTCCCCGTCTTTCAGAATAGGCAACCAGCTCTTTTTACCACCCCCAGCTTATACTCCTCTGGAGTGCATCCTGAATCACTGGCACTGCTTTGACCCTCAGAGTCTGGAAGAAAAATGCCTCATTGCCCTCTGCACAAAGGTTTGGCCAAATTATGAAGGACTGGCTTGGCCTCATAAAGGAACTATTCATTTCAATACCATCCAGCAGTTGGAACTTTTCTGTAGATATGAGGACAGATGGTCTGAGGCCCCATATGTGCAGGCTTTCTTTACCTTGCAGGGTAATCCAGACCTTTGCCGACACTGTAGGATTGATCCAGACCTCCTGTTTGCCATCTCAGGAGAGGCTGCAAGAAACAATCCCAGGTAACTAAATAAATGAATCCCAAACGCACCCGCAGCAGAGGAGCCAGTTCCCTCCAACCCTGCTCCTCTGGGTCCACCCTGATCTCCCTATCCAGCTTCAGTCTCTCACTTACCCCCTCCTAGAAATCCTCACTCCAGACAAGCCCAGTCTCACTCTTGCCCCTCCAACAGATGCCTGGTGAATTTGGCCCCAGTAAGGTCCAAGTCCCCTTCTCTCTACAGAACTTAAGTAAATTAAGGAGGATCTTGGCAAGTTTTCAGATAACCCTGACAGATATGTAGAGGCTTTCCACAATTTCACCCAAATATTTGAACTCTCCTGGAGAGACATGTGTTACTTTAGAATCAGACCCTGATGGACACTGAGAAGCAGGCTGCTCTGCAAGCTGCAGAGAGATTTGGGGATGAGCTTTGTATCACATATAGCTCAGCGAAGGGGACGAACTTTATCCAACTGGAAGAGAAGCAGTACCAGTGACTGACCCTGGTTGGGCTCCCAGTGATGAGATATAGGCTGGAAGAGGAGATACTTTCAGGTGTGCATAATGGAGGGCTTACATAGGACTAGGACCAAGCCTTTCAATTATAGCAAACTATCCATGATAGACCATGGATTTAATGAAAATCCCACTGCCTTCTTGGAGAAGCTAATAGGGCCTTAATAAGGCATACCTCTCTATCTCCTGATTCCGTCGAGGGACAACTAATCCTAAAGGAGACATTTATTACTCAAGCAACCCCTGATATTAGGAGGAAGTTGCAGAAACTGGCCCTGGGACCAGATAGTACTTTAGAGAACCTCCTGAAAGTGGCCACCTCGGTTTTTTACAATGGAGGTAGGGAGACACAGGAAAGAGGCAGAAGCTTTAATGGACACCACGCAAGCCCACAAACCCCAGAATT
Organism: Pongo pygmaeus; assembly: GCF_028885625.2. Taxonomy (NCBI): domain Eukaryota; kingdom Metazoa; phylum Chordata; class Mammalia; order Primates; family Hominidae; genus Pongo; species Pongo pygmaeus. The sequence continues at coordinate 58,922,455 of NC_085930.1, read as the reverse complement.
CCCAAAGTGCACCTGTTAACTGCTACAGATGTGGTGAGAACAGTTAGCTCTCTCATAAAATTTAACTGCTCCCATACAAGGTTTAATTTCTTTCACCAGGGTGAGACAGATTGGGGTACAAAGTTGTTAGTATATTTCACTTCTTATTTCTGTAATCTTTGGCACTAGATTTTTTCCTTGTATAACACACATGTTTAACCCATGTATACTTAACCTTATGAAACATGTTTTTATCCTCTCTCACCTAAAGGCAATCAAAACTCCAAATGGTCAGGCAACCGAAGCCTCGGACAATGGCTTCCTTTTGCTGGGGACCCTTAGATAGACCTCTGGGAGGACTCAGACTGTCATTTTCTCCAAACAATGCCCCTTGTCAGCAGGAAGTAGCTAAGACTGGTCGTCGTCCATATTCTAAGGGCAGTTAGATATGCCTCTTGAGAGGGGGGAAATGATATGGACAGGTGACAGGGAAATACTGGGTAGAAGAGGGTGGCTCCCCAGCAAAGGCCCTACCCTCAAGCCTAGAAACCCGAGGCCCTAAATGGGAACAGGCAGTCCTGTTTTCATGCCCAAAAGTTGCCTTTTGGCCTGCCATGTCCCCCTATCTGGTAGCCATATAAACCCTAAACCCCGGACTCCAAGAGCAGATGAAAAGAAGAGCAGAAAAGTGGCAGAACAGTGAGGCAAAGAAGCAGAGAAGAGAAGGAGCATCTGAACATCTAGAGTTCAGCTGGGGACCTTCGGAGAGAAGATCAGCCACTGGATGGCCAAACTCCAGGGGAAGATCATCCTCCCACTTCATCCCCTCTCCAGCTTCCTATCCATCCCACTGAGAGCCACCTCCATCACCCAGTAAAATCCCCACATTCACCATCCTTCAAGTCCATGTGTGACCTGATTCTTCCTAGATGCTGGACAAGGAGCTGGGTACCGAGAGGGCATTGAGCTGGTTAACACTTAAGCTGTCTGCAGACGGTAGGGCTAAAAGAGCACTGTAGCATGCCCACTGGGGCTTGGAGAGTCACTCCACATGTCTAGGCAAACATCCCTAGATGCCGCCATGGGGCTGAAGCCCAAAAGCACTCACCCTGGCTCCTGCACCTACCCATCTGCATGCTCCCCCTCCTGTAAGGGGTCTGAGTAGTGGCAGCGGCTGAACAGATAAGCCACACCCCTGTTGTACACCCTGCAAGTGGGTCAGGGAACTCTCTCATTCCAGTATCTTTCTTTAAAAAAAAAAAAAAAAATTAACCTCTTGGTTTCCAGTATTAATTAATAAGTTCTTCCTTGCCCTCTAGGATGGTCATGTAATCTTATAAATTTTTCTTGCAGGATTTCCATTATTTTGCTTCTTAAGTTTAAGTCATTAGTATATTTGGAATTTAATTTTCTATATGGTATAAGGTGGGAGTCCAATGTAATTGTTTTGCAAATGGACAGCTTGGTTGTGCCAGTACCGTTCATTAAACAATTTCCCATTTTCCCACAAAATTGAACAACGATCTCTGTCATGTGTGAAAATTCTACGTCTGTGTATACACACACACATACACATATATATGTATGTATATTAGGATCTTACTTGCTGTTTCATTGACCCATTTGTCTATTCCTACATTAAGGCCATATTGTCTCAATGATTACGGTTTTACCCTGTGCTTTGGTTCCTAGTTAGGCAAATCTTCTCATTGTTATTGATCTATTTTATAACTTTCATTTGCCATCCTTGGTATTTGTTTTTCCCCATAAACTTTAAGATCATCTTAATCAATGGAGAGAGAAATGTTGTTGGGATTCTAGTTAGAATTGCACTGATTTTTAATATTAATTTTAGAACAATTGCCATTTTGATGCTATTCAGTTTTCCCATTCAAGAATATGGTTGTTTTCTATTAGTTCGGTTCTTGCTTTATGCCTTTCAATAAGGTTTATTAATTTTCTTTATAGTTTCTATACTTTTCTTATAAGTACATTCCTAAATTTTTGAAACTTTTTAAGAAAAAGAGTAGTTTTATTTAATATCATATTCATCCATCTTAAATTTTCTTATTCCACCTAGAAGATTTTTTATAACAACTTTATTGAGGCATAATTTACCTACTAAAAAATGTACTCATTTAAAATGTACAGTTCATAACTTTCAGTAAATTTACAGATTTACACAAACATCACTCCAATCCAGTTTGCATTTCCTCGTTCCCAACTCCAGTCTAGACAAGCACTGATTTGCTCTCTGTCTCTACACTGTTGCCTCCTTAATAGGTTCTTGGTTTTCTGTATATAATTGTATCATTCTGAGCAGAGGTTATTTTATCTCTGCCTCCAACGTCTATTAGTCCATTTTCATGCTGCTGATAAAGACATACCCAAGACTGGGCAATTTACAAAAGAAATAGGTTTAATGGACTCACAGTTCCACATGGCTGGGGAGGCCTCACAATCGTGGCAGATGGTGAAAGTCATATCTCACATGGCGACAGACAAGAGAAGAATGAGAACCCAGTGAAAGGGGTTTCCCCTTATAAAAGCATCAGCTCTCATGAGACTTATTCACTACCACGAGAACAGTATGGGGGAAACTGCCCCATGATTCCATTATCTCCCTCTGGGTCCCTCCCATAACACGTGGGAATTATGAGAGCTATAATTCAAGATGAGATTTGGGTGGGGACACAGCCAAACCATAGCACAATGCTTATAGAAATTATTCCATGTTCTTATTTCATTGCATTCACTACAACTTCCAAGACAATGTTAAATAATGGTGAGAATGAGTATCCCTCTGTAGTTAATGGTTTTAATTAAAATGATGTTAGTGTTTTGTAGTTCAAAATAATATTTGCTATTAATTTTGGTGGACCATCTTTATTAAGTAGTTTTCCTTGGTTCCTGGAGTTTTTATTAAGAACAACTGGTAAATTTGGTTAACTGCATTTTCAGCTTGTGCTAATAAAATAATGCTTTTATTTCTTAGGTTTCCTGATATTAAGCCACTTTTTCATTCTTGGAATAAACCCTGCTTGATAGTGTACCATTTTTTGAAACATTACTGATTTGTTTCACTAATGTTTTATTTAGAATTTTTACATCTATATTCAGAAGTAAAATTAGTGTATAAATTTCTTATATTTCTTTTATACAATTTGGGTGTTAGAGTTCTGCTGACTTGTTATAATGAATAGGAAAATTTTCCCTTTTTATGTAGGTTGACATAGTTTAAATAGCACTAGAATTATGTGTTTATTGATCCTACCTGGCTCTGGTGCCTTATTCAAGGAGAGATTTCCTATCACATTCTCAGTCTCTTCTATGGTGGTTTTCTATTCAACATTTCCACTTCATTTGTATGAAGTTTTATAATTTATTTTTTTCTAGGAAATCATTCATTTCATCTAGATTTTGAAATTTGTGCCATGGGTGTATATTTAGCTTTCACCTATAATTCTTTTTCTCTCTCCTGTGACTGTCTTCTCTTATTTTTATTTCTATGTCATGTTTTAATAATTTTATCTTTAAATTAAATTTTTTTGTAGTGATAAGGTCTCACGATATTACCTAGGTGTTCTCAAATTCCTGGCCTCAAGTGATCCTCCCGCCTTGGCCTCCAAAAGTGCTAGGATCACAAGCATGAGCCACCATGCCTGGCCTCATCTTTCATTTTTACCAATTCTCTCTTCCTTATTTCTTCTCTTTTCTGGAGTTTACAGCTGAGTCCTTCCTTACTTCTTTCATTTTCTGATGTTGTTATGAAGTGCTCCCCTTTGGGTTGCTTTTCTTTAGTCTGCACTCTTTATTCTGACCACCCCCATGATCCAAGGTCAGCTGGGAGCATGTTTTTAAATTTCTATATATATATATTACTTTTGGTCCTATTTTTATTAGTTGTTGCTAATATTATTGAATCCTGATCAACAAAATTTCTTTTTTATTTTTGGACACAAGGATTTCATGGTAAATTCCTATAAATGTTTAAGGGATATAGAAAAAGTACATTCTCCCTTCTAGAGACGTAAGATTATTTATCTATATAAATAGACACACAAGGATGCAACACACACATATGTATGTATAATCACATTTGATTCCTCTATTTTTTATTTAAAAAATTGAGATGAAATTCATATAGTATAAAATTCAACATTTTATAAAGTGTACAGTTCAATGACATTTAGTATGTTTAGTACAAGTTTCAAAACATTTTCATCATCCCTAATAAAACCATGTACCTGTGAGCAGTCACTTCTCAGCTGCCCCACACTCCCAGCACCTGGCCAAAACCCATTTGCTTTCTGTCTCCATAGATTTGAATATTCCACCTGATATGGTTCGGCTGTGTCCCCACCCATATCTCATCTTGAATTGTAGTTCCCATAATCCCCACATGTTATGGGAGGGACCAAGTGAAAATACTTGAATCATGGGGGAGGTTTTTCTCATCCTGTTCTTATCATAGTGAATTAGTTCTCATGAGAGCTGATGGTTTTATAAGGGGTCTTTTCCTCACTTCTGCTCTACATTTCTCCTTGCTGCCATCATGTGAAGAAGGACATTTTTGCTTCCCCTTCCATTATGATTGTAAGTTTCCTGAGGCCTTCCCAGCCCTGCAGAACTGTGAGTCACTTAAACCTCTTTCCTTTATAAATTACCCAGTCTCAGGTATGTCCTCCTGGCAGCATGAGAATGGGCTAATACAGTAAATTGGTACCAGGTAATGGGGAAATGCTGTAAAGATAATCTGAAAATATGGAAGCAATTTTGGAACTGGGTAACAGGCAGAGGTTGGAACAGTTTGGAGGACTCAGTAGAAGACCAGAAAAATGTGGGAAACTTTCAAACTTCCTATAGACTTAGAGGGCTCAGAAGACACGAATGTGTGGGAAAGTTTGGAACTTCTTAGAGACTTGTTGAATGGCCTTAACCAAAATGTTGATAGTGATATGAACAATAAAGTCCAGGCTGAGGTGGTCTCAGATGGAGATGAGGAACTTGTTGGGTACTGGAGTAAAAGTCACTGATATGGTTTGGCTATGTCCCCACCCAAATCTCATTTTGAATTTTAGCTTCCATAATCCTCATGTGTTGTAGGAAGGACACAGTGGAAGCTAATTGAATCATGAGGGCGGGATTTTCCTATGGTGTTCTCATGGTAGTGAATAAGTCTCACAAGATCTGATGGTTTTAGAAAGGGCAGTTCCCCTGCACATACTCTCTTGCCTGACTCCATGTAAGATGTGACTTTGCTCCTCCTTTGCCTTCTGCCATAATTGTGAGGCCTCCGCAGCCATGTGGAACTGTGAGTCAATTAAACCTTTTTCTTTGTAAATTACCCAGTCTTGGGTATTTCTTCATGGCAGTATGAAAATGGACTAATCCAGTCACTCTTGATATGCAAAGAGATGGGTGGCATTTTGCCCCTGACCTAGAGATCTATGGAACTTTGAACTTGAGAGAGATAATTTAGGGTATCTGGCAGAAGAACTTTCTAACTGGCAAAGTGTTCAAGAGGAAGCAGAACATAAAAGTTTTAAAATTTTGCAGCCTGATGATGCAGTAGAAAAGAAAACCAATTTTCTGGGGAGAAATTCAATCTGGCAGCAAAAATTTGCATAAATAATGAGAAGCCAAATGCTAATCACCAAGACAATGGGAAAAATGTCTCCAGGGCATGTCAGAGAACTTCATGGCAGCCCCTCCCATCACAGGCCTGGAGGCCTAAGAGGGAAAAATGGTTTCCTGGGCCAGGTCCAAGGCCACTTGCTGTGTACAGCCTTGGGAGTTGGTGCCCTGCATCACAGCTGCTCTAGCCATGGCTAAAAGGGGCCAATGTACAGCTCAGGCTGTGGCTTCAGAGGGTGCAAGCTTAAGCCTTTGCAGTTTACATGTGATATTGAATCTGTGGGTGCACAGAAGTCAAAGATTGAGGTTTAAGAACCTCTTTGAAGATTTCAGAGCATATATGGAAATGCCTGGATGCCGAGGCAGAAGTTTGCTGCAGGGGTATAGGCCTCATGGAGAACCTCTGCTAGGGGAGTGTGGAAGGGAAAGGGGGGGTCAGACCCCCCACACAGAGTCCCCACTGGGGCACTGCCTGGTGGAGCTGTGAGAATAGGGCCACCATCGTCCAGACCCCAGAATGGTAGATCCACTCACAGCTTGCATTGTGCACCTGGAAAAGCCACAGACACTCAAAGCCAGCCCATGAAAGCAGCCAAGAGGGGAGCTGTACCCCACAAAGACACAGGGACAGAGCTGCTCAAGGCCATGGAAGCCCACCTCTTGCATCAGCACAACTTGGAAGTGAGACATAGATTCAAAGAAGATCATTTTGACACTTTAAGGTTTAATGACTGTCTTATTGGATTTTGGACTTGCATGGAGCCTGCATCCCCTTAGTTTTGGCCAATTCCTCCCATTTGGAATGGGCTTATTTACCCAATGCCCATACCCCCATTGTATCTAGGAAGTAACTAGCTTGCTTTTGATTCTGCAGGCTCATAGGTGGAAGGGACTTGCCATGTCTCAGATGAGACTTTGAACTTGGACTTTTGGGTTAATGCTGGAATTGGTTAAGACTTTAGGGAACTGTTGGAAGGGCATGATTGTTTTGAATTGTGAGGACGTGAGATTTGGGATGGGCCGGAGTGGAATTATATGGTTTGGCTCTGTGTCCCCACCCAAATCTCATCTTGAATTGTAGTTCCCATAATCCCCATGTGTCATGGGAGGAACCAAATGAAGACAATTGAATCATTGGGCAGTTTCTCCCGTCCTGTTCTCATGATAGTGTGTTAGCTGTCATGAGATCTGATGGTTTTATAAGGGACTTTCCTATCCTCTTCATTCTGCACTTCTGTCTGCTGCCACTCAGTGAAGAACACATTTGCTTCCCCTTCTGCCATGATTGTAAGTTTCCTGAGGCTTTCCAAGCCCTGTGGAACTGTGAGTCAATCAAACCTCTTTTCTTTATAAATTACTCAGTCTTGAATATGTCCTTATAGCAGTGTGCGAATGGACTAATACAACACCTATAAATGGAATCATACCATGTGACATTTTGTGTCTGGCTTCTTTCACCTAGCATGTTTTTGCTTCTTATCCACCGTGTAGCATGTACCAGTATTTCAATCATTTTTAGGCCAAATATTATTCCATTGTATGGCTATACCACAACTTGTTTGTCCATTCATCTACTGAGAGAACTCTGGATTGTTTCCACATTTTGGCTATTGTGAATAGTGCTGCTACAAACACTTGTGTCTATGTATTTGCTCAAGTTTCTGTTTTCAGTTGTCTTGGGTATGTACCTAAGGGTGAATTTGATGGGTTACATGATAGGTCCCATTTTAACTTTTTGAAGAACTACCAAACTGTTTCCATGGTGGTTGAACCATTTTACATTTCTGCCAGCAATGCATAAGGGTTGCAATTTCTCCACATCATCAACACTTGTTACTTTCTGTGTGTGTGCTTGTTTTCAAGGTAATAACCATCCTACTATTTATAAAGTAGTATTTCACTGTGGTTTTCACTGGCATTTCACTAATGACTAATGATGTAGAGCATATTTTCATGTGCTTGTTGGTCATTTGTGTATCTACTTTTGGGAAATACCTACTCAACTCATTTGCCCATTTTTAAAAAATAAATTTGGTTGTTTGCATGTTCATTGTTGACTTACAAGAGTTCTTTATATATTCTGAATATTAGACCCCTATTAGATATATAATTTACAAATATATTTTCCCATTTTGTAGACTTCCTTTTTTCTTTTTTTCTTTTTTTTTTTTTTTTTGAGATGGAGTCTCACTCTGTCACCCAGGCTGGAGTGTAGTGGCGCAATCTCTGCTCCCTGCAAGCTCCACCTCCCAGGTTTGCACCATTCTCCTGTCTCAGCCTCCTGAGTAGCTGGGACCACATGCACCCACCACCACATCTGGCTAATTTTTTGTATTTTTAGTAGAGATGACATTTCACCATGTTAGCCAGGATGGTCTCGATCTCATGACCTCGTGATCCTCCCTCCTCGGCCTCCCAAAGTGCTGGAACTACAGGCACAAGCCACCACGCCTGGCCGCTTTTTTCTTTCTTGATAATGTTTCTTGATGCACAAAATTCTCACTTACTTTTTTGACTATGACATCTGTCCTGTTGTTGTAGAAATACATTGAAGTCTTACTCTTCTTGTAAGTTTACCAATTTGTATTAGTGAGGATTAAGTTTGGCTCATACAATAGAAGAAAACTAGATTGTATATATATATATATAGATCTTGGAGACAGGATATTTCTCTCTTGTCAAGGCTGGAGTGCAGTAGTGTGATCTCAGCTCACTTCAGCCTTGAACTCCCAGGCTCAAGTACTCCTCCCAACTCAGCCCCCTGAGTAGTTGGGACTACAGGCATGGGCCACCATGCCCAGCTAACTTTCATAAATTCTTAATTTTTTGGTAGAGACTGAATCTCACTATGTTGCCTAGGCTTGAAAATATTTTAAACACAGAATATTTAGTACCTTACATTAAAAATGCTTAGAGATGGGACACTACAGGCTGATGTGGTAGCACCACTAAGTTACAAGAACCAGGCTTCTTGTATCTGTTTGCACCACCATTCTTAGCATGGGTCCACCTGCATTTCTTAAGACAGCTTCTGGAACCATTGTGTCCTATTCAGGAAGGAAGAATGAAGGCAGGCAAAAGGCACTTTTCTGAGATAGTCAGTGATCTCAAAGAGACCTTTTCAGAAGTTCCACAAAACACATCTGCTCACATTTTACTAGCCTGGTCCTAGTTGCATGATCATTGTGGCAGAAAAAAAAAAGCCTGAGAAATGTGGTCTGTTAATTGGGCACATTGTAGCCTGCAGCAAAATCAGGCACCTCTCATGAGCAAGAAAGGAAAATGCTATTGGGTAGAAAATGGACACAGCTTCCTGGCATTTCTAATAAATTATTTTTATGTACTAAACAGCTATATTTGGTGCATATAGGTTAACTACTGTTGTATCTTCTTTACAAGTTATGCTTTGTATATTTACAAAATATACATTTTTAACAAGTTGGGGAGTTAGGGAAAATGTATTTATATTTATCTGTTTTAGTGCTTTTAATCAATAGTTTGGTGTTCCTACTGACATTGTTTCCTTTTTGCTTATATTTGTTTATTATCTCTTTATCTGCCTCTTTATTTGCAATGTTTTCTTACCACTTTGATGAGTGTTTAAACTCTTCCAAAAACAAATTATGTTTTATTTTTTAACTCAATATGGCAGGCTCTGTATTTTTAGGGAGGTTAAAAATGTGGAATACTTAATCTCATTTCAACATGCCAGTGTGCCCCTTCTGAGGGTGAAGCACCACAGTGTTGCAGGCTTCTTTGACAGGAGATGGGCAAGGTTTAGGTAAGCATTTATTTTTAAAATTGTCTCTTAAAAAACTTTTTTTAAAATTGAAAAATAAAAATTGTGTGTATTTATGGCACAAGAATTTAGTCAATTTTGGGTTTTTTTTGGTATGGTGACTTTAATCTTGATTTTATTCTTTCCATCTTGACTTGGTTTTATTTATTTTACATGATTGCTCTTTAAACATATTCTTTATTTTAATTTTCCCATTGTTTATTTAAGGTTCTACATTAGTCTTTTATTCCTACTATTACTTGAGAACTCAATATCAATTTTCCCCACATTGATATGCTAAGAGAGGAGAGAAAATGAAATATTATAATATGCTAAGTTAAAACCACAGAAAGCAATAAAAGAACAAGTGAAAAAAAGAAACAAAGAGCAAGTGAAATGAATAGAAAAAAGCTGCAAACATGTTAGCATTATTCAACTATATCAATAATAACTTTAAATCTAAATGGTCCAGATACACAAATTAAAGGACAAAAATTGTCATATTGGATTAAAAATTAGACCAAACTGTATATTGACTGCAAGAAATCCACTTAAATATAAAGACATAAACAGGTTAAAAGTGAAAGGGTAGAGAAGCAAAAGTGGCACAGTAGAGAACATCAAAATTTGTCCCTCCACAAAAGCAATAAACTAACTGCAAAAACTGCCAAAATCAACTTTTTAGGAAGGCTAGAAACTAATCCAAAGCCTAATGTTTAATTAAGAAAAACCAGCTGAATCTCAGTAAAAGAAATTCACGGCATTTTAACTTATCCTGGTTCCATTCCTGGCTTGATGGTGACCTTGAGACAACAGCTGGCATTCACAGTACAGGTACCTAGTACTGGAGGGAGCACAGTAGACCTTATCTTTAAAGAATTGCATTTTTTTTTGTTTTGACCTGTATGTTGGCTCCCAAAAGGAAGGGATCAATGGGTTTGCCTTTATTTCTCCTAATTCAGAACTATACCAGGGCTTTCAACATTCTATCAGAAACTTTTAAAGGCAAATGTTAAAATCACTCCCTCTCACCCAAAGGATAACAATTAGGAGAAACAATAGACGAATCAATAAGCTTGGGAGGAAAGGCTAAGGAATGAAATGCTTTGGGGCAATAAAGTCTTTGAAAAGCTCCTGGGAGTCAAGAAGTCTATGCACACTCCCAGGATGGTTGACTGCATGCCTGAAAGAGACCTGAGAAGGCCCTAAGATTTAACCTCTGGCTGACTTTCTGACTCTGTGTAAGCAGGAAGTGAAGGCTAAGGCAGAGTTGTAAACTGCCTGGTGGAGGCACAAACACAAAACACAAACAGAGAGCATCTTTAGACTGGGAGATTTTCCTCCCAGGTGTTTAAGGAAATCTCTGCTTAATTACTAGCTGACTATTAAGCTAATAGGAACTGAGACTTCACTGGCTATACATGACAAAGAATATAGACTTTACAAAACTAGTTCAGAAAAGTTACTAAAGAAGGAAAAAACAAATACAACAAGCAGCAACACTGGAGACAGGGGAAAATCAGAGTTCCAAAACTTCCATATTATAATATTCAAAATGTCTGATGTTCAACAAAATCTTACAAGGCATGCAAAGAAACAAGAAAGTATGGCCTATATACATTTAAAAAATGAATAGAAACCTGCACTGATGATACCTGGATATTAGGCTTATTAGACAAAGGCAGTACATCAACTATTTAAAATATATTCAAAAAACAAAAAGAAACCACATACAAATAACTAAAGGAAACCAGGAAAACAGTGTCTCATCACATAGAGAGTATCAATAAAGACATAGAAATCACATAAAGACACCAAATAGAAATACTGAAGTTGAAAAGTCCAATAACTGAAATAAAAATTTATCAGAGGGGTCCAAGAACAAATTTAGTTTATAACATTGACTGCAAATATTAGAAAATTAGAAAGATCTCAAAATTAATCATCTAAACTTTAATGCTGGGAAAGAAGAAGAAGAACAAATTAAATCCAAACTAAGCAGAAGAAAATAAAAAATCAAAAAAAGTGAGCAAACATTAATGAAATGTAAAATAAATAAAAACCAAGAAAAATCAAAAAACTTGCTTGAAAAGATCTATTTTATTGATCTTGGACAGCCAGGTTAACTGAGAGAGAGAGAGAAGGAGAGAAGACACAAATCACTAATATCAGAAATAAAAGATAGCCCACCATCACTCCTAATCCATGGGTATTAAAAGGGAAATAAAGGAATATTACGAACAACTTTGTCACTACATATTTGATAACTTAGGGGAAAAAACCCAATTACCCAAAAGACACAATCTACTAAAACTCACACAAAGAGAAATAGTTAATTTAATAGGTCTATACTGAAAAAGAAATTGAGCGAATACTCAATAGTCTTCTAAAACTGAAAAAGAAATTGCGTGAATACTTAATAATCTTCTAAAACAGAGAGTACCAGGCCCAGATGATTTCATTGGTGAATTCTACAAAACATTTAAGGAAAAAACAATAAAAATTCTTTACAATCTGTTTCAAAAAACAGATGCCAAGGAATGGCTTCCTAACTTATTCTCTGAGGTCAGCATCACCCTAATACCAAATGCAGACAAAGACTTTCCTTACAAGAAAAGAAAACTACACACCAATATTTCTCATGAATATGGATGTAAAGCTCCTCAACAAAATATTAGCAAATCAAATCCAACAGTGCACTAAACTATACACCACCACCAAGTGGAATTTATTCCAGGTATGTAATATTGGTTTAACATTCAAAAATCAGTTAATGTAATTTATCATATCAACAGATTAAAGAAAAAAATCATGTGATCATATGCATACATATAAAAAAAGCACTTGACAAAATCCAATATCCATTTATGATACAGATTCAGCAAATTAGGAATGGGGGGAATTTCCTCAACTTAATAAAGAGAATCTACAACAAACATACAGCTAACATCACACTTGATGGTGACAAACTGGAAGCTTTCCCACTAACATTAGGAAGAAGGCAATGATGTCCCCTCTCACCACTTCTATTCAACATATTAGGAGTTCTAGCTGGTGCAGTTAGATAAGAAAGGAAGATAAAAAGTATACAGATTTGGAAAGAAGATATATAACTGTCTTTGTTCACAGATGACATAGTTGTCTATGTAGAAAATTTTAATGAATCAACATAAAACTCCTAGAACTAATAAGTTATTCTAGCAAAGATGTAGAATACAAGATTAATATAGAAAAGTCTATTGCTTTCCTATATACATCTGTGTTTCTGAAATTAAAAGGAACACTTACATTAGCACCAAAACAATGAAATTCTTAAGTATACAACTAACAAAACTTTTACAAGTTTTACTACAAAACTCTAATTAAAAAAATCAAAGATATACAGGCAAGATAAAGAAATAAAAGCATTCTAATAGGAAGAGAGGAAGTCAAACAATTCCTATTTGCAGATGTCATGATCCTATATCTAGAAAACCCCATAGTCTTTGCCCAAAAGTTCCTTGATCTGATAAACAGCTTCAGCAAGGTTTTAGGATACAAAATCAACATACAAAAATCAATAACATTCCTATATAACAACAGCATCCAAGCTGAGAGCCAAATCGAGAACACAATCCATTTCATGATAGTGCAAAAAGAATAAAATACCTAGGAATATAGTTAACCAGGAAGGCAAAAAATCTCTACGAGAATTACAAAACACTGCTCAAAGAAATCAGAGATGACACAAACAAAGGGAAAAACTTTCCATGTTCATGGATAGGAAGAATCATTATTGTTAAAATGGCCATATTGCCCAAAGCAATTTACAGATTCAGTGCCATTCCTATCAAACTACCAATGACATTCTTCACAGAATTAGAAAAGACTATCATATGGAATCACAAAAAGAGCTCTAATAGCCAAAGCAATCTTAAGCAAAAATAAGAAAGCTGGAGGCATCATGTTACCTGACTTCAAACTATGGGCTACAGTAACCAAAACAGCATGGTATTTGTACAAAAACAGATGCATACACCAATGAACAGAATAGAAAGCCCAGAAATAATGCCACATGCCTACAACCATCTGATACTTGGCAAAGTTGACAATAACAAGCAATGGGAAAAGGACTTCCCATTTAGTAAATGGTGCTGAGATCACTAGCTAGCCATATGCGGAAGATTGAAACTGGACCCCTACCTTATACCATGTACAAAAATCAACTCAAAATATATTAAAAACTTAAATGTAAAACCTAAAACTATAAAAGCCCTAGAAGATAATTCAGGAAATATCTTTCTGGACACAGGACTTGGAAAAGATTTCATGACAAAAACACCAAAAGCAATTGCAAAAAAAAAAAAAGTGACAAATAGGATCTTATTAAACTAAAGAGCTTCTGCAGAAACTATCAACAGAGTAAACAGATAACCTACAGAATAGGAGAAAGTATAACTATACATCCTTATTGATCCAGAATCTATAACGAACTTAAACAAATGTGCAAGCAATTTTTTTGTAACAACAACAATCCCATTAACAAATGGGCAAAGGACATAAACAGACACTTTTCAAAAGAAGACATATTAATACATATGGTCAAAAAACATATGAGAAAATGTTCAACATCACTAATCATTAGAGAAATACAAATCAAAACCACAAGGAGATAGCATCTCACACCAGTCAAAATGGCTATAATTATAAAGTCAAAAAATAACAGATTCTGGTGAGGTTGCAGGGAAAAGGAATGCTTATACGCTGCTGGTGGGAGTATAAATTAGTTCAGACATTGCAGAAATCAGTGTGGTGATTCCTCAAAGAACTTAAAATAGAACTGCCATTTGACCCAGCAATCCCTTTACTGGATATATAGCCAAAAAAATATAAATCATTCTGTTATAGACACACACACAGGTATGTTCATTGCAGCACTATTCACAATAGCAAAAACATGGAATCAACCCAAATGCCTATCAATGGTAGACTGCATAAAGAAAATGTGGTACACATACACCATGAAATATTATGCAGCCATACAAAAGAAGAATGAGATCATGTCTTTGCAGGAACATGGATGGAGCTGGAGGCCATTATTGTTAGCAAACTAATGCAGGAATAGAAAATCAAATACCACATGTTCTCATAAGCAGGAGCTAAACAACTAGAACATACGGATATTTGGAGGGGAACCACATACAATGGGGCCTACTTGAAGGTGGAGGGTGGGAGGAGGGAGAGGATCAGAAAAACTATCTGTCAGATACCATGCTTATTACCTGGGTAATGAAATTATCTGTACATGAAACACTTGTGGCACTCAATTTGCCTATATAATAAACCTGCACATTTACCCTTGAACCTAAAATAAAATTCTTTAAAAATCAAAGATATAAATAAGTTGAAAGATATCTCATGTTCATGGATAGGTAGGAAGATTCAATATTGTTTAAGATGTGAGTCTTTCCCAACTTAATTTTATTCAATGCAGCTCAATCAAAATCCCAGCTACCTACTTTGTGGATATCAAAGACTAATTCTAAAGTTTATACAGAAAGGCAAAAGACCTAGAATAGCCAACACGACACTGAAGAAGAATGAAGTTGGAGGACTGGCTGGGCTCATGCCTGTAATCCCAGCACTTTGGGAGGCCGAGGCAGGTGGATCATCTGAGCTCAGGAGTTCAAGACAAGCCTGGCTAACATGGTAAAACCTTGTTTCTACTAAAAATACAAAAAAAAATTAGCCAGGCATGGTGGTGCATGCCTGTAATCCCAGCTACTCTAGAGGCTGAGGTAGGAGACTCGCTTGAACCTGGGAGGCAGAGGTTGCAGTGAGCTGAGATCGCACCATTGCACTCCAGCTTGGGCAACAAGAGTGAAACTCCATCTCAAAAAAAAAAAGAAGTTGGAGGACTGACACAATCCAACTTCAAGGCTTACTACTATAAAGCTACAGTAATCAAGACAGTGTGATACTGGGAAAAGAATAGACAAAGAGATCAATGGAACAGAGTAGAGAGCCCAGAAATAGACCCACACAAATAGTCGACTGATCTTTGAAAAAGTCATTATCAACAGTGACACATCATGTTGATAGCATGTAATATTATTATGATGTGATGAACGTTGCTTCTCTACCTGTGTGGTCTACATATAACCCACATTTAATCATGAGAAAAATATCAGATATTTCAAAAAAGGGGCATCTTATAAAATTCTTAATCCTCAACACTGTTGAAATCTTCAAAAACAAGGAAAGTCTGAGAAGCTGCCACACCAACAGGAGCCTAAGGAGATATGACAAGTAAATGTAATGTATCCTGGATGGAATCCTGGGACAGAAAAACATGTTAAGTAAAACCTAAGAAAATCAGAATAAGCTCTAGATATTAGTCTCAGTATTGATTCATTAATTGTAACAAATAAACTATACTAATGAAAGATACTAATTTTAGGGAGAAATGGATGAAGGAGTATTTGGGAACTCTCTATACAATCTTTTAAATCTTTTTGACAATTTAAACTGTTCTAAAAGGTAAAGTTAATTTTTTAAAAAAACCAGTAACTGCAGCAAGTGTTTACATCTTAGATGAAAAGAAGACTTTTTTGAGGACTATTGTATCACTAACGTTGTTGAGTATTGCCAGTCCATTGTGATCATAGAAAACCAACTCTCTTTTAGTTGGTTTTCTAAATTATCTCCTGACAAGGCACACATTATTGTCTGAGCTGAGGGTGGACACTCCCACTGTCTCATCCTTGGCATGCACTGCTCCAAACCCTTATATATTTGTTTATGATGATTTCTGTCTTATTTGATATATTTGCTATCTTATTTAATATATTTCTGTCTTATTTGATATATTTGCTATATTTTAGGAAACATTTGATATATTTTTGAGATATTTGATATATTTGCTATCTTCTGAGATATTACAGCAATAAGCAGTAAATATTCAGAATGCTAATTCTAATTCAAGTTTCAACAGTGTCTCTTTTCTCTTGTAACTCATCCACTGAATTTTTGGAGCAGAAAATTATGTTTATTTTTAGCTCCAGAAACCCTTTTGTACTGCGTTTGCATCCATTTAAATGTCCTTTCCCTCTTCACCTCCTCCAATTTTCTTCCAGCTGCACCCTTGTCCTCTAGCCGCTCTCTTTCTCCAGGTGTGAGTTATATTTGTTGTGGGATAATCTTACCCTCTGGCTGCCATGATCCTGTGGGCTAGGTGTTGGCTCATCAGGGCTCAAGTCTGGTTGTTGGTGTTCCCTGCATGGCGGCAGCTCTACAGGTGGTAGAAGGTGCAGAGATTTCTTCCTCCATGTGGGTGACACTGCAGCAGGCTGACTGTAGGTCATGTGCTGAAACCCTTGTTCCTCCATCCTCTTTGCATTTCCCTAGCTGCAGGGTCAGGAGGACTCAACCCACATTTAGTATCTTCTTGACCAGGGAAACCAGGCAGGTTCATGGGGCTGATGGGAACTTCCCCCAAGGCTTCCCAGGATTTTCCTGGCAGCTCCCCAGTGTTGACTTCCAGGCACCTGCCACTGAGCTACTGGGGAGAAGGCACCACAGAGGTCTTCTTTTTGAGATGCTCATAGAAGCCCAGGCTGCATGAGCACCCAGATAGATGCCCAGAGTCTCAGCAGCTGATTGGTCCAGAAAAGGTACATGTGGGAATGAAGGAAATGGATCTGAGCTCAGGTTACCATATTCCCAGAATTCTCCCTAAAAGATGGTATTTGCTGTGCATTGTAAATTTATTATTTCTTCCTGGCCTCCCATCTCTGGCATCAAGTATTCTCTCACTTCAAATACTCAAATACACCAGTCATATTGGATCAGGGCCCACCCTAATGCCTCATATGAGGCACTTAATTACTTTTGAAAAGATCCTGTTTCCAAATAAGGTCACATTCTGAGGTATTGGGGTTAGGAGTGCAACAGATATTTTTTGAGGAGCACAATTCAACGATTACACCCTCTGTGATCATTTTAGTTGTGAATACTTTTACCAGTGACTTCCTCTTTTAAGATTTTTGGTGTTTTTTTTTTTTACCATAAAAATTATATATTTTTACATGGTTAAATGAGTCAAATTGTTTCTTTTGGACGTCTGAGAATGAAAACACTTTCGATTCCAAGGTTTTAGGATTACTATTCTATATCTTATTGAAATAATTTTATTGATGTTTCATGTTTAAATGTTTAGTCCATTTGGAAATGAATCTGTGCATGGTACAGAGTGTCTGTTGACTTAAGCACAAACATGTCTTTCTTAAGGACAAATATTAGTTCTTGCCACAGCAAGGAAGAAAATGTCTCCTAACTGACTCTTAATTAGGAAGAATACACTTCCTCCCATGGAATCAGTAAATCATACCATCATCCAAAGTGGTATTTAGTTCTCTGTTCTTTTTCTGCTTCCCTTTCAGGCTTAGCAGGGTAAGAAAGCAGCCACAAACCTGCTATAAACACCTCTCCCTTAGCAACACAATTAGAGCCTTAGAAATGCACAGTCTAGAAAAGACTGGATTAAATTATTTGCCAAGAACAGTTACTCTCTCTCCTCAATCTCCATCTGGGTGAAAAGAAGGGTGTTACCCATTCTTACATACATGCACAAACATACACACATGTTCACACACATATATGTATGTATATAGAAAATATTGAATTAAAAACACTCTAAAATCTAGTTTTCTGTACTTTCTTATTTTCTAGAAATGGACAATTAATATAATGACAATTTTGTCTCTTTTCTTTCCAATGTTTTTAAGCTTATTTTTTTTTGTCCTATTGCGTTGTCTAGAATTTTATGAACAACTTTGATTGATAGTTATAGGTTTACAGCACTTCACCTGTAATTCCTAAATGCCAAAAAACTCTGAAATCTAAGGTCTGTGGCAAACTCTTCGGGTAACAAAATCTGACCTGAACCAATGCGGACTATTTATACTCTTCAAGTATACAACTTGGGGCAAGTGCATTTGGTGGCCTAGGCAGTAATGTGCTCGATTATGGACTGTCCTTCCGGTCCTTATTGGGGTTGTTTTCCAAGGTATAATATATGTATGACATTATCTTTGAGAAATCTGAAAAAAAACCTGATTGTGAGATTTAATTGATCCCAAGGATTTTAAAGGGTTTCTGGAATCTTAGATCATGGATAATGCATATGTTTGCCTCTAGAGTTTAATCATTCAACTTGTCGTAAGTTGTTGGCTTGTGACAGACACTTTTTAAGTTAAAGGGGTTTTCCATGCCATGAATATTTATTGATTTATTTACTTTTTCTACTACTTCTTCGTCATTTATATTTTCTGTGAAAAGTATCAACTGTATTTAGACTTTAAAATGTTTTGGGACTTCTGGTTTTTGGTCTGAAATATAAGGAGCTTGGTCTTCACTCCCATTGTTGTAATAAGAAGAAAGCAAAACCAAACTGAAAATTAACAACTCTTCTTAGATCCATAAAGAACTGAGACCACAGGGCAAACAACTGCCTCCACAACCCCCATTCTGGTTCCAGAGTCACCAAACTGTCTCTTTTCCTTTGTGCATTTGAGAATGTGATAAGAATCCATCTTGGAGAGTCTTGGAGAAACCTGCTGTTCTTAACATAAGTTAACCCCAATCTAGCTAAATTCTGTTTTCCCTGATGTACTTTGTAAAGTTTGATTAGGTTCATAGAGAGTTTTTCTTTTTCAAAACATGATAGATAAATACTGATATACAATATAATACCACTTAAATATTTTCCACATATGTATAAGGCTTATCTGTGCTTTTAAAACAAAGTTGTGGGATATTTTGTGGACCAAACTTGAAATGCCGGTTACGGTGGAACTGGAGATGGGGATGGGAAGGAAGCCTGGGGGACTGTGTGTGACGATGGGGCTCTCCCCTTTATAGAGATACATGTCATACACACACACACACACACATAATTGTAGTAAAAAATACATAGCACAAAATGTACCATTTTAATCATTTTTAAGTGTATAGTTCTGAAGTGTCACATCTATTCACATTATTGTGAAACAGATCTCTCTGGAGCTTTTTCAAGTTGCAAGTCTATGCCCATTAAACAGCAACTCCCCTTCTCTCCTTCCCTTCTTCCCTTGGTCACCACCGTTCTACTTTCTGTTGCTATGAATCCAGCTACTTTAGATAGCTCTTACAGCAGGATCATACAGTACAAATACTCCTCGACTTACAATGGAATTATGTTGATAAACCTGTGGTTAGTCAAAAATACATTTAATACACCTAATCTATCAAACATCATAGCTTGGACTAGCCTATCTTAAACATGCTCAAAACACTTACATTAGCCCACAGTTGGGCAAAATTGACTGGCAAACAAGTGTGGAAGCTGTGGCTCATAGCTACTGCCCAGCGTTGAAAGAGACCATGGTACTGAATATCCTTAGCCTGGGAAAAGATCCAAATCTAAATTTCAAATATGGTTTTTACTAAGTGGATATTGCTTTCGCACCATTGTAAAGTGGAAAAATTGTAAGTCAAACCATCATAAGTCAGTGATAACCTGTACTCATCTTTTTTCTGACTGGCTTGTTTCGCTTAGCATAATGTCCTTTAAAGTTCATTTATGTTGTTGCACAAGACAAAATTTTCTTCCTTTTTAAGGCTAAATCATATTCCCTTGTAGGCACATACCACATTTTGTTTATTTATTCATCCATAAAGGGACATTTGTGTTGCTTTCACCTATCAGCTGTTGTGAATAATGCTGCTATGAACATGGGTATGCAAATATCTCTTTGAGGGACTGCATCCAGTTCATTTGGGCGTTTACACAGAATTGGAATTGCTGGATCATATGGTAATTCTATTTTTAATTTTTTGAGGAACTGCTGTATTGTTTTCCACAACAGATGCACCATTTTATATTCCTACTAACACTACACATGAGGTCCTCCACATCCTTTCCAATTTGTTCTTTTTTTTCTTTTTTCTTTAAATAGTAGTCATTGTAATGAGTATGAGGTGATAGCTCCATGTAATTTTTATTTGAATTTCTCTGATGATTAGAGATGTTGCCATCTTTTCATTTGTTTCTTGGCCATTGGTAAATAATGTTAGGAGAAATATCTATTCAAGTCTTTTGCTGATTTTTAAATCTGATTGATTTCTTGTTGTTGAGTTATAACAGTTCTTTTGTAAATTCTGGCTATTAACCCCTTATCAGATATATGATTTGCCTGTCCACTCTGTTGATCTTGTCCTTTGATAAACATTTGTAAAGTTTAGCATAGTCCCATTTGTCTATTTTTGCTTTTGTTGCCTGTACTTTTGGTGTCATTATCCAAGAAATCATGCCAAGTACAACGTCATGAAGATTTTCCCCTGTAGTTTACTTTAGTTTTATAGTTTTAGGTATTACATCTTTAATCCATTTTACCTTAATTTTTGTATATGGTATAAGGGTCCAAATTTATTATTTTGCATGTGGATATCCAGTTTTTTTTCCTCAACACAATTTCTTGAAAATACTTTCCCTTCTCCATCGAATGATCTTGGTACCCTTGCTGAAGTTCATTTGACCATACACATGAGTGTTCATTTGGGGTCCTCTCTTCTATTCCATTGGTCTAATTGTCTGTTTTTATGTTGATAACACACAGTTTTGATTACTGTAGCTTTGCAGTATGTTTTAACATCAGGAATATCAGGTCTTGTGAGTCCAACTTTGTTCTTCTTTTAAAATATTGTTTCAGCTATTTGGAATCTCTTGAGATTTCACATTAATTTTAGAATGACTTTTTCTATTTCTGCAAACAATGCCTTTGGGATTTTGATAAGGGTTGCACTGAATCTATAGATCACTTTGGTTAGTACAGACATCTTAACAATATTGTCTTCCAACTTAAGAACACAAACTATCTTTCTACGTATTTAGTCTTCCTTAATTTCTTCCAGCAATATTTTACAGTTTTTAGTGTACAAGTCTTTCTCCTCTTTAGAGTAGATTTATTACTAAATATGTTATTCTTTCAATGCTGTTGTAAATAGGATTTTTTTTTAATTTCCTTTTTCAAATTGTTCACTATTGCTGTATAGTAATGCAAGATTTTTGTTTGCTGATTTAAAATCCTGCAACCTTGCTGAATTTGTCTATTAATTCTAATAGTTTTTCTGTGTGTGAAAGCTTCTGGGTTTTCTACATTAAAAAACATGCCATCTGTGAGCAGAGATAATTTTATTTCTTCCTTTTCAATTGGATGCCCTTTATATGTTTTTACTATCCAAGTGCTCTGGCTAGGACTTCCAATGCCATATTTAATAGAAGTGGTGAGAGGGGAGATCCTTGCCTCATTCCTGATCTTAGAGGGAAAGCTTTCAGTTTTTCACTGTTGAGTATGATGTTAGCTGTGGGCTTGTATAAACTGCCTTTAGTATGTTGAGGTGATTTACTTCTATTCCTATATTGTGAGGTGTTTTTATCATGAAGGGATGTTGACTCTTGTCAAATGCTTTTTCTGCAACAATTGAAATGATCATGTGGCTTTTGTTCTTCATTCTGTTAATGTGTTATAACTTTGATTCATTTTCATAAGTTAAATCATCCTTGCATTCTAGGAAAATCCCACTTTATTTAGGTCATGGTGTATAATCTTAATGTGTTTTGAATATTGTTCACTAGTATTTTGTTGAGGATTTTGGCATCTACATTCATCAAGGACATTGGTCAGCAGTTTTCTTTTCTTGTAGCGTCTTTGTCTGGATTTGGTATCAGGGTTATGCTGACCTGTAAAGTAACCTAAGTATTCCCTCCTCTTTAATTTTTTGGAATAGTTTCAGGAGGATTGGTGTTAATTATTTTTAAATATTCTGTAGAATTCTCCAGTGAAGCCATCTGGTCCTGGACTTTTCTTTGTTGGAAGGTATTTGATTACTGATTCAATTTCCTTGCTCGTTATTGGTCTGTTCAGACTTTTCGTTTCTTCATGGTTCAGTCTTGGTAGGTTGTGTGTTTCTAGGAATGCGTTCATTTCTTCAGGTTGTCAAGTTTGTGGAAATATAATTGTTCTTATAATCCTTTTTATTTCTGTGGCATCAGTTGTAATGTCCTTTCTGTGACTTCTGATTTTAGTTAGTTGAATCATGTCTCTTTCTGTCTTAATTTAGCTAAGGGGTTGTCCATTTTGTTGATTTTTTTTTTTTTTGAAACCCAATCTGGTTTCATTGATTTTACTTCTATTCTCTATTTTAATCATTTCTGCTATAATCTTTATTTCCTTTCTTCTCCTAGCTTTAGCTTTAGTTGTTCTTTTTCTGCTTTCTTGAGATGTAAAGTTATGTTGTTTATTTGAGATATTTCTTCTTTTTAATATGAGGCATGTATTGCTATCAACTTCCCTCTTAGCACTGCTATTGCTATAGCCCATAAGTTTTGGTATGTTGTGTTTTCATTTTCACTTGTCCCAAGGTATTTTCTATTTTCCACTGTGACCTCTTCTTTGACCTATCAGCTGTTCAAGACCGTGTTAATTTATTTACACGTTTGTGGAGTTTCCAATTTTCCTTGTGCTATTGATTTCTAGTTTCATTTCATTGTGATCAAGAAAGGATACTTTGTGTAATTTCAACCATTTTGAATTTGTTAAGAGTTATTTTGTAACCTTATATGTTGTCTTTCCTGGAAAATGTTCCCTGCACACTTGAGAAGATTATATACTCTGCTGTTGTTGAGTAGAATGTTCTGTGTATGTCTGTTAGGTCCAATTGATGTAAAATATTTCAGTCTTCTAACTCATTACTGATCTTCTGCTTAGTTATTCTATCCATTATTGAATGTGAGGTATGGAAGTCTCCTACTATTATTGTGTTTCTGTCTATCTCCCTTCAGTTCTGTTAGTTTGCTTTATATGTTTAGGAGCTCTCTGGTTTGGTATATAAATATTTTTTGTTATTATATATTTTTGGTAAATTGACCCTTTTACCATTATACAATGTCTTTCTCTGTCTCCTGTAACAGTTTTTGATTTAAAGTCTCTTTTGCCAGATATTGGTGTAGCAATTCCTGTTGTCTTTTGCTTAATATTTGTATGAAATCTTTTTTCTATCCTTTCACTTTTAGGCTATTGTATTTTCAGATCTAAAGTGAGTTTCTTGTAAACAGCATATAATTGTATCCTGTTTTTGAATCCATTTAGCAAATCTTTTTTTTTTTTTTGAGACAGAGTCTTGATCTGTTGCCCAGGCTGGAGTGCAGTGGTGAGACAGTGGCTCACTGCAGCCTGAATCTCCCAGGCTCAAGCAATCCTCACACCTAGCCTCCCCAGTAGCTGTGACTACAAGTGTGCACCACCACACCTGGCTAATTTTTAAAAATTTTTATAGTGATGGGGGTCTCACTATGTTGCCAGTGCTGGTCTCAAACTCCTGGGCTCAAGCAATCCTCCTGCCTTGACCTCCCTATGTGCTGACATTACAGGCATGATCTGCTGCGCCCAGCCCAATCTGTATCTTTTGTTTGTGGAGTTTAATTTGTTTACATTTAAAGTAATTATTTATAGGGAAGGACTTGGTATTGATATTTTAGTTGTTTTATTGATCTTGTAACTTTTTTGTCCCTTCTTTCATCTCGTAGTGACTTCATGTTTTATTGGTTTTTCACAGAAGACATAAAATTGAAGAGGTTTTACAACCAATTTAACACAGACTCCAGCCCATAATAATAGACCCTGGTTGTTCACCATCATACTATTGTACTGGTGTGTTCTTTTAAAAAAAAGTCTAAATGTTGCATTAATTTGCATTTCTTTGATTACTTCTAAGATTGAGTATTGTTTTATTTCCTTCCTTCTTTCTCTCCTTTCTTCCTATTTTTGAGAATTGCCTTTTCACATTCTATGATCATTTGGTGTTGATTGTCCATTCATTAATTTGAAACATTTTTTGTAAATTAACAATATTTACTTTGTCATATTTTGCAAATATTTTTCCTAGTTTGAAATTACCTTTTAGTTTTGTTGATGGCATATGAAAGATATATACAAATTTATCATTATATATATTTAACATATAGAAGTTTTATAACATCATACAATCAAATCTATTCCTCTTTTCTTTATTGTTTCTGCCTCTAGTATCGTGTCATCTAGTGCTATAATTACTTGTCAGGAGTCACATTTTCTTTTAAAACTCTACTTCCAAGTATTACTTGCACTTTATTCTGTTCATAACAGTTTCAATGTTCAATCCATTGAATGTTCTATATCTTATGATAGTCCTTGAGCTATTTATTTTTAATTAGCTTTTGATTGATCAAGACATATGTTCAAGTAAAATTTTCCTTTAGGTTTTATTGTCTATTTTTGAACCATTGTATATCTGACAGTGTCTTTCTGTTGTTTTCTCATCTGAATAAAACCTGAATAAAAGCTTTGATTTACAGACTTTTTCATCAATGTTTTCTATAGGTATTTCTCTATTGACTTTTAAAGTTGCAAAAACTGTTGGGGGTTTTTTAAATTTGTTTGAAATTTTTTTCTTTTTTGGATAATTTGTATTCTTTATTGTCCACCCAACCCCTGCAGAAGGGAATTTTTTTTAAAAAGAGAATATGTGTGTCTTACCTGGATGCTTATACTTCCTTTAATCTTGAAATAAAAAAATTGCACATAGTTGTGTGTAAATATAAGTGCTCCAAATTTTAATTCAGGTATTTTTATAGCTCAGGAAACTTTTCTGTTATAACTGTATTATTGTGTATACTGCATGTGTTTTCTTCGGAACATTAATTACCCATATGTTAGATCTGCCATTTTCTTCCTCCATATATCTACTATCTTTCTTCTCACGTTTTAAAATTCTTTGTCCCTATTTAATTGTTTACTTATTTTGCTTCTGGAAAAGTTTCTTAAATGAGCAATGTTTTAGTTTTCCATTTATTTTTGTTTTGCTGTATTTTTTTTTTTTTACTGATACATTGCATATTTTATTTCTAGTATTGCACTTTTAATTTCCTCACCATTTTGCCCATAACTTCTTTATTTTCTTTCTTAGTTCAGCTATTTTTCAGGCTCATTGGAATCTGGTTCTATACCACTTTACCTTCCCTTCTTATTTCTTGCTTTAAAGAGCCTATGTATGGTTGAGATTTACGGTTACTACAAAGCAGTTGCTTTCTAAAATTTCCCCTCTTCTTGGTAATAAAACAATGTTGAAAAATATACCTCCCTGCCTTTTTAATACCATGAACACTTACATCTTATAAATTGTAAAATATTTTTATAGGTCCCCTTTTTACTGTTGTTTACAACCTTGAACAAGGCAAGATCTATTCAGGCTAGACATTTGCCCGCAGCAAGCTATAGACACTCTCTTGATTCCTAGCATTGTCTCTCTGGTTGCTGTTAGTATTTATGCTGGCTGATGTAAAATTTCATGCCCAGTGAAATTATTAAATAAAACTGTGGGACCAGGAAGGGAAAATTAATATTTTGTGGTTGCACCATTTTTCACTATCTTGTTGGTGTCAGGATGAGGAATCTGGGAAGCAGGGTCTGTCTGTTGTCTGTTCAGCCTTCAGGTTGGAAGGAATAACACCAAAACCTGTGTCTCCCTTTGTCATGATGAGCCAAAAGGATCTATAAAAAAAACCTCACCTCTATGTGCTAGCACCTCCAGGAAGTTTGTGGTGTCCAATAAGCAAGGGTCTAGGGAAGCAGCCTCTGCTTGGCTCCTGCTCCTGAGCGGTGAAAATTGGAGTACATTTAAGGCTACCTTGCTACTTGGCTTTATTCTGACAACCGAGCTCCCATCTCTCTCCAGATAATCCCAACCCCAAGGGCTTACATCTAGTCTTTGGAGCTATTTCTGTTCTTCATCTTTATTTCCTTATCAGTCTTCTTTTAATGTTATGCCTGCATTGCTCACTCTTTCATGCCTACAGCATTGATTCACAGTACAAGAATTTGAAGACCTTTCAAATTATTCAGTGATAGATCACCTAAAATTTTAAGGTATTTTCCTGTTTGCTGAAGATTCTTTCCAGCAATTTAAAACTTTGCTCATTCCCAATGGCCTCTTGGTCACTTCAGCCTACAAAATCTGACATTTGAAATAGATGCCATCAGGTGGTGTGGTTTGTGAGATGGCTCTGCCTTACCCCGGAAGGATGCAGCTTCAGGGGCTCTACCACTATGCTCACTTTTCTAGAAAATGAAAAGAAACACCTCTATTTGGAAACCTTGAGACCACTTTTGAGGTTTGGGGATAAAAGTGATTTGCCAGTGTGTCGTAGGTGGCCAGTGAGGGGACCAGGGTTAGAACCCAGGCAGTCTTCCTGGCCCCAAGCTCTCATTTCCCCACTGCACCGTCCCCAGTCGTGCACTTCAACATGGGGCTGGGTTCAAATTACTGCACCATTTTGCCAACTCTTGTTTTCTGGTAATCCCAAATGCTAGGGGATTCCAGTGCCAAGAGCCAAGAGTTCAAAGTAGTAAAGGAAGCATCCCAAGAAAAGGGCCTTGTAGTCCCCACTGTACCACTGTAGGTCACCCAGCACTGGCAGTGGGCAAACACCTACACAGAATGTTGTCACTGAGAAAAATGGCATGCAGAGCTAGCTGAAACTGAGAGTGCAGGAAGCCAGTGCTTCCCCTCTGCTGTAATGTCACCCCAGGGGCCACCACAATGTGTTCCACCAAATGTAGACATAGGACTCTTGGCGGTCTGATGCTAAATATGCTGCTACCTGGCCAAGGCCAAGAACAAGCTCAGGGGACCAAAAGGACAATTATTCCTCTGTCGAGCTCCTACACATTCATTTTAGTCAGGATAGGGCATGTTACACTGTGGTAATTAACCACTCTGAAACAGCATTGGCTTAATACAGTTAAGGTGTACACTCCCTCATCCAGAGTCCACTGCAGGTCCAGGCAACTCTCCATGCAAGGATTCAGCTGTCAGCTTTGGATCTTGAGACTTCAGAGGGATTGCCACAGTGGAAAGGTAGGACTGGAGGACCTGGCACTGGCGACTAAAAGCTTCAGCCTGGAATTGACATCCATCATTTCCCCTCACATTCCATTGGCCAGAACTGGTCCCATAGTCTTAGCTGCCAAGCAGGGGGGTACTGGCTGTTGTCAGTACTAGAAGTTTCTACCACAGCTCTGAAACCTGACCATTTTGAGGAGGAAGGTGAAGGGTAAAGTTTGGCATATTTTTCTTTTCTTTTTCGTGAAAGACAATGTAAGTGCACAAGTCTTAAGTGCACAGTTGATGAATTTTCACAGAGTATGCACTCCAAGCAGGATGCAGCTCAAGATATGCAGCACTCACAGCTCCCCACGCAGTATCCTGGTGCCCAAGCAACTACCTCCAAACTTCTCTTCTGACCTCTAACGCTGTAGATCAGTCTTGCCTGGATTTTGTATTTTATATAATGAAATCCTTAGTTATGCACTCTATTGTATCTTTTCATTCAATACTTTGAGATTTATCCATGTTGCTGCAACTATTAGCAGTTTGTTATTTTTTTGTTGCTGTGCAGTATACCATTGCATTCTTAAAATACTACCATTTAATTAATCTTTCTAAAGACATTAAAGACATTTGTTGGGGGATTAAAATAAATAAGTAAAGTTGCTGTAGGCGATCTTGACCATGATCAGGAACCTAGCACTCGGTTCCCTTGGATATACACCACTGGTTCCTATGGCAGGGGTTTGCTTACCTCCATTAGGTGTTTCCACGTGGTTGCTCCAATCCACTCTTCCATCAGTAGGGGATGAGAGCCCAGTTGGTTGTTCCACATTCTCATCAGCATTTGGCGTTGCTATTTTAGCCATCCAGTGGCTGTGATATGGAATCGAATGTCACTATTTGCAGTTCCCTGATGCTAAGTACCCTTCCGTGTGTGGATTGACTGTCTGGATCTCTCCTTTTGTGAAATATCTTTTCAAGTCTTTTGTCAATTTTTAACTGAGCTATCTATATTTTTCTTGTTGTAGGGGTTCTTCATATTTTCTGGTCCTGAGTCGTTTACTGAACAAAAGGCAACTTTTTTGTGAGTCATCTTTTTATTCTTAATGGTGTCTTTTGAAGTTCATTTTAATAAAGTTCAGTGTTTTCATATTTCTTTTCCGTTTAGTATTTGATAGTATTTTGATATTATTATCAAAATATACACAGCCAGGTCTCCTCGTGCGTTATCCTCTGCTCCAGGGGGCTCTCAAAGGGACTAGATGCAGACAAGGGGAGAAAACTGGAACCCCAAGTTCCCTGATTAATAAATAGGGACCAGCGTGAATCCTTACCACAGCAGGGGCGAGGCATTGGAAGCCTGGGAAGACAGACTAGACTCCCCTGCCCAGAGGCCCGGGCAGCAAGCAGGGAATGGAAGCAGAGGCGTGGGGCGTGGGTGCTGCCCCCCTGAAGCCCATGGTCCTGCCCCTACAGTCAAGGGCTGACCAAGTCTCACCCTCAAGTCAAGCAAGTAGGCCACTCCCATTGCAGGGGGATCCAGGAAGGTCCCTGAAGAGTCCTCTGCTGTCCTTCCCTTCTGGTGACCGCACCTGCGTCCACAAGAGGAGTGGCTGCCCCTGAGGAGAGGGGACAGCAGCGCCCAGTATCCCTTCTCGCCTCCGCGGGGTTGCTCTCCGTCCTACCCTTCTGTGCCTGGCTGGAATCACGAACATCGAAGGCCCGTCTGCCTCTTCCGCTTCAGACTGCAACAGGGCTTCGCCCCAAAGTGCTGGGAAACGGCAGTTCCACTACTAGACAGGTCTGCACCCCAGAGAAATGTGTGTGCACTTTCACCAAAAACACACGAGAGCGCTCACAGCAACCTTATCCCTTCTAGCCCCAGACGAGTGCCCATCAACAGCAGAAGGGGTAGATAAAGCGGGGCTCACCCTTGCAGTGACCTGGACACGGCAGCGAGAGCACACTGCGTGGATGACCCACAGCGCCGCGTGGAAGACGCCAAGCTCCGGGAGCGCGCGGTGTGATCCCCTCGCCCCAAAGCGGCTCAAGGGCTCCAGGCGCCAGGCCCTGCGAGGCCCGGGCAGCGCGCGACGCGCGGTCCCTCCACCTGGGGACCGCTGCTCCGGCGAGTCCAGTAAAGCTCAGTAAGCTGTAGCTCAGGGGGCACGTCAGGACGCGCCCTCTACGCCAAAAAGTTAAAAGGGGTCTGCGCCAGAGAGGCGCGCGGGCGGGAGACCTCGACTCTCAAAGCGCCTTCTCCAGGCTCTCCGCCGCGTCCTCTGGGACTGGGGCGGAATCCTCGCATCCCTACCCGGGCTCCTCCCGGCCGCCGGGCTCCGAGTGGAAGGGCCGCTTCCGTGGAGACGGCTCTTTTGAGCTCGGACAAAGCACTCTGGCTGCGGCGAAGGGCCCCGGCCGCCGGGCGGCGCCTTCCGAGGGCGCAGGGCGGACGCGGAGGCCGCAGAGGGCGCGGGAGGGTGGGGAGGCAAGACGCCGGGCCTCCGCGTTCCCCCCGTTCGCTGCGGGACAGAGCTCCCTGTCCTGTCCCTTCCTGGGGGCCCCCTTGCCGTGAGAA
This sequence comes from Pongo pygmaeus, assembly GCF_028885625.2. Lineage (NCBI taxonomy): Eukaryota > Metazoa > Chordata > Mammalia > Primates > Hominidae > Pongo > Pongo pygmaeus. The sequence goes on along the minus strand of NC_085930.1, from coordinate 58,892,537 downwards.
GCAGAGCCGGCGGTGGGGCCCAGCCCCTCCCAAGGGCGACTCCCCCACCCCCCACAAGGCGCCGGGGCCTGAGGCCGTCACAGCGGGGTTCGCTGCTTCCCATTCAGGCTGTGATGACCCGAGGCTCGGCGTGGTCTCGCTCTCTTCTCAATTAATTCATTTTAGGGGGACAGGCAATACATTTACATGGTTCAAACACAAAAATGATGGAAAAGTTTGCTTTGAAATACTTGCTTTCCCCCAGCCCTATCGACCCTGTTCTTCGGTGCCCCCTAAAGGCAACTTCTGCTCTTTATCTATCACAGGCTTATGCCAAATACCAGCAAAAGAATGCAGCGGGGCCACTCCGCTTCTTTGTCACAGCAAGGGGAGCGTAGGCTGCCCTTGTTGTGTACCCCTCCCCGCCTCCCTCCTTCCGTCTATCCTTCCTTCCCTTCCTCCCGCCTTCTTGCTTTCCCTCTCTCCTCCCCTCCTTCCCTACTTCCTTCCTTCTTCCTTCTCTCCCTCTTTCTTTCCTCCCTTCCTCATTCCTTCCTCCCTTCCTCATTCCTTCCTCCCTTCCTTCCCTCTTTCCTTCCTTCCTTTGTTCCTTCCTCCCTTCCTTCACTTCCTTCCTTCGTTCCTTCCTTCCCTCTCTCCTCCCTCCGTTCCTTCCTTCCCTCTCTCCTCCCTCCTTCTTTCCTCCCTTCCTCCTGCCCTCTTTCCTTCCTTCTTCCTTCCCTCCTTCCATCCTCCCTTCCTCCTTCCCTCCCTCCTTCTTTCCTCCCTTCCTCCTTCCCTCTTTCCTTCCTTCTTCCTTCCCTCCTTCCATCCTTCCTTCCTCCTTCCCTTCCTCCCTCCCTTCCTCCCTCCCTTCCTCCCTCCCTTCCTCCCTTCCTTTGTTCTTCCTTCCCTCCCTCATTCCTTCCTCCCTCCTTCTTCTCTCCTTCCTTCCTTCTTCCTTCCCTTCTCCCTTCCTTCCTTCCGTCCTTCCTTCCTTCTTTCTGTCCTTCCTTCCTTCTTCACTCCCTCCCTTCCTCCCTTCCTCCCTTCCCCCTCTCCTTCTTCCTTCCTCAGTCCCAGAGCCCTTTCCATAGGCCTGCACAGAGCTTTTTCATTCTTTCTGACATCCGCCTCAAGTGCTCCCAGGTGTACCCATGATCTTTTCAACGGACACCCTGTGGATAGGAACTTGGGCTGTGTGCTTGCCATTTTGTGCTCATACAGGTGTATCTATAGGGTCAATCTCTCCTGTTTTTGACATCCTGACCTACCGCCCGCTGACCCTCCAGCCCCACCATGGCGGTGTACCCAGTGTCAACTACCTGGAGACTTGCCCAGGCTATAAGTCCTGTGGCCCTGACTTCCTGGCTCTGCAGCCCTGAGTCTCTGCCTGCAGGGAACTCCTGCTGAGGGAGGACTTGACTGACCAGATCTGCCTCCTTGGCAGGCCCCTTAGATGGGACCTTGTGTGAGCCTTTGGTTTCCAAGGACCAAACCATGGAAAGCTCAGAGTGACTAAGAGGTTCAAAGACTCTTAGGCAGTGAGGCCTACAGGAGGTAGGAGCCCCCAGTGGTGTGATGTGGGAGCCAGGTCAAATGCAGAGGCTGAGGCCGGGTGTGGATAGGGACAGGCTGGAGGGGCTTAGCAGGGGGACCCCACACACTGGGCTGCCAGCCTGCAGCCTCCAGGGCCAAGTGTGAGGCCTATGGGTGTTGGGGTCCTGTGTGTAAGGCCTTTGACTTCACCTGTGTGAGAAATGAATATCTCGGCCAGTGGGTGAGCTCTGTGTCCCACCCAAGCACGAAGCCCACTTTCTAACCTTCATGTGAACTTCATGATGCATGATGGAAGCTGATCATGATGGAAGCTGCCTGTGACACCTTATCCTATCAGTATCCAATCAGTATCTGTCAAGCACTGTGGGAGGCTGTGCAGTTATTCCCAAGTTGTCCCCTGGAGACGGAGCTTCCCCCCGCCCTCGTGACTCAGTCTCTGCCATGGGCAGTGAGCGGTGTGGCAGGTGTGGCAGCTCCAGGCGCCATCGGTGGCTGCACTGTCGCTCTTTCTCCCTTGGCAGCAGCCTGGCACGTCCGGTAGGGGCTGCTGCATCAGCCTTGATTCTGGAATGAAGCTGACATGGAACAGAGACCCAGCCATGCTGAGAGAGGCATAAATACGCAAGAGAAATAAACCTTTGTTATTTGAAGTCCTTAGGACGTGGGGTCGTTTATTCTTTGGTATGACAGCTTAAGCTGGCCCATACAAGCTCTTACTCTGGCCAGGCATAGGACATAGAGCAGGGAATGGGACAGACGTGGTCTCTGCCCCTGTGGAAACATGAGGACCTGGGGAATGGCCACTCCCCCTGGCAGAGAAGCCTGGGGAAAGCAGGATCAGGGCAGAGGTCTGAAGTTCTGTCTTCAGTGTGCTAAGCTGAGGAGTCCACAAGATAGCCAAAGGGAATTGCCAAGTGTGTGGTCAGGTGCACACATCTGCAGCTCAGGAGAGAGGCTTGATGTGTAAATCTGGGCATCATTGGAACATGGATTGCCAGTGAGCAGCTAGGCACTGTGGGGAAGGAGGTAGCTCACACCCCTCAACCCCCACCACACTACGGTTTGGCCATTTGTTCGTTCCTGAAAAACATGAACCTTTTGGAAATCCACAAAAGTCTCCTAAGGGAAGAAGAAATAGGTGGGAGGAGACTTGCCATCACATGTAGAACGTGGATTCAGGCTGCTTGTTTTTTAAATTTTGAAATAGAAACCCCTGATAATTGAAGGACTTGGGGATATTAGAGTTGGAGGTATTTGAGTTCATATCCCAAACCCCTTAAAGTTCATATCTCAACCCCCTTTGAGTTCATATCCCAACCCCCTTAAAGTAGTGTTTCCAAAATTGGGTATACATATCACTGATAGTACACAAGTTGATTTTAGGGGACATACGAAATCTGTTATTTTATAGCTGTGCTATTTTATAGTTGTGCTATTTTGTTTAGTTACCCTTTGTTTACGGCATGTGATACTGGTTTTCCATCTTCAGTGATGATACGTGCAAGTTAAAGAAAGATAGTTAAACAAAGGCAATAATTTGATTTAAAGGAAACTTTTAATAATTGCACATATAGTGTATAAATATGCCATGAAAACTAAGTGACTCAAGTTTGAGAAACACTTCCTTAAAGGTAAATTCTGATGCCTGCATGCAACAGGTGACAAGGAGGGTACAGTGTAGTTTAGTGGCCTGGCCAAGGGCCCTGGCTACTCCATGGTGCCACTGGGATACACAGCCAAGCCCGGGAAGATGGTCCATGTCCTCCTCGGCCAGCAGGAAGGGCTTGCCCAGTGAGGCAGCTACAGGGCTGGGCCTGGAGCCCAGGGCTTCCCAGTGGATGCTACTGCTCAGCCCTCCTGGCCCATATCTCTTAACTCACTTGGAGGGGGTCCCTTCTGGAGGCAGGATGCCCCTTCACACCCTTATCCTCCCTTCTCATTTTCCAACTTGGCCAGCAAGTGCTTTGATCTCTCTTGGAAATGTCTCTGGCCTCCTGACTTTAGAATGAAAAATGTCCACACCGTGGCCTGGTGGGGGTAGGGTATGGGTGTTAAAAATCAGTCTTCCAAGTGGAAAGATATTTGATGGGAATTTTGACAAACAGTTGGGGAAGGATTAGGATAAGAAAGAAGTGATTTATGGAAATGAAACTATGGCCAAAAAGTTCAAATTTTTTTGTGTCAACATGCCAAACGACAAAATTATTTCATCACTAGACCTCGCCAAGGCTTTCTGAAAGTTGAATACCCCTAGGTCTTCCAGAGTCCAGCTCACGCCCTGCACCAAGAATAGGGATGGGCGGGGAGGGTGTGACCCAGCAGAGAAATTTTCAGTTTGTGAGCAAACACCTGTCGTGTCCAGGAGGCTTGGAGACCTTGTGGCTCTCGTCACATGGTGAAGGGGTTGAAGAAATTCGTCTACACACTGTGGAACCCGGACTCAGCCCTGGACCACAACTTTCCCTCTGTCATTCATTGGCTGTGACACTGAGCGATCAGTTTCCCCTCTGAGCCTCAGTTTTTCCATTTGCAGAATGGGGGAAGGAACCCCCTCCCTCTTGGGTTTGTCGTGCGAAGGCAATGAGGTGTTTCCCATGTGCAGCTGTGAACACCATGAGAACATGTTCCACTCCCCATCTTCCCAAGAGCCTTGACGCCTTCTGCGTGGGCATTTCTTCCACTGCAAGCAATAGAAACTGTGTCTGGTTGACTGGAGCAAGAATTGGAGAGGATGTGGGTAGCTCTCAGAATCAAAGAAAAAGTGCAAAATCAACCCATAAGAGCCAGCGTGTAGACAGTCCCCTCTTAGGAACTGAGGGACACTCCTTAGGGAGCCGTGGCAGCAGCACAGCAGGTCAGCTGTTTCCATCTTGGCATGGCTCCACTAAGACTCAGCGTCCTGGGGGAACCAGAGTCTGATTGGCTTGGTCGGTGTCCTAGCTCCTCGCCCAGGAAATGCCTCAATTGATTGTCACACCAGGACTGCATGCAACATAGACTTGTGCTCTAGAGCCAAATCAGTGAGTGTCATCAGAAGGACTGGGCATGGGGAATGAAAATAAACCACCACCACCAACAAAAAAATGGGGGAACCAACCATAAGTTCCTTCCACTGAATGTTGGAGCCCATCTTTTCATTTGCGTGATCCACCCTCTCCATTCTGTGTCTTCCAGTCACAGCTACTCTTCAAGGATCACTAAGGACCATTCCACCTACTGAACAGTGATCACAGCATCAGTGTGTTAACTTCTGCTGTGAGCACCAATCTTCACACTCTCCAAAGTGCTGTGTGATTGCAGTTCCTATCATATCCACTCTTGTTGGCTTTTCACACGTACTGATGAGCTGTCAAGGCAGGAGATCCCCCATTTCCAGGGCCCTACAGAGGTTCAGATGAGAGAAGAGAGAGGAAATGAGTGATTTAAGCTCGTAAGTCTTGTAGGTGATGGAGATAGGGCTTTACTTACTAATTTTAGGAATTTTTCTGTTTATTCTCTTGAGACTTCTGCAGATCAAAATCATTGTGTCTGAAAATAGTAATGTTTTATGTCCTCTCTCTTAATAATTATGTATTCTATTTTGTTTTTATTTTATTGCACTACTAAAAAATTTTACAATAAAAAAGTGACAGCTGATACCTCTATTTATTTCCTGGACTTGATGAGCGTGTTTCTCAGGTTCTGCTGTAAAGCACGATGTGTAAAGTATGTAAAATGGTGTTTGGCATACAGTAAGTGCTACATAGGTGTTAATATTTTCATCACTCTGTAGTTCTGAACTCATCTGCCTAACAAGCACAGCCTGCCCCCACTATCCCTCCTATGCCCCAGACGTGGGTATAGCTGAAGAGGGCCTTGGTTTGGTTTGATTCCATCATGTATGCACACAGTGGAAACTCAGTAAGTGTTTATTAACTTAAAATGCATGCCTGAATGAACGAATCAGTCCAACGAGTTCTAGCAGCCCTTACCTGGGACACGCTGGCCTCATGGCCAAGGAAAAGAGCTTGCAGAACCAGGTGATGGTTTTTAAAGCTTGGTGTGGATAGTCTCCAAAGACAGTCACCATCAATTCCTTTCCTCCCTGTATGTGCTGGATGATTCTTACACCAAGTACTGGAACCTTGCCTTTGTCTTACTAACAAAGTCTGGACTAACCTTAGTGACTTGCTTAACCAATGGATTGTGATGGAAGTAACATTCTAGGATTTCTGAGGCTGGGCTTGTAAGATGCCTGGATCTCTTGATAATGTTCCCTCCTGGAATTTAGCTGTCAGGCTGTGAGAATCCCAAGCCATGTGGAGATGCCATATGTGAGTGCTCCAGTGAAGAGCCCCCACTGAGGCCCCAGGTGACAGTCAGAATCCACTGCTCACTGTGCGACTTGGCCATTTTGGACATCTGGCCCAGCTGAGCCTTCAGGTGGTGTGCAGCCGCAGCCAGAAACTGACTATGACACATAAGAAACCTAAGAAAGAACTACTGCACCCAGTCCACAGGGCCATTAGATCATAATGAACCATTATTTTAAGCCACTCTGTGTTGGGATGGTGTTTTTGTTTTGTTTTTTGTTTTGTTTTGTTTTTTGTGAGACAGAGTCTTGCTTACAGGCTGGAGTGCAGTGGCGTGATCTTGGCTCACTCTAAGCTCCACTTCCTGGGTTCACGCCATTCTCCTGCCTCAGCCTCCCGAGTAGCTGGGACTACAGGCGCCCGCCACCACACCTAGCTAATTTTTTTGCATTTTTAGTAGAGACGGGGTTTCACCGTGTTAGCCAGGATGGTCTCGATCTACTGACCTCGTGATCTGCCCACCTCGGCCTCCCAAAGTGCTGGGATTACAGTGGGATGGTTTTAAAAGTAGTAACAGATACCCAGAGAGCTTCTGCTTAGAAGGCACACATCACTTCCCTGCTCAGAATCCAGCACTGAACTCCCAATTTATTGGTCAAGAAGTGATGTCCACAGGGCAGAAAAATATGGGCATTCCTCAAAGACGTAGCAAGTATTTAGGAATAACAGTAAGAGAATAAAGTGGCTGGATATAAAATAAACACAGTGATAAACTGCATTTATATATACTTGCAATAACCCTTTACAAAATAAAGTGAACAAATATCTCTTTTACAATCACAATAAAAATAAAATATCTAGAAACAACATTAGTGCCTTGGATACATCTAGTTCCTAGTACAATCCCCCAGGATTGTAAACGCTGTGAGACGTTTTGTAATGAGCTCATTAGCAGAGATTGCATATTGGGAAATTTCCAGCAAAGTTGCAAATTGGCATACTGCTTCTGCCAAATGACTAAAAATGTTCTGTTGAACTGCTGAAATTTTCCTGTGTATGTGCTGTGGTTGGGATAAGACGGCAAGGTAGGATGGCTGGTCTGATTGGACTCCAATTGAAACGTTCTCTCAACTATGTGCTAAAGCAAAAAGCATGAAGTCAGCTGCAAGTGAACAAGTTGTCAGGCTTGTGCCTTAGCTTCCATGAAAGGAGCTGGCAGAGGCAGCCCTGCTGACCTCTGAGCTTTGCACGACCTGGGTGTCCAGCATAGATCTGGGTATGATCTCCAGGAGGAGGCGGGCAGCCTTCAGGGCTGCAAGCTTCTGTTAGAAGCTTAGCAAGTGTCTCTGACCATCACTTCCTCTGGAAATGTATTCTTTAATAAACCGTTGCATTCATGAGTGAAATTGAATGAACATCCCAGGATTCTCAATCTTTGGGAAAAAGCTCAATCTAAAGTCACAAATTGTCTTACTAGAGAAAAATGCCACTGTATGCAGTACACACAAATGATTACATACTGCTTCTAATGGTTACTGACTCTATGAACCTTGTCCCCAAGCCCCAAGTTGAGAAAAGCTTGTATTTTAGAGGTTTGAATGACAAGGGGAGGGAAAGGATAGGGAGATGAGACAATCCCTCCCCAAGATGAACCCTTCCCGCAGGTGTGTCCATCTCCTAGGTGCACCCACATCCCAGGTATACCTTTCTCTCAGGTATACCCTTTCCCCAGGTATACCCACTCCCCAGGTGCACCCACTCCCCAGGTGTACCTTTCCCCTAGGTACACCCTTCCCCTAGGTGTAGCTTTTCTAGGAACACCTTTTCCACAGGTACCCCCTTCTCCCAGGTGCACTCACATCCCAGGAACACCCTTTCTCCAAGTGCACCCACTCCCTAGGTACACCCTCTCCCCAGGTGTACCCTTCCCCCAAATGCACCATTTCCCCAAGTATACCCACTCCTTAGGTGCACCCTTCCCCCAGGTGCACCCTCTTCCTAGATGCACCCACTCCCCAGGCGCACCACCTCCCCAGGTGTACCCTTCCCTCAGCTGTGCCCTCTCCACAGATGTACCCTCTCCCCAAGTGCACCCACTCCCCAGGTGAACCTTCTTCCAGGTGTACCAACTTGCCAGGTGTACCCTTCTCCCAGGCGCTCCCTCTCCCCAGGTGCACCCTTTCCTGAGGTACACTCACTCCCCAGGTACATCCTTCCCCCCGTTGTACTTTTCATCCAGGTGTGCCCTTCCCACCAGATGCTCCTCCCCCTGGTGTGCCCTTCCCCTGGGTGTACTTGACTCACTTTCCTTCAGTAGGTTTCTGCTCAGTTATCACTCTATCATGAAGCTTCCCTCACTACTCTGTTTAAAATGCAACCTCCCTCAACTCTCCCTCTCCTCTCCCCTACTTTATTCTTCTCCATTTCATATAGCTGATAATTCCCATCTTTATTATGCTTACTGTCTGTTCCCAGACATGTAAGTCCTATGTGGTGTTTTTTTGAAATTTTGTTCTTTGCTATATCTCAGTGTCTGGGACAGTGTCCAACACATCCTAGATGCTCAGTACACATTTATCAAGAAAATGAATGGACTGGACACATCCATCTCCCTTCCCTGACTCTGAACTTCTGGAGCACAGGGACTCTGCCTTTTTCATCCAGGCCAATACATAGCAAGTGCTTGTTTAAATGTTGGTTGAACTCAGTGGCCCACCCATTACAACATAAAGACACCAATACTTTCGGGAAGCTTCAGCGAAAAACCCTTATAGAAAAAACTCTCCCAGGTGTATGCCCTCTACACCAATTGCAAAGCTCTCGACCTCATTAATAAGCATTTCATTAGAAGGTGACTGATATGGTTTGGATTTGTGTCCCCGCCCAAATCTCACCTCAAATTGTAATCCCCAATGTTGGAGGAAAGGCCTGGTGGGGGGTGATTGGATCGTGTGGGCAGATCCCCCTTGTTGCTCTTGGTATAGTGAGTTCTCATGATATCTGGTTGTTTAAAAGTGTGTGGCACCTCCTGCCTCTCTCTCGTCTTCCTCCTTCTCTGGCCGTGTAAGATGTGCCTGCTTTCCCTTTGCCTTCCACCATGATTGAAAGTTTCCTGAGGCCCTCCCAGCTATGCTTCCTGTGGAACCATGAGCCAATTAAAACCTCTTTTCTTATAAGTTACCCAGTCTCAGGTAGTTCTTTATACAATGCGAGAACGGACTAATACAGTGACCTCATTGGGATTTATGCAATCTTATCAGAAATGAAATTTCACAAGTCCACAGTATCAGTGCCAGGGGAACCTAAGAATCCCAGAAGTCAACGGCAGCTCTTTGCCTGTCCTGAACCCTCAGCACAGAGAATCAGTGCTGTAACTGAACTCACTGGAGCAACCCTATAAATGGAGAGATGGCCGCGTGTGAGTCTAAGCAGACCTGGACTTGGCAGGGAGGACCCAGGCAGCCCAGGGACACGGTGCCCATGTTCCTGTTTCCTGTAGAACTTTGCAAGCATGATACCCATCTCCAGCATGAGCCATCAGGGCCCCAGCATGGACCTGAAACCAGAGCCTGCAACACCCGTGTCTCCCTCCTTCTCTTTCTCAGCCTACATTCCTGCTTCCTTAGCCATCAGGGCCTGCTAGGGAGGCTGTCCCAGCCCCACCTGGCCTGACCTTTGGGGCCTGAGAGGGTAAGTCCAGCCTAGGTGTGTGTGTGGGGTGGGTGGGGTAGACAACAGCCAACTGCCTTAGGAGCAGGTTCCCTATACACAGACCCCTGCTCCCCGAATTTGGCAGAGGGATATCCAAGGACGTGTATGTGTTTGCCTGTTCATTAGCTCACTAAGCCCTGCCTTCTGCAGACACCCTGGCGGTGCTGGGTGTACAACGATGAGACAATAGACCTCCCCTTCTGCACCTGAAGAGGGACTGCTGCACACATCCAACAAGAGTGGAAACACCAAACACATTAATAAGTGCTTCCAAATGATACGCTTGCACAGCTATTGCCCAATGAGTAATTTCTGATATGCCCTGTGGAGTGTGTGTCAGGACAGATAAAGATTTATTCCTTGTGTCAGCCCCCTTGTCTGCATTTTCCCTTTCTCCCCAATCCTCCAATCTCCCAGTATGGATGTGGTAAAATATTGATAAATTTTACAGTCTATTATACATTAGTAGTCTATTAAGACTATGTACTACACTGCAAACACAATAGTAGTATATGGTGGGTTTTTTTCCTAGTCCAACTTTTTGTTTTGCTTAGAGTTAGTGATGACCTCATTTTAAAATTTGCTTGATTTTGCTGCACTGATCTTTATTTATTTTTTCAAAATGCTGCATTAGACCTGTCAAGTACATGGCCATATCCTTTATAAGGTGCCTCATCTTGCAGACTCTGTCAACCCCACTGTGCCCCATCACCTCCGCCCTGCTGCACGGGGCCTCTGGCTGCCCAGGCTGCAGGCATCCTGAGACTGACTGTAGCCCATGTCCTGTACCAGTACCCCCCCGGCTCCTGCATCCAGATCTTGCTGTTCCTTTGTTTGTTCTGTTTTTTGTTGTTGTTGTTGTTTGTTTTTTTGTTTTGTTTTTTTCTGGATCGCGTGCTCCAGTAGCTTCTAAAAAAGAGTTTTGAGGAAGGGGGCATATTTTCAGTCCTCTTTTGAGTTAACAAGTGCCCCTGTTTCATTGTCTCATGTTTCGTTGGGAGTAAAATATTTAAAAGTGGGTTCCCATCTTCCTTTCGAGTGCAGCACCTCCTTTTTCCAAGATGCTGTTGTTATTTGCATCCTAGTTTCCTTGTCCAAGAGCTGTGTGGATGTGGTTGTCAGCATCTCTCCTTTCCCTTTCTCATGAATATTGTCTGAGAATGTCTGCGATTGTCTGTGATTGAGTGCTGTGATTGTCTGAGAATGTCTCAGTTCAGTGGTCAGTCTATTCCGTACATGTCTAATAAATGAAGAATAGTTTCACACAGTAACTGGAAGTCAATTAGAATATATGAGACTTCACTTATTGTTCAATGTTGGGTTGATTCCTGGGTGGATTTTCTAAACCTTTCATCTTTTATGGGTTGATTTTCTAAACCTTTTATCTTTTATGTTATTTTCCATTTATTCATCATTTTAATCTAATTTTTGGAAGGTGTTTCTAACTTTATATTTCAAACCTATTGAATGTCATTATTTCACTTATCTAATTATCTTCCTAGAATCTTTCTTGTTTTCAAATTTTTTTTTATTGAGACCAAAGGAGCTACATAAAATGTTACAAGCCTAAATTTGAACTGAAAGTTTCAATATCAATTTCATTTTGTTTTTGTTTTTAGAGACAGAATCTCACTCTGTCACCCAGGTTTAAACTCCTGGGCTCAAGCCATACTCTTGCCTCAGCCTCCTAAGCAGCTAGGACTACAGCTGCATGCTGCCATGCCTGGCTAATATATTTTTAAAAAATCTGTAGAGACTTTGTTGCCCAGGCTGGTCTTGAACCCCTGGCTTCAAGTGATTCTCCCACCTTGGCCTCCCAAAGTGTTAGGATTACAGGCGTGATGCTTGAATAGTAACAAGAGTTTTTGCAGGATAGTAACAGGCCTTCAGTTCTGTACACAAACAACAGTAATAGCAATTGCCTCAGGGAAGTCCAAAGAGGGTGAGTGGGTTGTTAACTTTTTCTCTATTCATTTTTGGATTGTTTTGTGTTTTATACCAAGCAGCACATATTCATTTTGTAGTTAATTTTAACTTTATAATAATTTCTGTTTACAGATCTTACATGTTGTGTTTAATGGGTTTTGGCAGTTTCACAACCTGTACAGCCACCATCTCAAACAAGCTAGAGGACATTTCATTGCGCCAAGAAATCTCCTGGGGTTGCTTTCCAGTCAACCCCACCCTCACCCAATGACTGTGCTGACTTTTATTACCATACATTAGTTTTATCTGATCTCAAACATCCTGCAGAAAAGTCATACAGCATGTACTATTTTGAGTCTAGCTTCTGTCACTTAACATAATGTTGCTGCATGTATTCCTTCCTTTTTATTAATAAATAATACTCTACTGTATAAAAGTATTAATTTTTTTATTCATTCTCCTATTGGTGGGCATTTGACTTGTGTTCAGGTCTTGACTATGGTGAATAGGCTGCTGTGAACATTCTACAAGTCTTTGTGTGGATGTATATCTTCATTTCTCTTGGGTAAAATACACAGAAGTGGAATGGCTGGGTCAAAGAGTGCATAGTTAATTTTTAATAACATAATTTGAAAAATAAAGCAAAAAGCTACAGCAATTACAAAAGGTGGTGGCCAGCCCAGGAATAAGCAAACACCAACTGCAGAGAATGGAGAATATAAGAATGTGTGCGCTTGCCGTCTTCAGCCTCAAGCGGGCCCTCATGGCCACAGCCACTTCAGGACCCCTCCTTAGAACTCTTCAGTAACATTTGTAGGGGCCATTGATTTGGATCAGGCTCCTCTCCTGCACCCAGCAGACCAAGCCAATATGGAGTCACTCATGCTAAGTGTCACTAATTTCCTTAAGAGTATACTAAGGCAACAAATAGCTGAGTTTTGGTTAGCTAAGGCTTGAGCTTTATGTCATAGCAGGCAGTCAGCCGACCTAGTGAGATAAAACACTGAGCTGTAGCCAACTTAGTTGTTCTTTTTGTTCCATGTTGGTTTTCTGTTCATAAATGCTGTCTGACCATGTGGCAGGCAGGAGTTCTCTGAACTTGTTCTAAGGGCTGCCCAGCTTGCAAGTTTTTTTCCCCTTAAATAAACCTGATACATTTAAGCTTGCCTGAGGTTTTTCCTTTTTAACAGATCAGCGAATGTGAAGAAACTCAAAAAGGAGTATAGTGACCCCCAGGAGCAGGGGGTGGCGAAGCAAAGGCACCCACCAGGCCCATTGTGCCCACTGATCCCCTGGAACTGGGGATGGTAGGTCGAGCCCTCTCGGATTCTGAGCTCCACTCATTCGGGTTCTGAGCTCTCTGAGCTTATTTGAGAAATTTGATCCAGACTGGGTTCAGAAATCTTTAAACTGGACTGGATCCTATAGAGGTTTCAGATATCTGGCTGGGTCAAGAAGAAACTGAACTGGGTGTGGTAGGTAGGGTTCCTAGGAGATAGGGAATCATGGGTTCACTGGGATCCAAGGAGCTTAGAACTCCCCCATCTGGGACTCTAGTCAATTTCTTGAGTATGAACTATGGACCCAGAACCAGGGCTTTTCTGGAGAAATGGGTGAACCTTACCAAAAATAATTTAGGGTTACAGCAGCCACAGTGGGGAAGTTTGTTTGCTTGTTTGATGAGACAGAGTTTTACTCCTTTTACCCGGACTGGAGTGCAATGGTGTGATCTCGGCTCACTGCAACCTCTGCCTCCTGGGCTCAAGGGATTATCCTGTCTTAGCCTCCCAAGTAGCTGAGATTACAGGTGCACACCACCACCCCCAGCTAATTTTTGTATTTTTTGTAGAGATGGGGTTTCGCCCTGTTGCCCAGGCTTGTCTTGAACTCCTGGTCTCAAGTGATCCATCCCCCTCAGCCTCCCAAAGTGCTTGGATTACAGGGATGAGCCACCGTGCCCGGCCGAGAAGTTTTAATTTGGATAAAATTGTTTATTTGCAGGGAAAAATTAGAAAGATAAAAAACCCACAAGAACAACGGAATGCATTTTTAATTGGTATGCAGAAACATGTAAAAGATAAAACAAAGAGTGTCTGCCTTAAAGGTTTCTTCCCAGGAGACAAATAAAAAGCTTAATCAGCAAACTGAGGACCAGAGAAAGGAGGACTGCACGCTCATTGAATTAACTCTGACTGCTCCTTGCTGTCTTTGCCATTACTTCAATACCCTGAGTCCACTGATTGTTTTGCTCAAGTACCTTTCCATCTTGAGGAAAATGAAAAGGAGAGGTTGGACAACTGTCTTACAAAGTGAGACCCTCTGAACACCTAGGCCTGCCTGCTGTAACCACTTTTACTCCATGCTCTGAAGCTGAACTTAGAGCCTTCATAAGATACTTTCCTGATGCAAAAGAAAATCCTCAAATGTTTACCTAGTAATTTAGAATCCCCATAGGAGCTTATGATCCAGGAACTTCTGACTTTATCAATTTATTCACTTGATTTTGGGACCTGGTAAAGCTCAAAGGTGTATGAAAGCAGCAGAAGAGAGAGAACCCTAGGGGATATTAAAGACCCTAAAAAACCTTCTTGCTACAACAAGCTGGAAGAACACTGAAAACCTTTTAAATTCAGTTCCTAAGTCTTCTCCACAAAAAAAGGATCCATCTGTCAGACAGTCTTGCAGGTGAAAAAAGGACGGACCCATTTCATATTGCAGAGCTGGTTTAGAAACACTATTTGTGAAACATTCTGCACTCAAAAGACAGCAAGGAGAATTTCCTGTAGGGACTAAAATGGCATTAACTGCTCTATTTATAAACAAACATTGTCCCGAATTTAGCAGTTGCATTAAGAAGCATGAACTTGGATGGGGAATGACAGACATGTTTGAATTCGTGGCTTTAGCTGAGCATTTTCAAAGGACTCTAGAATAAGAAAAAGCACAAAAAGCTAATAAGCTTATGTCTCTTCAATTGCAACAATTACAGGGGCCAAAGCCAAAGGGACCATCTTGTCCTTGTTTTAAACCACAGCCTAAAGAACCTGGAGTAAGAAACCCTTCACCCCAGGATGGCTGCCTACATTACAAACAGCCAGGGCCCTGGGAGAGAGGCTGTTCAGTCATCCCAGTCCACCAAGGAGCCTCCTCCTTTCAGCGGAGATGGTCTGCCCACTAGAGGGAGCCCATGAGATCACAATCAGCCTGGTTGCAGGAGGGACCCTCCAGGTAGCTGTTGCCTGTGATGCCTTTTGATAAATAATGAGAAACAGAGGCTAAGACAAGCAGGGAAAGTGTACCATGCTGGTGAATATTGGGGCTACTTTATCTTTCACAAACCCTGCTTTAATAAGCTGTTAAAGCAAACTAAATATGGCTTGAGAAGGACTCTGTACTTCTATGTTTGAGTCCTTGTGGATGAACTGCAACCTAACTTAATAGGTGGACAAGATTGAAAATCTAACTTAGGAGTATGCACCTGTAACAGTCGCTGAGTCCTGGCCAATCCCAGCAGCCATACTTCAACCACTCATACACCACTCAGTGTTCAAACTGTGTTCAAATAAGGCAAAAGCTGAGCTGTAACCAGTCCAGCTGTTCTGTACCTCACTTCTGATTTCTGCAAGTCACTTTCTTTTTTTTTTTTTTTTTTTGGTCTATAAATTTGTTCTGACCACGAGGCAACCCTGGAGTCTCTCTGAATCTGCTGTGATTCTGAGAGCTGCCCAATTTGTGAATCGTTCATTGCTCAATTAAACTTTTTAAAATTTAATTCAGCTGAAGTTTTTCTTTTAACATGGTGTCAGAAGCGGGATCCAAAGTACAGCTTCTAGCGACCCCCAGGAGTACTGAGTGAACAAGCAAGGTAACTGCAGGACTTATTTGTGTCCATTGATCTCTCAGAGTGGCTGGGGATCATGGGTAAGTTCTCTCTCGGATTTCGGAGCTCCATGGATTTGTGTTTTGAGCTGTCAGTTTCTTTGAGCAAATTTCTGATCCAAGCTGGGTTTGGAAGTCACGATGGAAACTGGACTGGGTCCAGGAATGGATTTGATCTGGGAGTTACCTGGCTTGGATCCAGTTAGAGGACTCTTACATCTGACTGGGTCAGAAAGGAACTGGTCATAAATGGTAATATTGCAGGGGGTGTAAAATTTGGCTTTTAAAAAGTTGCAGGGATTTTTGTATTTTACTCTTTTGTTTCATTTTTCTTGTGCGTTTAGGTGGGAAAAAAAAAATCATTGGCTAAGTTAATCTAGAAAACCTGATAGTAAAGCCAATGTTTTAGGTAAAAATGGGATCCTTAATTTCTGGAAAACCAAGTTCCTTCTGGCTCATACATTAGGCCCGGGAGGCAGCAAAGTCTAACAGAGATGGTGAAATGTTACTAAAGATAACTTACAGTGGTACATTCCAAATAAACAACAAATGCACTAAACTGCATTAATTTTTTTTCTTTTGTGTTGTGGCAGGTCCCTGAAACAAACAAACAAACAAAAACTGGATTAGGTCTCCATCTTGTTTTATGTCCTTGGTAGCTTGACCTTGTAACTACGTGGCGGTACTTTCTCTTGGTCTCTGCCTTCCAGGGGACAGGAATTTTAGGGTTCATGTCACAGCAAACTCTAAAAATTGTCTTGAGTAGTTGAAACGCTTTGCAAGCTCAAAATTAACTACTCTAGACTCCTTCTGGGAAGGGCAATGGAGACTGCCCAGTGTTGTAGCTCAGTAGCTAAGGTTTTGTCCTTTCACGTTGGTGGCCTGGGTTTGATTCCAAACTTAGAGAATGAGTACTTTCTGGTTAACACCTGTGTGACTTTTACCACTTCCTGATTTTCTTCCCATCCATGAACAACCTCTAGCTTCCCTTCTTAAATCTTCCTTTCTCTGAGCTACCTTTAAAAATTCCAGATTTTGTAAAAACTGCTTACCACCTCTTTGAAAATACCTAGTACACTTGTGGTTAAGTCATATCCTTAGTTGAGCTTTGTTGGTTTCATCTGTAAGGTTACCATTGGTAAAGTTCAAAAGCCAGAAATATTGGCCATTTGGCCTGGCTAAAGTCAGGGAATAAGAAATTTAAAAGGAGTTTTTAGAAAGAGCACTATGGTTAAAAGTCGGCTTAATTAAAAGCAGATATTCAAGCTCTAACAGCCTTGGGCTCTTTGGGAAAAATAAGAGGTGCCAGAGACCCCATTTTGGAAAAAAAAAAAAAAACCTGTTTTGTTCATGGAACCCCTGGCATTGGAAAAGGATAGATCCCTCTCAAAATCTAAGGCTCTGATCTTTATACCAGATCAAATGGTATAAAAATGAGACCCTTAATTTTTGAAGGTCAGTTTTGCCTTCCAGCTGTGACTGCTTATTATATTAAGCCCTAGAAACTGCATGCTTTCCTGGCCCTGTCCTTCCAAGGACTCCACCCTAAACCCAGTAATCCAATTAAGAGACATAAAAACTACTGGGTCTTCTTTTTTTTATTTTTTTATTATACTTTAAGTTCTAGGGCACATGTGCACAATGTGCAGGTTTGTTACATATGTATACATGTGCCATGTTGGTGTGCTGCACCCATTAACTTGTCATTTACATTAGGTTTATCTCCTAATGCTTTCCCTCCCCTCTTCCCCCACCCCATGACAGGCCCCGGAGTGTGATGTTCCCCACCCTGTGTCCAAGTGTTCTCATTGTTCAATTCCCACCTATGAGAGAGAACATGCGGTGTTTGGTTTTTTGTTATTGCGATAGTTTGCTGAGAATGATGGTTTCCAGCTTCATCCATGTCCCTACAAAGGACATGAACTCATCCTTTTTTATGGCTGCATAGTATTCCATGGTGTATATGTGCCACATTTTCTTAACCCAGTCTATCATTGATGGACATTTAGGTTGGTTCCAAGTCTTTGCTATTGTGAATAGTGCCACAATAAATATACGTGTGCATGTGCCTTTATAGCAGCATGATTTATAATCCTTTGGGTATATACCCAGTAATGGGATGGCTGGGTCAAATGGTATTTCTAGTTCTAGATCCTTGAGGAATTGCCACACTGTCTTCCACAATGGTTGAACTAGTTTACAGTCCCGCCAACAGTCTAAAAGTGTTCCTATTTCTCCACATCCTCTCCAGCACCTGTTGAGAAACTACTGGGTGTTCTTTTGTTCTGCCTGTGTAGTTACATATGTATTGAGTGTGTAATGTTTATATAAGAGAGCTCTAATTAATTGGCCTAAAGAAAAATATGTGCTTAAATCAAATATTTTGTCAGGAAAGTAAATCTGTAATATCTTAGTTTATATAACTTTAGTGATCTTTGGGAAATAAAAACAGCTTTAAAGATTATTGGTAAAATAAAGATATTTGGTCTAATATAGACAGGTCAGATATTAGATTTGCTAAATGCTTTAAGGTTATAAACTGCTTTGACTTTTGAAAATTGTTCAACTTACCTACTTCGGAGACATTAGATTCTAGATAAGGCCTGGGGACATGTGGAATTAGCCATGCATCTTGGCTATGCAAAGAAGGTTGTACAAAAAAGAGATTTTATATAGGAAAGGATCTTGTATGGTAAATTCTTGTCCTAAAATAAAATAACTGGCTGTTTAAAAAGAGGGATGTTTAGGACAAGTCAGAAAGTCCTAGCATGTTGTAGATGGTCTGTGTACATTGTGAAAGGATTCATGAAAGGAAATTTATGCACCAAAAGTAAAAGTTGCCAAGAGTTACCATTGTAACATATAATTGAAACTACTAAAAAAATAGTTTTACATGCAAGGTGTGTGAGGAGAGTGAAATGTGTTTTTGGTAAAAGATTATAAGAAGGGATGGAAATGTAAATTTTTGCCTAGTTTAGAGGGCTAAAGGATTGTTTCAAATTAGATAAGAAGAAGCTAAGGGTCTGAACAAGTTGTGGAAGGTTTCTAAAAATTAATCTGGTAAAAATATTCTGTGTTTGAACATATTGACTAAATTTAAAGGGGTATTATTCAGTTTTTCCATAAATTGAACATCGAAATAAAAGCACAAATGGTTTTCTTAAAGCACTGATCTGCTCTTTTACAAAAATTGTAAAGGGTGATAAAAGGTTTATAAGAATCTCACCTCATGGTTAAACTGATTAAGCATAATACCAAGTGTTTTAAACCTTTAACATATTTGATAGGCTTTCCAAAATCAAATTTCAGCTTCAAAATAGTCTTTTCTGACCTTAACTTTGGAATGCTACAGAGAGCCACTGAAGCATCCAAAAGAGAGGTAAACAGGATTATTTGACATGTTATTACATGGGAAGCCTTGTCAAAGAAATAATGTTTAACCTTCTTCAGATTATATTTAGTGAATGATATTAATGTATGTTCTAAAATTGTATGGGATTTCTAAAATTCTAATATGTCTGAGTATATGCTATCAATCATAATTATGGTTATTATGTTAAGTTACTGTAGACCACAGAAATAACCAAATTACTATTTATATTGTGCCTTTAACTATAAGTATTTAAAGTCATTTCCACAGTTAATTGCTTAATGCTGACGCAGTTTTTGAAAACTTCACAAGCACGTAAAATCCTAGAATATGGTGTCTTTTACGAGACTCATGAAAGGATGAAATGGACCCTAAAAAGCACTCTGGAATGCAGGTTTCTAATAACTTTAGAATCATTCGAATTGGGTAAGAATTCCTGGAATTTTAATGAAAAGACTGACTAGGTTATAAAATTGCTAACCTAAGTAGAACAAAAATTAATTAAATATCAAGAAAATACTTTGTCAGATTTTCACAGTAAATCAGCCAATACTGAAATTTTTTAGTTATACAATTTGAATGAAATGCATGATCTACTTCAAATTGCCTATTATGACCCATCAGTTATCAGTGCTATGGACCTAATTTGGAAAAACAACTGGTATTCAAGAGAATATAACTCTAATGTTAATTAAGCACGGACTCATGGAGAACCAGGATGGCTGCCTTGTCCTTCCTGAGCCCAGCCGAAAGAAATATGGGACCATGAGGACACTGTAAGCTTTGAATGACATGGTGAGACCAGAAACCCAAAATGATGGTAACTGAAAGTGGTGCTAACCCTAAGTTTTGGTTACACTCTCACTTAAGTGAGAACCCAGAAAAAGGGGGATTTTTTTAAATAAACAAAATTATAGGAGGCCATTGTTTTGGGCTGAGCTCATGCACTAGACCCCAACAGACCAAACCAAACAAAAATGGAGTTGCTTATACTAAATGTGATATAATTGAGCTAAGACTTTAAGGAAGCACACAGATCCTAGACTAGAACAGACTAGATCTGTTTTTCTCTTATAAACAGGATGTTCCAGCATTAAGGAGGTACCCTCTACTCAATCCTTGTTCCTAGCTTTGCAAAACCCACTGTTCTACTGTTTCTCAGTGGGTTTTCAGACAAAATAAGTACATTTACAATGGTGATAGTGACATCAATGACTAAAGTTTTGGTCAATCTCTCAAAACTGAGAAAATGACCAAAAGGGGGAATTATTAAAGCAAACTAAATATGGCCTGAGAAGAGCTCCATACTTCTATATTCGAGTCTTGTGGATGAACTGTAACCGTACTTAGTAGGTAAACAAGATTGAAAACCTAACTTAGGAGTATGCACTTGTAACAGTCGCTGAGTCCTGGCCAATCCCAGCAGCCATACTTCAACCACTCACACACTGCTGAGCATTCAAATTGTGTTCAAATAAGGCAAACTCCAACCTGTAGCCAGTTCAGCTGTTCTGTACCTCACCTCCGATTCCTGTATATCACTTCCCTTTTTTGTCTATAAATTTGTTCTGACCCTGAGGCATCTCTGCAGTCTCTCCAAATCTGCTGTGATTCTGGGGGCTGCCCAATTCACGAATCATTCATCACTCAATTAAACTCCTTTAAATTTAATTCAGCTGAAGTTTTTCTTTTAACAAGCTGACAAATCCCTGAAAGTGGAAAGGTCATTTCTGTGGTGGGGATTTTGAATCAGACACAATAGTATCCATGTCTGAACCTGTCCAGTTGATGCTGGGGCCATTTTCAGAAAAGTGAACCTTTTTCCTATGTGACACTATTCTAGTAACTCGCTAGAGCAAGACTTATCTGCTAAGCTAAAGAGGCATATGAAGTTTCCTGCAGAGCAGGAGTTAATGTTAGAGTTTCCTGACCTCCTGAACGAGATCTGTTGTGCTCTCCACAGGCAGAAACTGACAAGATCAAAACTCAGGCCTGCAATATCTTTGATCTCTCTAAAATACCCGAATGTTTATGGGCTTCTTCCCCTACTGATATAGGAAGGGTTAAAAGTATGGTACCTATAAAAGTCTAAATCGATCATTCTAAACCTTTACCTAAATTATCCTAATATTTACTGAGGCCTAGGCAATTCAAGGACTCTCATCAATTGCAGAAGATTTAATTAAACAAGGACTTATTCTGTGTATCAGTCCTTGTAATATTCCAATCCTACCAGTTAAAAAATCAAGGGACAAGGATGCACAAGGAGGGAGATTTGTTCAAGATTTACGAGCACTTAGTAAAATCGTAATACCAAGGTTTCCTGTGATTCCAAACTCTAATACTTGATTGTCCAATGTGCCCATTGATTCAGAATGGCTCACAGTCATAAGCCCCTGTCCAGCTTTCTTTAGCATTCTAGCTGAGAAAGAGAGTCAGTATTTGTTTGCTTTTTACTTAGAAAAATCAAAGTATGCCTGGACTATAATGCCACAGAGGTTTCCTGAAGCTCCTCCTTATTTTTCCCAGGCATTACACCAGGACTTGACAACCTTGCAATTTCCTTGAAATTCTCCCCTCATTTGGCGTGTAGATTATCTCTTGCTTTGCTGTCCCACTAAAGTGTAATCTGAAATTGACTCACTTTACCTCTTATAGCAACTTGCACATAAAGGTCACAAAGTTTTGATGGAAAGCCTTCAGTTTTCAAGGAGAAAGTTTCACTCTAAGGCATGACCTGACTGTGGAAAGGGTTTCCAAAAAACTAAAAACCACTCAAGGTTTTCCCTGGCCTACAGCTAAAAGACAGTGAAGAGGTTTTCTGGGACTTGCAGGATACTGCAGATCCTGGGTTCCAAGCTTTTCCTTAACCATCTCACCATTGTATGAGCTCACTAAGAATGCAGCACCAGAGCGTGCACCATGGGAGGGCAGTCAGGAGTAGGCTTCTCACCGGCAGAAACCGGCCTTACCATAGCCCCAACCTTAGGACTTCCACATTGCACTAAACTTTTCACCTTGTTCACTCATGAACATGGCAATCAGGCATGGGGGAAAACAATAGGCCCATTGCACATTACAGCCGGCAGTCAGCCCCCACAGCGGAGGCACATCCTCACCGCTAAAAGCAGTAACCACAGCTGCCATATCGGTAGAGTTTTAACCTGAGTTAGTCTTAGGGAATGAACTTTTATGCAAGCCCCACGTGTTGTGGAAAGTTTATTAAATTCCAGTCAAATTCAGCATTTTTCAGCAAGTAGATTATTATCTTATGAAATCCTTTTGCCTCCCAATCTCCATCTAAGATGTTGCACCCTGCTACCTCTGGCTGATTACAGTGTGAGTGTGGTATCTCAATCAGTGGTCTAGCATGCTGCTTTATGAAGCACTCCATTAGCTAATCCCAAGGCGACATTTGTTTGTTGATGAGTCTTGGGCTGAAAACTCAGAAGGAAAATGTCAGGTGGGGTATGCTGTTACCACTCAAAATGAATTAATAGGAAAGGAAACTCTTCCCCAGTTTAAATCAGCCTAACCTGCAGAGCTTTTTGCTTTTACCTGAGATTGTCACGCAGTTAAGATAAATCAGTAGATATTTTTAGATAGCAGATATACTTTAGAAGTACTTCATAATTTCAGCATGTTATGGAAACAAAGGGGGCTTCTCACTTCCAGTGGGATCCCCATCAAAAATGAACTCCAAGTAAATGAACTCCTTTCTGCCATCCTGTTACCATCACAAATTGCCATTATTAAAATCAAAACACCTACTTATAAAACTGCACCTGAGTATCAAGGGAATGCCCTGGCAGATGTTCATGCTAAGTCAGCCAGTACTAAAATTGTTAGGATGTGTAATTTCAATAAACTCCTTAAGATTGATCAAAGTCAGCTCCTCTATGATGACTTACTTAATAAACAGTGCAGTGCACCAATTTGGAAAAACAAAATTGGTATCTGAAAACATGTAAATTCAGTGTGAAGTGTGGACCCATGGAGGACCTGGATAGCCACTTGGTCCTCTCTGAGTCCTTGAAGCTTCCATTGTTAAGGGCTCTGCACTCCATAGCTCATTACGGTGATCCAAATTATGAAAAATATTGGTGGGGTGATTGTTCTAAAATTGCTAAAAGAGTTTATAGCCAATGTTTGATTTGTCAAACCCATAATCCTGGGAAAACAATGAAAGCTTCAGGTGGTGTATTTATTTCTACCACATGATGAACCATTTGAATATTTACAGATGAACTTCATTCAACTTCCACCCTTGATGGGATATCAGCATGTTACTGTAATAGTTTGCATGTTCTCTGGTCAGATAGAAGCTTTCCCATGTAAGAAAGCTGATGCTAGGACAGTTGCTAATATGTTATTAGAAATGTGTTTCCTTTCTGGGGCGCCCCTGGAGAAGAATCTCCTGCAACAGAGGAATCTATGTTACTGGGCAAACTCTAAAGCAGTTAAACAAGGTATTGCAAACACAATTACACTATCATTGTCCCCATCACCCTCAATCTTCTAGAAAGGTTGAAAGAACAAATGGCATTTTAAGAAACTGAAATTGACAACTGAATCAATTGGATTGCCTTGGCCAAAGGCACTACCATTGGCTTTGCGGGGAATCAGATTCACTCCCAGCAGAAACATAGACTGAACTTTTATGTAATAGTTATTGGAGGCCTGTGCCCTTAGAAATAGAACCTCATGTATCTCCCACTCTCCTCAATTCTGATATAACTAAATACTGTAAAGCTTTCATGTATTATGCCAAAGTATATTTTCACCAGATAAAAGAAACTTTCCATGATCCACCAACTGAGAACACTCAAGTCCTTCACAGTTTAGAACCTGAAGACAAGGTCTTCTGGAAAAGACATCAAAGAAAGATTG
Organism: Pongo pygmaeus; assembly: GCF_028885625.2. Taxonomy (NCBI): domain Eukaryota; kingdom Metazoa; phylum Chordata; class Mammalia; order Primates; family Hominidae; genus Pongo; species Pongo pygmaeus. The sequence continues at coordinate 58,868,930 of NC_085930.1, read as the reverse complement.
CCCTGGAACCCTGTGGGTAGGCACCACAGCAAGTTCTTCTCACTACCCACACTGCAGCCAAGCTTCGGGGCCTTGAACCTTGGTTGGGTCCACAACTCACAACTCAAAGGGCCTCTCAAGTTTCCTGGAACTGCACACCTGTTGTAGACTTTAAGGTAAAGCTGGCCATGGGGAAATTTTCCTGGAAGCAGATGACATGTTAGATATGAACAGTTTTCCCAATACGTGGGAACTAAACTCTTCTCTTAATGAGACGCTTTCCCTGTTGAGCTTTCCTCGTTTATGCCTACTTTTTTACTTGGAAGGATACTGCTGTAGTTAGAACTTCACCATAAATACAAAATCTTGGATTTTTTTCTGCTAATCCAGAACTTTACATGATCTAAGGGATCCATTAGTTCACTTAGTGATTAACTTTAGCAACATCCCTAATGCAACTGCCTATTTAAATTGTGTTTGTGGTCCCTTTTATAGAGCTGGACTTCTGGCCCACAAAACTCCTGCTTTGATTTGGCCCAGTCATGGGATGTGAGATGGCTTATTAGCTGAGCAAGGAGGAGTCAGTGCTGATGCTTTTTGTTGCATATGAATAAATACATCAGGTACTGTAGAGACTCAGTCACAAAAAAACAACAAACAGGCTATTTGGTTAAGATGGGTGCACTCTTCATTTGGTGTATTGTTTGATCTATTCGATTGTAGTTGATTTGTTTCATGGGGACCCTGGGTAAGGGACATACTTTAAACTCTTGGTATTATGCTCCCAATAGTCGTAATAGTAGTCTTCCTGGTGCATTGTATTCTTTCAAAAATTTTTAAATGTTTGCATGCAGCTATCTGTTAAACATTAAATGATATCTTTTTATTGGAATCACAAAAATCCTCAAAAGTATGATCATGAGGACTATGAATAAATGACACGTTGAGGCCGAATATCTAAAATGACGGTAAGTCGGAGTAGCGCTGATGCCCTAAGTTTTATTCACATTCTTACTTAGGTGAGATCTGACCAAAAGGAAGGGGTTGTTAAATTAAATTTGCAGGAGGCTACTGATTTGGAGAAAGCTCCTTTACTGGGCCCAACAGACCAAGCCAATATGGAGTAATTCATGCTAAATGTAACTAACTTAGGAGCACAGTGGTCTCTCGGTATCTGCAAGGCATTGGTTCCAGGACCACCTGCAGATACCAAAACCTGTGACAACTGAAGTCCCACAATTGCCTCTGTGAAACCCATGAATATGAAAAGTTGGCCCTCTGCATACACAGGTTTCACATCCCACAAATGCTGTATTTTTTATTTGTATTTGGTTGTAGATGCAGAACCTGCCAATACGGAGGGCCGACTGTATGTATCTTAAAAATCCTGCAAACGTGGACCCGCACAGGTCCAACCTGCGTTGTCCAAGGATCAAATGTATACTCATGTCACAAATACTTGACTTTCAGTTAGTAACAGGCAGCCAGCTGCTTCAAGTGAGACACAATGCTGAGCTGCAACCAATTAAGTTGTTCTTTTTGCCTCACTTCCACTTTCTGTCCATAAATGCAGCCTGACCGTGTAGCAGCCAGAAGCTCTTTGAACCTGTTCTGGTTCTGAGGGCTGCCTAATTCACAATCTTTATTTTTTTTTTTTTTTCTCAAATAAACTCTGACAAGTTTAAACTTGCTTAAGGTTTTTTCTTTTTGACAGAGCCGTCGTCACCCGAACCTCTCGTTCAGACTCCCCACCTCCACCTTCTGTTCTGGGTCTGCTCTTTTAGTCTCCGGTTCAACTGTTCCAGCACGACCCTCTCATTGGTCTTAAAGGGCCCTTGATAGTTTCCCTCAATTCACCAGCATTTTCCTCATCCAGCTCAGAATCTGCAGTCCACGACTGCCCTTTGATTTTCACTGAAACCATCTGGGTCAGTCTTGGGTAAACTCAGAGATGGGTTTCCTTTTCCTCCGTGCCTGCTTCTTGAGTAGTCTGATGCTTCTGGGGTCTCAAACACGCAGTTTGGCCCCACTGTAAACCGAGGTGTGCCTTCAGTACAGCCCAGGGTCCTTCCACCGCTCTCCCATTCCCCAATCCCACAAGGACTGCTAGAGCTTCCCTCTCCTGCATCCCACCTCAGGAGATGACCTTACTCCACTCTTTAGAGAGAGAAGGAAAGCCACGAGGGGGGATCTTGTACCAACATGAACCATGGGTAAAGAAAACCCACTGTCCATCTAGCTACCCACCCATCCATCCTCCCACTCTCCCTTCCTTCCTTCTGGTTATGATGCTGTTCAAGCCACCTCGGAATCTGCTTTTGGACATCTTCCCTTCCCCCCCGTTTTTAGGAACCACAGACACTACTGATTCTCCCCTTTCTTTCTTGTACATTTAACTTTTCCTTCTCGGCTGAGTCTTTCTCAAGAGCTTTTTACACTCTTAAGTCTCTCTCATCACAGCCTTTCCCCATTTCCACCATGACCTTCTCCTGTTATCTTCCCCTTCCCAGCCAAACACTTCGCAGTGTGTGCTCCAGGAATGGCAGCAGCCTCTCCTCCATCCCCGCTCCCCCTAAGCAGCCCTGAGTGCCCGTTCCTGGATGGTTCCAACTTCAGAGCTCCACAGTGACTTTGCCCTCCCAGCGTCCGTGCAGCTTCAGGTGGTGGCGGCTGGTGCCACTGCTGATCTCCAGCTGCCTCACCACTTCTTTTTGCCCTGCAGCATTTCCAGCACTCTTGCAGCTACTTCACGTGGAGCTCTCTCCACTGAGCAACGTGAGGTGGGCTCTCCACTGACTGGACAGTGCCACTCATCTGCGGGTCCCTCTGGTCCACTCCCCACCCTTCACGGGGCCTGGTGCTTGGAGTCTGACCTGGGAGGGCTGCAGCCCCAGGCCTCTCTACCTCTGACTTGCAGAGACTTAGCCATTGGAGGCTCCTGGAAGGACATGAGGTGAGGGAAGGAGCCGGGTCTTCCCTGCTCCCTGTTATGATCACAGTTGCCACGTCTCCCAAGCAGCCCCTACACTCTGCACTCCTCTGGGTTCCATGAAGTGCTCCACACCCCAAGCGCTCAGGCTGAGGGTCAGGGTCAGGGTCAGGTTCAGGGTCAGGGTCAGGGCCCTGCTGTCCCTGGCCCTGGGCCGTGGCACCATCCTGTGCTCCCCAAGCAGTGCCACGTTCTGCTCACTTGTCTTGCACGTGCCAGGCTCTGGCCTGCGCTGGATCCTGGGTGGGTGATTTCCTCACACTCAGAGGCCAGCCCAGGCCCAGGGCCATCAGGAACAGAGCTTCCAACAAGGCCCAGTTGCTCCTTTCAGCTTTCTGATGCTACATGAGCTTTTCCAATGCAATTATGGTGATGGCTGATGGAAACTGATTTTTTAAAGTTATTATTTTTAATTGTGGTAAAATAAACATAACCCAAAATTTACCATTTTAACTATTCTTCAGTGCACAGTGCTATGTTTTTAAGAGCATTCACACTGTTGTGCTACCGTCACCGCCATCCATCTCCAGAACTTTTTCAACTGAAACTCTGTCCCCATTAAACATGAACTCCCCATTCTACCCTCCCCAAGCCCCTAGCACCCCCCATTCCACTTTCTGTCTCTATGAACATGACTAGTTTAGGGACCTCATAGAAACAGAACCATTTGTCCTATTGTGGCTGGGTTAACTCAGTTAGAATAAACTACTCAAGATTCTTCCATGTTGTAATGTGTGTCAGACTTTTCTTCCTTTCTAAGGCTGAATAATATTCCAGGATATTGATTTTTTAAAGATGTTTTTACTTTGCAAAATAAGAAAATGAGAATCTAATGTCAGTTACTGGAATGCTGTTGAAATTGCCCTGGCCTATGAAATCAGAACATCTTGTTACCACTGGACAACAGAGGGAAACCCACAGTCTGCACCCCATGTTGTGGCCTCGTGACCCCTGACTTCGCCAGCTTCTCTCCTGCAGCTGCAATGCTTTCTCCTGATTCCTCAAAAACAACCCACGTCCCCACCTCCATGCACCAATGCATCATTCTTACATTCTCTCCAACTGGAACGTTTCTTATTTTTTGCTGGTTAAATTCATCACAGTCTTACTGGGCCTTATCTCCAAGGTGGAGCCTGAAGTACCCAGACCCCCTTTCTTCATGCCTCCCCTCTGTGATGGTTCCCATCCCCTCCCACCTTTGATATCTGCCGCCTGTGCATTCATCTCCCCCTTAGAGGTGCGAGCATCTGGAGTAGAGACACCATCCCTGCCTCCTCTTTGCTCATGTATTCCTCTACAGTGAGTTTCTGGGGGCCATGTGCCAGCCAGGTGCTGTCCAGGCATGGGGGTGCAAACACGTAACACCGCCAGGTTAGATTTGGCATGGGGCTGGAGAGGACCTGGCAGGAGCAGGGCTGTAAGCTCTGTGGCCCAGAAGCATTCCATCTGTGTCTGTAGGTCCTCAGGTGGGCTCTGGTGCGTGGCACAGAGCTGTGTTAAGTCTCATCCCTACCTTCACCTCTATATGAAAAATTGCATGCAGGCCCTTTAAAGGGGAAATATGGGGAAAACCATTTTGAATTCTAGGTTCCCACTGGGGAGAGGTTCTAAGGGGTGGGGATGAGGTGACATCGTGAGTAACTCACAAGGCAGGGTAGAAGCATCTGAACAAGGCATCCTAGGAGATAAAGAGAAACACTGGCTCCAAATTTAAAACAAAACAAAACAAAACAAAAACAAGCCCAGGTCACTCTGCCTGCCCGCTTTGATTTCCCACAGGCTATGACCTTCAAGTTAATGTTTCCTTTGCAGCGTACACACAGTCCCAGTTACTGATTCCCCAAAAACAAGCTGAATCATCATTATACAACAGAAAGAGAACCCATCTCTATCCCATCCCCCATTCACACAGCCCTGAGCCAGGCTCGCCTTCTAACCTGCCTCTGGATTGGAGCAGTAGCCCCCATTGTTCTACCCAGACTTGGGCTGTGTAAGTGCACACTGCTTTCCCTGGGAGGACTTAGCCACCAGGGCCCTGCGGAAAGCCTGGGCAGAGGCTCTCTCTGCAGGGCTTATCCAGCCACTCTCACTGCAGGTGCCTCTCCTGGATCAGGGCCTGTGCAGGGCTGTGGGATACACAGATGAAACAGGCCCTGTCCCTGCCCTTAGAGGTGTTGCAGTTGATAAAGAGACAGACACACATATAAATAGTTGCATTAGAGTGTGGTCTGTGCTGTGAGTGAGGGAATTCCCAAGGAGAAGGCTGGGGTCAGGCTTCCCAAAGGAGATGCACAAGCCCATCCCTGGGGCACAGGCAGGGCTCAGCTGGTGGCTTCAAGAAGCAGGGCATTCCCGGCACAGTGAACTGAACTGGCAAAGGAGGGTTTCAGTGGGACTTGTTCAGAGAGTATCATATAGTCTTGGGACAGGGACAAGCTGGCTTCTGCCACTGTCTGACCTCAAGCCTCAGCTTCTCTATCTGGTCTATGAAAGGATGGATTCGGAAATCACACAGTTACTTCCACCACCTTTCATTTGTTAAAAGGAAGTCACTACGTTCAGCCTACATTCAAAGCCAAGGGAATTAAGTGCCATTCCTTGAATGGAAGAGCATCAGAGAGTTTTAAAATGACCACAGTCCACCTACTGGCCACAAATTACTTACATCCTTCCACATGCAAAATACATTCGCCCTCCAAACATCCCCTCAAAGCCTCATCCCACTGTAGAATCAGCTCAATGTCCAGAATCTCTGCATCGAAATCAGGCTTCGATGTGGGTGAAGCACCTGGGGTATTATTCCCTCAAGTGTAGCTCCTTGAGTAGAGTTGCTCTCAACCTACAGACTTAGGAATTCCAGAGACAAATTAACCGCGCCTCCCCCCTGCACCCACCTAACATAAACTGGTGGGACAGGCATTGGATAACCACTGTAGACATGCCTGCTCCAAAGGGAAGAAGGACAGGAGGCATGCAGGAGTCACTAGTCCACGGCAATTCTAAAATCTTCCTGGGCAGGTCCTGAAAGTTTCTTGAATAGGACTCAGTCTGACTCTGGCCCCAAAGTGATTCTCCACGCTCTTGGCTCCACCCTTTGGGTTCTTTGTTCTATTCCCCAAGTCATCCCTTCTTTTCCATGAAATGCAGCCCAGGTTCATATCTGTATAGTTTCTCAGCTTGCTTCCTCCCAGAATTTGGGGGAGTCTAGAGGTCTCTTTTCATTTTATATTGTCTCTGACCCTTTCAGTCCAAGTCTACACTGTTTTGCTAATATAATTCCTTTAAAATTTTTGCATGTCTCCTATAGATCTCACTGAGGTTCATGCCTTTAGACAACTGTCAAACCCACACATCTCTTTGAGAAAAGCCCGTCTCTCTCTTGGGCTTCTGCTGAGACTGCTGTCAAGGACAGCTGTAAGCATCTTAGAAATCCTACTATTTAACAAAACGTTCTGAGGTGTCCCTTTGTTCTCTTTGAAGATTTTACACAAGATCTCATGGCCACACTCTTGGCTTCATCTTTAGGCCATCTTCCTTGCTCTGGGCTGCATTTCCTCTTTGCCTGGAAGCCATTTGTTAGTTTTAGCATCATATGACATCTGGAGAAGCTGGACATTTTCACAACCCAAGTTCTGGTTCCTTTTTATTTAACAATCCTTCTTTTGACTTATGTCCCTTCTCTCACATTTTAGTATAAGCAGCAAGAAGAAGCCAGAAGGAGGCACCTTCAACAATCTTCTTAACAAGATCCCCCAGTTCATCTGGTACTTTTTCTACTTTCCACATGATTTCGGAACACTTTCTGCTTAAAATTCCCTCCTCTCCGGCTCCATACCTCTAAGAGTATGGATTCCTCTCTGATTTCCTAATACATGTTTTTGGGGTGTCTAACCTCCAAGCCATTGTTCAGTGGTTCCTGTCACCCATATGCCTTCTCTATTTTAACTCCCAAGTTCAGAACACACCACTTTCCCATTGCAGGCCCCTAACACTCAGCCAGTTATCCTACAGATTGTATGGCACACCTTCCACACACAGGGCATGCATTCGGCCCTGGGGACTTCCCAGGAGAATAAGCTAGTCTTCACCATCATTGTCCAGAGACATGTTAATCAAGCAATCCCAGAAGCAGTGATAAAATTGCAGTTGAAGGCCGGGTGCAGTGGCTCATGCGTGTAATCTCAGCACTTTGGGAGGCTGTGGTAGGTGGATCATCTGATGTCAGGAGTTTGAGACCAGCCTGGCCAACATGGTGAAACCCCAGTGAAACGTCTACTAAAAATACAAAAATTAGCTGGGTGTGGTGGTGCATGCCTGTAATCCCAGCTACTTGGGAGGTTAAGGCAGGAGAATTGCTTGAACCTAGGAGGTGGAGGGTCCAGTGAGCCGAGATTGCACCATTGGACTCTAGCCTGGGTGACAGAGTGAGACTCTACCTCAAAAAAAAAAAAAAATACAGTTGAGAGAGGTTCATGAAGAAAAATTTCAGGCCTCTCTGTGATCACATAAGGGAGGAATCTGTCCTAATAAGGCTGAGGCTAGGGAAAGCTCCCCTGAAGTCGTGGCATTTTAGTAGGAACTTCCTGAAGAAAGAGGGAGGTTCTCTGGACAAAGATGAATGGCACATGGAAACTTTATGAGTCGAGAAGTTCCACAGATATGAGGGACAGCAGGGAGACCTGCAGGCTGGAGCCTAAAGAACAAGGGGACAGTGACTGAAAGTAGGCTAAGTGGATTGGCAGGCACAGGCCACCTCAATCCTGGGTGCCCATACTGGCTTATGTGAGCAAAATACATGCATTAAGCCATTCAACAAACATTTATTTAGCAACTGCTACAAGCCACCGCTGTGTATTGGGGATACAACAGTGAACGCATCTCACAAATCTCCTGCCCTTGAAGAGCTTACAGTCTAGTGGGAGAGACAGACAATGAACAAACAAAGAAACAAGGAAATATCAGATATACAATTAAGTGCTGTGAAGGAAATAGAACAGGGTGATGTGGCAGGGAGTGGCTGAGGGACTTCCTTAGTTTGTGTGACCTGGAACAGCCTCTCTAAGGCTCTGCATCAGATATCTGATATGTGATACCATATGGGAGCAGGCTCTGAAAGAACACTACAAGTAGAGAGGTAAAGGCAGGGGCTGCAGCAAGCCTGATGTGTTCAGGCACTGAGCAGAGAGAGGGCCAGGTGGTCGGGGCTCAGCGAGAGGGACGCCTCAAAAGAAGTGAGGCTTAGCAGGGCATGGAGCAGTGCGGCCGCAGGTGTGGTGGGAAGGGCATTCCAGGAAAAGGAGCCACCTGGACACAGGCTTGCAGTCAAGAAACAATAGGCAATTATCACTCCCGGCATTCTACATGGCGTTGCCTGAGACCGGGCTGGCCAGGATCCCTGGGAACCAGGGGGAGGGGTCTGCGGCACCAGGACTGAGTGGAAGGGAGAGTGGAGAAGCGGAATTGCAGAGAGAAAACCAGGGGCTGTTTTTCTCTAGGAGAGGCGGGTAGGCACTGGGCGGGCAGAAGGGCCGCTATCCACCCGGATGCGCAGCTGCTGTCTAAGGGGCCGCCTCTGCAAGCCGCTGCAAATTCCCGGAGGGCAGCGTCTCCTTTGGCTCTGCTGTGTCCGTAGCACATGGCAGGTACTTGGCCCATCAAGAGTGAGCGAGGGTGAGCGAGTGAGTGAGTCACCTGCTTGGCGAGGGTCTCCTCTGACCCACTTAGCCTTGCCAGCGCTCAGAACTGCCAGCCCTGCTGGGTGCTTGGGCCTTTTCAAAGCCCTGGGAATTCTCCAAGGGTCCACAGTAAGTCTTCTTGACCTAAGCGGGAAAGAGCGCAGGCCCCTGCGGGGTAGGCTTTTACATGGCATTTATAGACCTGCCCGGAGAGGGTGCGCGGCGCTCCAGCCAGTTCCACCACCAGTGAGCGCCGCCCCCACTCGGCTGACTCTCCGCCCGCCCCGCGCCCCTCCCCTCACGGGCTCTGGCCTTAACCAGAGCTCGCGGACTGGCGGGGACAGGTCCCACCTCCTGGCTCCCAGGACGGGTCTGCACCAACCTCAGTTTCGGGGCTGCGGCTCACAGAAGTCTAGCCTGCCCGGAACGCCCGCACCAATTCCTGCGCGCGGTGAGTTTCTGGGCTCTCGAGAGCGCCGGACGCCCGGCGGAAGGGAGGCTGCCCCGGCTGCAGCTCCGGGGGCTCCGGGGGCTCCAGGACTCGGTTCTCACCGCAGGGGCTCCTGCGGGGCCCATGAACTTCGCCGCTGGGACGCCGGGCTCGGGGTACGGGTCCGGAGTTCTTTGGAGCAGTTGAACCTGAACCTGGCCAGGGGTCATCAGGCTAAAGGACCGCAGCCCCAGGACTGGCCCGCCGAGGATCTGGCCGGCCGCGGTGGTAGGGCCCTTATGGAGCCGGCGCCATCCTGTGGGGTAGGCAATGCTGGCCCGGCTTATGGAAGAGAAAACTGAGGCTCGATAAGAGAAAGGGACCAGTCGAAGGTGATGCGATGATTTGTGACTGGGGACTACCTGTTTCCTGGGCCCCTCGACCCCATTATGTGAGAGGGAAAGGTCTTCCCTGATTGGCCAAATCTGGGGGCCTGGCACGAGGGCCTCTTGTGATTGGAGGGGTCGACGTGCGCGCTCAGGGGCTGTGCTGGAGTCCCAGCTCCAGCCACTGCGCTCAAGTGGGCGGTCGCGTGCAGAGGGAGGCCGGATAGCAGACCCCACAACGTGGCTCCTGGGGCCCGGCTATCGAGAGCTCAGGCCCCGCGGGCACTTGCCTAGGAGAGGAAAGAATCTTCCCAAAGTGCAGACAGAGACGGAATTTAATCAGGAGTCCCAGACTTGGAGTTTGGAGGCATGGGCTCTGGTGTCAGGTGACATTGTTTCCTCCCCACGCCTCCACTTCTCCTTGACCTTGGGCAAGTTTCTTGTGTTCTGAATCTTAGTTTCTTGTCTCTAAAATCGGGAGGGGCAATGAACAGTAGTGCCTGCCTCCCAAGGTTGCTTGAGAATTACATGAGACTGCCCCGCGCCTGGCTCTAGGAAACCCTCGGAGAATGTTGGCTGCTGTCTGTTTGTTTGTTTGTTTGTGACAGAGTCTCGCTCTGTCCCCCAGGCTGGAGTGCAGTGGCACGATCTCGGCTCACTGCAACCTCCGCCTCCCGGGTTCACGCCATTCTCCTGCCTCAGCCTCCCGAGTAGCTGGGACTACAGGCGCGTGCCACCACACCCAGCTAATTTTTGTATTTTTGGTAGAGACGGGGTTTCACCATGTTGGCCAGGATGGTCTTGATCGCTTGACCTCGTGATCGGCTTCCCAAAGCGCTGAGGTTACAGGCGTGAGTTGTCACGCCCTGCTGGCTGCTGTGTTCTTGTTAGCGTTAACTCTCACGGCCATGGGGGGAGAAAATGGTGTGGCGTCCCTTATAGAGAAAAGGAGACTGAGGCTCAGAGATGGATTTACTCAGGGTTGGCCTGAGGCCTAAGGTCCAGAGGGCCAGGTCTCTGGATGCGTCCTGTTGCCTGTTCCGAGGGCTGTGGGAGAGAAAGCGGGTAGAGCATGACCCCCAAGGGACAAAGTGGCCTTCCTGCCAAGTGCCAGACCAAAAAGGCTGAGTGCAGGAGAGGGGTCGGCCTTGGGCCCTCCAAAGGGCAGCGGGGAAATGAGACACCTTGCAGCGGACTGCTGGCCTCTGGGCTGAGCCTCTGCTCAGTGCTAGAGCTGCATTCATGGGCCCCAGGGCCCTAGCACCAGAACAGAGGGCCCAGAGCTGCAGTCCTGCAGGGTGGCCCAGCCTCACAGGGACTAGAAGCTGGGTCCTGGAGAGCCAAGCCTGGGCTGGGAATTGGGTAGGAGGGTTGGGGGGCCCAGGAAGCCTCCCAGTGTCCCCACACCATCAAGTGAAAGGATACTGAGCGGCCATGACTGGGGGAGGAGGCGGAGGCCTGGAGGCGGCCCATAGGGCCCACAAGGGGCTCTATGGGCTTCACTGGAGGCCCCTGCTCTTTCTGAGACCAAAGGGCAAGCCTGACTGAGGCCCCTCCCAAGGCTCCCGTGCCTGCCGTTCTGGCTTTCCCTGGACTGTGACAACGGCCCCTTGGTGGCCACCTGGACTCTGCCTCCCTGCAGGGGGGGAACGACGTACTCTTTTATTTTTTTTTCAGAAGTAATCATGTACAATATAAAAAAGAACATTCTGTTAAGAAAACAAAATAATTACAGTTTTCAAAAACCTCTGAAACCCAAAACCCTTTACCCAGTAACTTTCAACATTTCAGTGTAAATTCTTCTAGGCTTTTACCCTGCAGATAAACACACACATGCACACACAGACACACACATACACACACACACACACAAACTTAAGCCTTACAAAATTATTGTGGTTTGTTACTTGTTGGGTGTTTTGACAGTGTCGGGTTTGTATAACTCAATATTTACCAATATTTTCTAATAATTTAATGTTTTCTTCTTATATTTGATTTTCAAGTATTTGTTTTTAACCCAATTGGACTGTATTTTAGAGTAAGATGTGAACTATAGGGCTAGATTCATTTATTTATTTCAATTAGTAGACATTTTTAGAGCAGTTTTAGGTTTACAGAAGAATTGAGGACGGAGTGCAGAGTTCCCATATTCTCAGTCTGTCCCTTCCTGTGCATTTTCTCCTATTTTTCTTTCTATTCTTTTCCTTTCTTTTTTTTTTTTTTTTTTTTTTTGAGACAGGGTCTTACTTTGTTGCCCAGGCTGGCGTGCAGTGGCACAAACACAGCTTACTGCAGCTTTGAACTCCTGGGCTCAAGTGATTCTCATGCCTCAGCCTCCCAAGTAGCTGGGACTACAGGCATGCACAACCATGCCTGGCTAATTTAAAAATTTTTTTGTAGAGATGGGTCTCACTTTGTTGCCCAAGCTGGCCTTGAACTCAAGGGCTCAAGTGATCCTCTGCCTTGGCCTACCAAAGTGCTGGGATTACAGGCATCAACCACTAGGCCTGGCCTCCCCTATTTTTAACATCATGCATTGATAGGATATTTTTGTTATACCTTTTTTTTTCTTTTTGAAACAGTCTTGCTCTGTTGCCTAGGCTGGAGTGCAGTGGCACAATCTCAGCTCACTACAGTTTCTGCCTCCCAGGTTCAAGCAATTCTTGGGCCTCAGCCTCTCGAGTAGCTGGGATTACAGGTGCACCACCATGACCAGCTAATTATTGTATTTTTATAATAGTAGAGACAGGGTTTTACCATGTTAGCCAGGCTGCTTTTGAACTCCTGGCCTCAAGTGATCAGCCCGCCTTGGCCTCCCAAAGTGCTGGGATTACAGGTGTGAGCCACCAGGCCTGGCCAATTTTGTTATACTTGGCGAGCCAATATTGATGCAATGTTATTAGTGAAAGTCCATAATTTACATTAAAATTCCCTCTTGGTGTTGTACCTTCTATGGTTTTGGACAAACATATAATGAGGAGTATCCAGTGTTACAGTATCATAGAGAATAGTTTCACTGCCCTAAAACTCTCCTGTGCTCTACTCATCCATCCCCCAACCCCTCTACCTATCCCTGGCAACCACTGGTTACTGCCTTTGTAGTTTTGCCTTTTCCAGAATGTCATATAGTATGTATGAATCATATGGTATGTAGCCTTTCCAGACTGGCTTCTTTCACTTAGCAAAATGCATTTAAGCATCCTCCATGCCTTTCTGTGACTTGGCAACCCGTTTCTTTTTATCACTGACTAATACTCTGTTGTATGGATGTGGATGTACCACAGTTTATTTCTCCATTCACATACTAAAGGATATTTTGGTTGCTTCCAAGTTTTAGCAGTAAATAAAGCTGCTATCAACATTTGTGTGCAGGTTTTTGTGTGGACATTAGTTTTCTTCTCATTTGAGTAAATATCAAGAGCGATTGATGGATCACATGGTAAAAGTATGTTTCGTGTTATAAGAAACTACCAAATCTTTTTCCATAGTGGTGGCATCATTTTTCATTTCTACCAGTAATAAATGAGAGTTGCTGTTGCTCCACAGCCTCGTCAGCATTTGTTGTCAGTGCTCTTAATTTAACTCTTCTAATACGCATATGGTAGTATCTCGTTGTTATATTTTAATTTGCAATCTGTAATGACTTACAGTGTTGAGTGTCTTTTTAAATGCTTATCTGCCATCTGTATATCTTCTTTTGTGAAGTGTTGGTTAATTTACTTGGCCCATTTTAAAATTGGGTTGTTTGTTTTACTGTTGAGTTTTAATAGTTCTTTGTATATTTTGGATAACAGTGCTTTACCAGATATGTCTTCTCTCCCCAACCATGGCTTGTCTTTTCATTCTCTTAACAGTGTCTTTTGCAGAGCAGAAGTTTTAAATTTTAATAAGGTCTAATGTACCATTTTTTTTCCTCCATGAATTGTGCTGTTGTTGTTGTATCTAAAAAGTCAAATCCAAGTTTTGGCAGTTACAAATAAAGATGCTGTAAACATCAGTGTACAGATATTTGTGTGATTTTTGTGCAGTGCAGATTTTCTCCATTGTCTTGCCTTTGTCTCTTTGTCAAAGTTCAGTCGACTGTATTGATGTGAGTTTACTTCTGGACTCTCTATTCTGTTCAATTGATCTATTTGACTATTCTTTTGCCAATACCATACTGTCTTGATTACTGTAGCTTTATAGTAAAGTCTTGGGGACAGGCAGTATCGGTCCTCTAACTTTGTTCTCCTTCAGTATTGTGTTGACTATCCCAGGTCTTTCGTCTCTCCATATAAACTTGAGAATCAGTTTGTTGATATCCACAAATAACTGCTAGGGTTTTGATTGGGATTGCATTGAATCTGTAGATAAAGTCGGAAAGAACTGACATCTGGACAGTATAGAGTTTCCCTATCCGTGAACATGTACTATCTCTTCATTTATTTATACGTATTTTTATGTTTTCATCAGTTACGATTATTCTCACATGGATAATAATCTTGACATATTTTAGATTTATGTATAAATAATTCACTTTTTGGTACTAATATAAATGGTTTTGTGTTTTTAATCTCAAATTCCAATTGTTTATTGCTAGCATATAAGAAAGTAATCGATTTTTGTATATTAACCTTGACTTTACATCCAGCAACTTTGGTAGAATAACTTATTATTTCCAGTTTTCTGTTGCCTTGTTGGCATTTTCCGCATAGCCAATTATGTTTTTTGAGAACAAGGACAGTTTATTTCTTCCTTCCCTCCCAATCTATAGACTTTTCATTTTCTTTTCTTTTCTAATTACATTAGCCAGCACTTCCAGTATAATGTTGAATAGAAAGGGTGAAAGGGAACATCCTTGCCTTATTTCTGATCTTAGGGGAAAAGCTTCTAGTTTCTCTCCATTAAGTATGATGTTAGCTGTAGGTTTTTCATAGATCTTCTTTACCAAGTTAAGTTCCCATTTATTACTAGTTTGCTGAAAGCTCTTATCATAAATGAATGTTAGAGTCTTGTCAAATGCATTTTCTGGATCTAGTGATGTGATCATATAATTCTTCCTTAGCCTGTTCATGTGATAGATTACAGTAATTGATTTTCAAATGTTTAATCTAGAATAAATCCCATGTGGTGGTTATGTATAATTCTTTTTAAACATTGTTGGATTCAATTGCTGATTTTTTTGAGGATTTTAACATCTATGTTTATGAGAAATATTGGTCTGTTAGTTTCCTTTCTTGTAATGTTTCTGGTTTTGGTACTAGGGTAATTCTGACCCAAGAAAATTAGAGAATTTCCTCTACTTCTAGTTTTTGAAAGAGATCATAGAGAATTGGCATAATTTCTTTCTTAAATGTTTGGTCATATTCATTAACCCTAGTGCTTTCTATTTTGGAAGGCTACTGGTTGCTGGCTCCAGTTCTTTAATCAGTATAGGCCTATTCAGATTATCTATTTCTCTTTGTGTGAGTTTTTTGTGCTTTCAAGGGATTGTTTCATTTCATTTAACTTACCAAATTTGTTGATATAGAGTTGTTCATACTAGTATTCTATTATCCTTTTAATGACCATAGGATCAGTATTGACGGCCCTTCTTTCATTTTTGATATTAGTAATTTGAGTCTTCTCTCTTTTTCTTCTTAGTTAACCTGGCTAGAGGTGTATCAGTTTTATTCATCTTTTCAAGGAACCAGCTTTAGATTTTGTTGATTTTCTCTATTGACAATGTGTTTTCAATTTCACAAGTCCTGCTGTAATTTTTATTATTTCCTTTCTTCTGTTTATTTTGGATTTAATTTGCTCTTCTTTTTCTAGTTTCCTAATTTGGAAACTTGCTTTTAGCTCTTTCTTCTTTAATAATATATGCATTCAGTGGTCTAAATTTCCCTCTAAACAGTACTTTAGCAGCATCCCATGAATTTTGATGTTACATTTTCATTTTAATTTAGTTTGAAATATTTTAAATTTTTTCTTGAAAGTTATTCTTTGATTTGTTTACATGTTGTTTAGAAGTGTGTCATTTAGTTTCCATTTTTAAAATGTTTTTCAGATATCTTTCTGTTATTGATTTCTAGTGATTCTGTTGTGATCTGAGTAATCTCCATCATAGAAGTCATTGATATTTGTTGTTGTGTGTTTTATGGCACAGAATGTGGTCTGTCTTGATGAATATTCTATGTGAGCTTGAGAAGAATGTGTATTCTGCTGCTGTTGGATGAAGTATTCTATAAATGCCAATTAGATACACTTAATTGATGGTGCTATTCAGGTCCTTACTGATTTCCAGCCTGCTGGATCTATCAGTTAGTGGGGACTGGCCAGGTACGGTGGCTCATGCCTGTAATCCCAGCACTTTGGGAGGCAGAGGTGGGCAGATCACCTGAGGTCGGGAGTTCGAGACCAGCCTGACCAACATGGAGAAACTCCGTCTCTATTAAAAATACAAAATTAGCCAGGCGCGGTGGTGCATGCCTGTAATCCTAGCTACTCGGGAGGCTGAGGCAGGAGAATTGCTTGAACCCAGGGGCGGAGGTTGCGGTGAGCCGAGATCGCGCCACTGCACTCCAGCTTGGGCAACAAGAGCAAAACTCCACCTCAAAAAAAAAAAGTTAGTGGGGACTGACAGAGAGGTGTTGATGTCTCCAACGGTAGTAATAGTGGATTCATCTATTTCTCCTTGAAATTCTATCAGTTTTTGCTTTACACATTTTAGCACTCTGTTGTTAGGCATATACACACTGAGGAGTATTATGTCTGCTGGGATAATTGACTCCTTTACCATTATTTAGTGCTCCTCTTTATTCCTAATAATTTTCCTTTCTCTGAAGTCTGCTTTATCTGAAGTTAATAGAACTACTCCATATTTCTTTTGATTAGTGGTAGCAGGGTATATCTTTCTCCATCCCTTTATTTTTAATCTATCTGGTTTTTATGTTGAAATGGGTTTGTTGTAGACAACATATAGTTAGGTCATGATTCTTTATTCACTCTAGATAGTCACATGTTTTAATTGGTATATTTAGACCATTGATATTTAAAGTGATTTTTTATATAGTTGGATTAATATCTACCATATTTATTACTGTTTTCTATTTGCCCTTTGTTTCTTTTTTCTTCCACACTTTTTTCTGCCTTTTCTGATCTTAACTGAGCATTTTGTATGATTCCAATTTCTTTTCTTTCTTAGCATATCAATTTTACTTTTTTGTTGTTGCTTTTTTAGTGGTTGACCTACAGTTTGCAATATACACTTAAATCTAATTTAAGTCTGCTTTTGAATAACACTATACCACTTTATGGGTAGTGTAAGGGCCTTATTGCAGAGTATTCCTGATTCCTCCCTCCCATGCCTTATTATTACTGTTATCATTCATTTCACTTATCCATAAGCTACAATCACTGAATACATTGTTAAAATTATTATTTTGAACAAATTGTTCTCTCTCAGATTAAGAATAAGAAAAAAATTATTTCACCTTTATTTCTAATACTCTTTTGTATGTTGATTTGAGTTTCTGACTTGTTTAATTTTCATTTTTTTCTGAATAACTTCTTTTAACATATCTTGTAAGGCAGTTTACTGGTGACAAATTCCTTCAATTTTTGTTTGAGAAGTCTTTCTCCTCCACTTTTGAAGGACAATTTTACTGCACACAGATGGAATCTAGTTAGTTCTAAGTTGATGGAATGTTTTCAATTCTTTAAATATTTCTTTCTATTCTATTCCTGATTGCATGGTTTATGAAGAGAAGTATGATGTAATCCTCATCTCTCTCCCTCTATAGGTAAGGTGTCGTGCCCTGCCTCTCCCTGGCTTCACTGAAGATTTTCTCTTTGTCTTTTATTTTTTGCAGTTTGAATATGATATGCCTAAGTATAGATTTTTTGGGGGGTGGGGGGTGATCTTTATCCTATTTGGTTTCCTTTGAGCTGCCTGGATCTTGGTTTGGTATCTGTCTTTAATTTTGGAAAATTCTCAGTCATTATCACTTCAAATATTTTTACTATTCCTTTCTCTCTTTTTATTCCATCTGATATCCCTATTACAAGGATTTACACCTACTGCAATTGTTCCACCATTCTTGGATATTGTTTTGTCTTTTTTATTCTATTTTTCCCTTTGCATTTCAGTTTGGGAAGTTTCTATTGATATTTCATCCATCTCATTGATTATTTCCTCAGTTGTATCCAGTCTATTGATAAACCTATTAAAGACATTCTTTGCATTGATCACATGATTTTTATTTCTAGACTTTTAAAAATTTTTTTCTTAATTTCCATCTCTCTGCTTACATGACCAATTTGTTCTTATATGTTCTCCACATTTTTCCATTAGAGCTCTTAGCATTTTAATTATCATTGTTTTAAATTTTCCATCTGAAAATTCCAACATTGCTTCCATATCTGATTGTGGTTTAGGTGCTTGTTTCATCTTTGCAAACTGTGTTTTTGTCTTTTATATATCTTGTAATTGTTTTGTGGAAAATCAGATATAATGTATTGGGTAAAAAGTACTGAGGCAGATAGGCTTTTAGTGTGAGGTTTGATATTTACCTGTCTAGGAGTTACAATGTGTTTACTATTTGCTATAGCTGTGGGTGTCAGAGGATATAATTTTCTCTTTTCATCTTCTTGTTTTTGTCTACCCTGTTGTCTTTGGGTTTTCGTAGAAACTCCTTAAATAGGCTCTGGCTTGCAGTTCTCTTATCCGTAATCCCCTTGTTACTATACTGGAGCCCTGTGGATGTAGTGGTAAGGTGTTTTGGTGCGGGGAAGTGTTTTACAGTCCTACAATTAGGTCTGTTTCAGTGAGCCTGCACCCCTGGGCTGTGACCTTCACAAGTGTTTCTCAGTCCTACCCCTTTTAGGTGATGAGAAAGGCTAGAGGGGTTGGATTTGGGTTTTTCCTCATCACTTAGGTTAGTTAGGCCCTGGGTGTCCATTCACTTAGGCTCTGGTATAATAGTTTCTATGAGGGTAGATTTGTTGAGAAAAAAATGACTGCTTTCCTTGCCTCCTGCCAAAAACAGAAGGGGATTTTTCTCCATTCCTTACTGTGAGAACTGTAAGAATTTAAAAAGAGGAAAGAAATACAAAAGCTGGCTTGCCAGTTAAGACATTTATTTTAGAGAAAATCAACGTGAAAGGAGCCTTCTGGCCGAGTTAGGTCAGAGGCACACTCTCTTACAGACTAAGAGTTTTTAAGGATTCCGGATGGGAGAGTTTATCAGAGGCCTGGACTGCTTCTGTGTCTCTTTGTTGTGCTTATCTGGGAGGGAGAGTTGTGTGCCTGTTTTCATACATTTTTCCTGCAGCTGCAGGTATAGTCCCTGAGTCTGCTTTTACTTATTTATTTATTTATTTATTGAGACAGAGTCTTGCTCTGTCGCTAGGCTGGAGTGCAGTGGCGCCATCTCGGCTCACTGCAACCTCCGCCTCCCAGGTTCAAGCGATTCTCCTGCCTCAGCCTCCTGAGTAGATGGGACTACAGGCATGCACCACCATGCCTGGCTAATTTTTTGTACTTTTAGTAGAGACGGGGTTTCACCGTGTTAGCCAGGATGGTCTTGATCTCCTTACCTCGTGATCCGCCCGCCTCGGCCTCCCAAAGTGCTGGGATTACAGGCGTGAGCCCCCGCACCCAGCCAAGAGTCTGCTTTTAGCTTTCCTATCTTAGTGCCCCTGAAGGAAAAGGAATGTGCTTATTCCTTATTATTAAGGCTCACTGTTTTACTGGGGCCCATTGTAGGAGGGTGAAGTTTGGCAGTTACCCAAGATACTTTCCCCCCTCCTTCCCTTTGTGTCCCAGCTGTCTTATCCTGTTTTACTGTCTGCTCTTTCTGGCTGCTTGTAGTTGGAAGAGAAGTGATTTCCTTGAAATGCATGAGGCTAAAGGGAGCTGGAATTTAAAGTGGCAGTGTTTGTCTGAGATGACAGTGCTCCTGCTCTATCATTCCAGACCCTATGGTTATAAAAGGACAAGAGGGGACGTTCTTTCTAGCTACTTCCTTCTGATGTGGGGGTGGAGAGTTTTTTGGTCTTGGATTGACTGTAGGAGCAACACCATTTGTAGATATTTTTGGGTAGTTGTGAAATGGCCATGATTCTGTCAGTTAAAAATTTTTGAAAAAGGTTAATTAGGCAGAGTAAAAACATTAGTCCTAGGCTTTTCAGCAGCGTTTTTTATTAGGCCCGACTGGTTGAGACAGAAGCAACTTTTTTTTTTTTTTTTTTAATAACAGGCAGAGGTGCATGTTTGGAAAGACTCATGTGTTATTTTTTGTTAGTAACTGTTATTCCTGCTATGAGGATAATAATTAAGCAAAATGCTACAGTAATTGAGATTCTCTGTCCGATATTCCACTCTGAGGGTGCAAATAGTCCTACTGCAAATAGTAGAGTGAGTACAGCAATTCCCGCAAGTGTGTCATAGTAAATAATTTTCATTAAAAAAGGTTTTAATAGTTGGCTTAAAAGGAGAGGTAGAAACGACAAAAAGTATTTGGTGAGGTAGGGTTGAGACTGAGTAAGATGAGCAATTTTTACTTAGTTACTTAACTTTTATGATTTTTAGCTTAAGATTTCTTATTTTTTTTTTTTTACATTAATAGGACTTTTTTTGGGCTATTAGGGATTGCTTTCTCAGCTCTTTAGGCTTTGACTTGAACGTGATGTATCCAGGAGTTGATTTCTGTAACGGATATAATTTAAACTGTAAAAGATAATAAAAATTGAAAAACATTAGGCAAGACTAGAATTTAACAACAGGTGTGCTATAGTTTTTGAAACATAATTTTTACTTTGCAGTTTCCTATTTTTATTAAAAGACAATTTATGATAGGACTGATTGGCTTTATTATACTTGGCTTAATTATTTGTATACAGTGCAGCAATAATAATTATTTGCTACATAGGCCTTTTAAATCTGCTTTGGTGGAACTTTGTTATATAGAAGGAATTTGAGATAAGACTTGTTAAAGCCAAGCTCAGCCATGGATTTGTACCATTAAATACTTATGAGTTGGGTGAATTCCTTGTCTTTTGAGGTTTTAAGATAAGTTGGGGTTCCTGGCCTGTCAGAAAGTGACATTCTTTACTTACCACACATCAGAAACCCTGTACAGGGACTGTGCACACAAAATATGAGGCCAGTTTTCCAAGGGTTTCATTGGCTTCTTAAGTTTGATTCCTTAGAGGAGAGCACACCATTCCAGTCAAAGCCTTGGGAAAATAACCAGTTTTTCCAATTGTATTCTGTTACAAAAGAAAATAGATTCTTATTACACTGATGCAAACAACTATAGTGTTTGTCCTTTAAGAACACTTATAACTAGTTTTTAAATTCTAGAGGAACTAGGCAAAGAGAAAAAACACGCTTTAAATTCTATTTACAGGAGTGTACTTAGTTGTTAAAGGCTGTAGCTAGCTTAAGACAAGTTTTCTTGACTCTGAAAAATAAGATAAAGATTAGCAGCATTCTAAGGAAAAGGTAAAAACTTGTTTTTGTTTTTTATTAGTTTAGTGCATTTTTTTAATTGTTGTTTTGCTTGATATTTATAAACATTTTAGCTTTTCATGAGTTCCGTATGTTTTGTTGTTGTTGTTGCTGTTGTGAGAAACCTGCCTTTGAGAGCGCTTGTTAAAGTTTCACAGCTTGAGTATAAACCATGTTTTGAAGATAATTAAAACAAAATAAAAATTGTCTATAAATAACAAAAAAAAAATCTAATTTGGATACAGTTAGAAACACAATTGACAAAGAAATTTGGTTATTTTTGTGGTTTACAATAACCCAACATAACAATTTTAATTGTGATTAATAGCACATATTTAGACATAAGAACCTTAGACATCTCATACAGTTTTGGAACATATGTTAATATCATTCCTTAGAATATAACCTATTAGACAGTATTTTGGAAATTTTATGTTGCTAAATAATTCTGTTTACCTCTTTTTGGATGATTTAGGGGTTTTGTGCAGCACCGAAAAGCCAGGGGTTAGGAAAGACAACCTCGAGACTAAAGTTTGATTTGGGGAAGACTGTTAAATATGTTTAAAATTTAAAACCCTCGATATTATGAAATAGAATTTTAGACTACCGTTAAGTTTTTTTTCTGTTTGTTTTGTTTTGCTAAAATGATGAGATAACAATCTGGAAAAGCAAAAACCATTTATTAGCCTTTTGTATTATATGAAAATTTTGTTTAAGAGAGAAAGTTAAATTTTACCCTTTCGTTAGTTTGCTATTAATGTTAACTTTAATTTTAATGAAACCTTATAGATAATTTTATTTAATTTTAATGAGTTTGACCATGAAGTGAGATTTTTATATGCCCATTATAACCCTTGACAAGTTTTGCTAAAGAGTAGATTAGCATTTTAAGAAAATCTTGTGGTGCTTTTATTTTAGTGTTTAATTTACAGAAAAAAAGAACATATAATACCCTTTTGAGTTTAGTTAATGTGTTAACACACAGAGTTTTCTTTGCAGAATTAATTTTTATGATGTTTTTACAATTTGCTTAAACCTTTCACTTTATTTTATTTAATTTTAAGACAATTTATTATTCTTCAGCAAAATGTACATTTTTATGCCTTTTCATAATTTTTAACTAAAAACACTTTTTACTGTTTTTATACACCTTGCATGCAAATCCATGCTTAGCAGTTTTAATTACATGTTATAATGGTAACTTTTAGCAATTTTTAACTTCAATGTAAAATGTGTTAAGTTTTTTTGTGTGTGACTTGAAACGAAAAACACTGACTCATTTTGTAATTTGGGCGAAGTAGCTCTGAAATATAATGCTGTTTTTTCAATTTTAAACACTTGGGTAAAATCGCAAGGTGAGTGCTTAGGTAGAAATAAGTAACTACTGAACAGGTGGGAGCAAAGTTTAGTTGGGCAATACTCTTTATGATACTGACAAGTGAAGGCTTCCTAGTTTTAAAAGTGCTGGCTTTATTGTTGTAGTCACAGAGGAGTCTAAAGGCAAGGCTTACCCAGCTTCTGGCTCCCACGTGAACATTATTTATTTAGTATGCCAGATTTTTCTTAAGGTGCACTAGCCACTGAGGATATTTTTACTGGTGGGAACTGAGATTTTCTAGACAGGTAAATTAGCTGCCAATTATGGTTTATCTTAGGGACATGTTTATAGAGATAGCATTCTTACTTAGCTTGCATTCTAAATTTTGTTCCCTTATTATCTTGTTAAAGCGATGAATATGTTTGTACAATGAAGACAACTTTTTTTGCCTTTTTAGGTTAGAGCTTCAGCATGAGACTTATACTTCAACACAGAAAGTTAGGTCTATAAGTGAAATATAATAAAGTGTTCTGAAAAGAAGGAGACTACCTTACAACCCCAAGGGAAAAATACGCGGCACTAAGCCCTGGTTCCTTTTTTCCTTATTGTTTTGTCATTGTTTTAGAACTTTGGGAACTAAAATCTTTTTGCTTAAATGCTGAATTTATACATTGAAACAGACTCTTGGGTTTTGTTATAAAGGCAAAGTAATAATACTTCTATGTATTTTATAGGCTTATATAGTATAATAACTTGAATTTATGGTTGGATTTGACTGAACCTATGTAGTTACTAATCTGAATGACTCATATATAGAAAATGTGCAGTATTTTAAGTATAAAAAATTAAACTGGACTAGTTTGCTTTTGTTTTATAGTATAAATGAAAATGACCCAAACTATTTAATTATATGAGCAGAAATTATGAATGAAAGATGTATTTTAGAGCTATATGACAGAGGGACATTTTAACTTGAATTCCCCAGTGGCAAAAGTAGTGTATAAACTAATGCTAGTGTATACACTACTGAAGTGCCAACTTATGTAACATTTTTAAATTTAATTTTTTAAATGAAAGATTTTTTTTTCACTGTGAAGGGCAGTAATATTAAATTTTCCCCATGGATACAAGTGAATGATTTATTTAGTACATTGACATACTTAACTATTAGCATTTTTGGGAACCTGGATTTGATATAAATTTATTTTGAAAAACATGGTTTATGAAATTTTACAATAAAATTATTAATAAAGACATTGTTAAGTTTCTGTAAACATGCACTAAAAGTGGCAAGACAGCATGGAGAAATGTAATTTTGACTGAGAAAAAAACTTTTTTCAGGAAAACAAGATTTATGAAAAGAAAAACATAAAGGCCTTTTGAATATCCTTTCTTGGATATCCATTTTAATTAAGCTGAGCACTCTTTTTTATTAAGGGTAAGAGTGGAGGTTGGAATTATATAAATGTTATGCCAAGTTAAATTAAAGGATTGAGTTATGTGCAGGAATTCCCTGTGATAATGAGAGGGATTTTTAGAGAAAGATCCCAGAAGCTGTTCTATATGCCACAAATCAGACATGGAGAAGGGGACTTGAATATGAGCAATGCCTTTAACCCTGGCCACTTCCCGGAGAGGGAGAATGGCAGAGGAGGTCTGACTGGTTGGAGCAGTTTTTGAACCGGTGGAGAAGGAGGAGGGGTGCAGTTTAAAGTAGAAGAAACCCTGAATATGGAGAACCTCTTGCCAGAATCTCTGAGATGCTGCTAAAGCAGTGTTAAGAGGAAAGTTTATAGCACTAAATGGCTTCATCGAGAAGATAGGAAGATCTCAAATTAACAAACTAACTTCACCTAAAGGAACTAGAAAAAAAGAACAAACCAACCCCAAAGCCAGTCAAAGAAAAGAAGTAAAAATTAGAAAGCTGAATGAAATTGAGATGCAAAAATCCATACAAAAGATCAATGAAACCAAGAGTTGATTTTTCAAAAAAATAAAAATAAACAAGATCAATAGACCATTAGCTACATTAACACACAAAAAGAGAAGATCCAAATAAGTATAATCAGAAATGGCAAAGATGACATTACAACCAATCCACAGAAATTAGAAAAGATTCTTAGAGAATACTGTGAAAAAATATATGCACACAAATGAGAAAATCTAAAGGAAATGGATAAATTCCTGGAAACACACAATCTCCCGAGACTGAAGTAGGAAAAGATTGAAATGCTGAATAGACCAATACTGAGCTCTGAAACTGAATCAGTAATGAAAAAAACTACCAACCAAGGAAAGCTCAGAGCCAGATGGATTCACGCTGAATTATACCAGACATACAAATAAGTAATGACACCAATCCTATTGAAAGTATTACAAAAAAATTGAAAAGGAGGGGATCCTACCTAACTCACTCTGTGAAGCCAGCATCTGCCTAATACCAAAATCTGGCAGAGACATAACAAAAAAATAAAACTTCAGGCCAATATCCCTGATGAACATAGACACAAAAGTCCTCAACAAAATACTAGCAAACTAAATCCAGCAGCACATCAAAAAGTTAATATACTATGCTTAAGTAGGCTTTATTCTTGGGATGCAAGGCTGGTTTAACATACACAAATCAATAAATGTGATTCACCACATAAACAGAATTAAAAGCAAAAGCTATATGATCATCTCAATAGATACAGAAAAAGCTTTGGATAAAATCCAACATCCCTTCCATAAGCAAAAAACAAATAACCCCAATAAAAAATGGGCAAAGGACATGAACAAGACACTTCCCCAAAAAAACACATACAAGCAGCCAACAAAAATATTAAAATGTTCCTCATCACTAATCATTAGAGAAATGCAAATCAAAATCACAGTGAGATACCATCTTACACTGGTCAGAATGGCTATTACTAAAAAGTCAATAAACAACAGTGCTGGTGAGGCTATAGAGAAAACAACGCTTATACGCTGTTGGTGGGCATGTAAACTAGTTCAGCCACTGTGGAAGTTTCTTAAAGAAAAGTTTAGAGATTTCTTAAAGAACTTAGAACTACCATCCTGCCCAGCAATCCCATTACTGGGTATATACCCAAAGGAAAATAGATCATTATATGAAAAAGACACATGCACTCGTATGTTCGTCGTTGGACTATTCACAACAGCAGTGACAGGGAATCAACTTAGGTGCCCAACAATGGTGGACTGGATAAATAAAATGTGGTACATATACACCATGGAATATTACACAACCATAAAAAGAGCGAAAGCATGTCTTTTGCAGCAACATGGGTGGACTAGAGGCCATAATCCTAAGTGAATTAAGGCAGAAACAGAAAACCAGATATTGCATGTTCTCACTTGTAAGTGGGAGCTCAACATTGAGCACACATGCACATAAAATGGGAACAACAGACACTGTAGACCGCTAGAGGGAGTAGGGGAATGGGTCGAAAAAACTCTGTTGGGTACTGTGCTTACTACCTGGGTGCAATATATTCATATATCAAACCTGCACCTGCACCCCCGTTTCTAAAATAGAAGTTGAAAGAAAGAGAAAGCTACACCAAAACCTGAACAGGACATTTGTTACAAGGAAGTATTTGACACATCAATATTTCTTTTCTGCCTCACCCCGCCCTGCCCCGCCCCGCCCGGCCTTGCCTTGCCTTTTTTTTTTTTTTTTTTTTTGAGACATAGTCTCACTCTGTTGCACAGGCTGCAGTGTAGTGGTGGGGTCTCAGCTCACTCCAGTCTCAACCTCCCAGACTCAAGTGATTCTCCTGCCTCAGCCTCCCAAGTAGCTGGGACTACAGGCACACACTACCATGTCCAGCTATTTTTCTGTTTTTGTAGAGATGGGGTCTCACCATGTTGCCCAGGCTGGTCTTGAACTCCTGGCCTCTAGAAATCTGCCCACCTCAGCCTCCCAAAGTGCTGGGGTTGAAGTCATGAGCAACTGGGACTGGTTCACATCAATATTTCTTACAAGCGTAGATTTAAAAACAAATAAAATACTAGCTCTTCAAATTCAGAGATATATAGAAAGGCAATACATCATGGTCAAGTGGTATTCATTCCAAGGATGCAAAGGTGGCTTAACATTTAAAAATCAATCATTATGATCCACCACAATAAGATAAAAATCTCATGACCTATAGGAAGAACATTTGGTAAACGTCAACTCCTTGTCATGATTGGCAGCCAGAAATATATTAATAAGACAACTTTCATAATATGCTAGTCTATCTACCAAAATTCCCCAAAGCTAACCAATGGTCAAATATTGAATGGTTTCTTACCAAGGTCACAGGAATGAGACAGGAACTACTATCACCATCTGTATTCAATATTGTAGTGGATATATTGGCAAGTGCAATAAGAAAGTAAATGAAATGAAAGACTTCAGGATTGGAAAGAAAGAATTAAAAGCAACATCATAACATGATTATATACTTAGAAAACCACAAAGAATCTACACAGTATGAAAATTTATATGTGAAGCAATTAAGGTGCTAGTTAATACAATATCAATGTACAAAATCAATTGTATTTCTATATGCTAGCAACAAAAAAGACAAACCAATTTTTAAAATGGGTCAAAACTCGAATAAACATTTCTCCAAAGAAGGTATACAAATGGCCAAAAAGCACATGAAAAGATGTTTAACATCATGATTCAATAGGAAAATACAAATCAAAACCACAATGAAACACCACTTCACAACTACTAGGTAGATCAGCTACAATAAAGCTTTAGGTTATGTATCTTCACCACTACAACAAAAAACATTTTTAAGCTATACTAAATGCAAAGATAGACAAACTGACCAAAGGTTCAAAGATAGATGTATACATGTATGATCCTTTTCAATGAAGAAATGTCTTTTCAGTGACTAGTGCTGGGTTAATTTTATATACATATGGAAAAAAAATTCTGGACTTCTACCTTACATTGTATGAAAAAATCAGTTCCAGAGGGATTGCACATCTAACGTAAAAGGCAAAACAATAAAGATCTTGAACGACAAGGAGAACATCTTCATGAACTTGGAGTAGGCAAAGATTTTTTAAATAGAATACAAGAACTACTGAACATAAAGGAAATGTTTGATAAAATGTACTATATTAAGTTTAAGAACATCTGTTCATCGAAAGACATTATACGAGGATGAAAAAGGCAAGCTACGGAATTAGGGAAGATATTTTCCATACACATATCTGACAAAGAACTCATAGTCTAGATGATTAAAAAACAAAACAGAGCAACAATACAAAAAAACTCCCTTTCAATAAGAATAAAACCACCCAATGGAAAAAATCAGGCAAAAGATTTGAAGAGATGATTCCCACAAAAGGATATCCAAATAGCCAAGAAACATAGGAAAAGGCACTCGACTTCATTGGTCTTCAGGGAATTGCAAATTAAACCCCAATGAGACAGCTGTATTTCATGTTAGGAAAAGAGCTAAAATGAAGACACAAGCCAAGATGGAGAGCACATGGAAGTGGAAACTGATACAACCACTCTGGAAAACTGGCAGCATCTGTTAAAGCTGGAAATTTTCACACCTATGACCCAGGAATTCCACCCTAAGTACATACCTGACAGAGATGTGTACATATGTACCATGAAGACCATGTGCAAGAATCTTTGTAGCGTCCTATTTGTAATACCTTTAAACTGGTAACTACCCAAATTCCATTAACAATAGAATGAATAAATGAACTACAGGTCATCCACATATCAAAATACTCTGCAGCAATGAGAATAAACTCAGTACAACTACATGCAACCACAAAGATAACGTTGAGGGAGAAAATCTGCAAAACACTGCATGATTCCATTTATGTAAAATGAATACATATAAAGGAGATATATATATCAAGCAAAACCATTTGATGCTGTTAGAAGTCCCATCATTCTTAGTGAGTATAGTGACTAGAAGAGGCTCAAGGAGCTCCTAGAGTTTTTCTCTTTCTGGTGGTGTTGACAGTGGTGTGTTTGGTTTGTGAAAATCATTGAGCTACACATCTATGATTTGTGCACTTTCTGTATGTACGAAGCATACATTACTTTAATAATATTTTCCAAAAAAATTCTTATTTTGGTAAATGGACAATTTAAAGAACTGTATTAAGTGAATAATAGTTTAGGTTTTACAGATATGCCTGAGGGGAATGAATGACCAGTCTTTGGAGAATGTGCATGATTAGCTAGGCTTCATTCTACACATCTTCCTTAGTGGAATCCCATTCCACTTTCCACCACCTTCATCCTCAGGCCTGCCCACCCAGGCCCCTTTTCTGTTGCAGCTCAGCTGGACAGCCCCTTTGGTGGGGACTCCCTTTGCTCCTTTTGTGACTCCTGGCTCAGAGGAATAAGCCTAATTTGTAGGCTGAAAGCCATTTGAGAGATGTGGCATCTTTCTCCTGAACAAGTGTGACTTGACCAAGGCCATAGAACTGGTTAGTTACAGAAATATGCTCAAATACATATCAAACATCTTGACACCCAACATTCCATGCCAGTTTGGAAGGTTTCAAAAAGAAATCCCCTAATTCTACAATCCATTTCCAGCTCACCTGCTGTGGCATTGAATATTCTGACATTAGGGATCCATTGGATCATGTGTACATGTTTCCTCTGGTCTCTCTTACAGTGGCAGTCTCCCCTCAGTGGCCTGCCACCCACACAGCCACAGAGGGGACTACGGTAGAGCAGGCCAGGTGCCATGAACTGTCCTGTCTTGAACCAGGGCTGGCTTCTCTGAGCAATCTCTGTCTAATTGCTGCCTTATTCCTTCTCCAGGTCCTTCCAACCCTCCTGCTGCCATGAAGATTGCAGTGATTGGACAGAGCCTGTTTGGCCAGGAAGTTTACTGCCACCTGAGGAAGGAGGGCCATGAAGTGGTGGGTGTGTTCACTGTTCCAGACAAGGATGGAAAGGCCGACCCCCTGGGTGAGTGAGCCAATGGAGCAGGGAAGCTGATGGAGGGCAGCCCGCCCATCCAGGTAGAAGGGAAGCAGTGGGTGGGAGTCTGGGAGCAGAAGTCTGCAGGGCCTGTGCTCTAGCTGGGAGGCAGCAATAAGTGGTCTACCTTGAATCCTGCTCCAGTGCCCACAGGCTTCAAGGTAGGCTTTCCTGGAATAAAGTGGAGATCCCCTCCCCACCTGATCATGAGGTGGCGTTAGGGTCCTGGAGAAGGGCTATAGAGAAGCCCAGCCTGGTCCCAGTTCCCACACAGAGCTTCTCTGACCCAGCACCCATGCTTGGGAAGGTCTCCATGTTCTGAACTGGGGGTCCATGTTCTGAAAGGTGGGCATGCGCGGCATCACCATTGTTGGGGCTGCCGTCAAAACACACAGTGCTCTACTTACCTGGCAGGGGAGAGACCATGATCACGAAGGTGGTTTTCCCAGGGTGAGTCTTCTCCATTGTACTCTGGAGGCCTTCTCCATTGTACTCTGGATGTGCTGATCCCTGCAATTTCCCCAAATCTGGGAAACTCGACTGCATAATTTGTGGTAATGGGGAATTGCATTTGCACTCTCCCCTGGCATTTTAATTTTTAAAAAGAAAAGAAAAAACACAGAGAATACTGAGCCCACCTTGGGAGTTTCTGATTCAGAATGGGGTGGCAAAGTCAGAATTAGGTGAAATTTTTAACCTGGGACAAGTTCCTGGGAGATACTGGTGTCTCTGGTACTAGGAGAAGCACATTTTGAGAATCACGGGTCTGGGCCACTGCCTTTGAGCTGGGAACCTGAGCAGACAGGATGCAGGGGCCTCAGCTTAGATGAATACACCCTCTAGGAACACTGACTGGTCCTTCTCAGGCCTGCTGCAGACTGTGGGGCAGGGCTTAAGGATAGAAGGCCAGGATTAGGAAAGGGGGCTTGTAGGCCTGGCCGGGCACAGAGGTGTGGTTTGTTAAGGAACAGCCAGTCTCCCTCAGTGGGGAAGCTGCAGCCTGGCCCTAGAATCAGCTCCAACACCCAACACCCAATGCCAGCCAGGCTTCAGTCTTGGACCTGACCACAAGTGACCCATGACATACCCTGACCCCACCACAGCCTGGGTCCTACACCCAGCCACTAAGTGACCACTGACCCCAGCTGCTGACCCTGGACCCAGACCAGGCCTGGCTGGGACTCCTACTTGACCTTGATCTCAGATGTCCTGCAGCAGTATTTCTCTGGTCACTGTGGGACAGCTTTTGCAAGTGCAGTCCAATCTGCTGACATCACATCCCACCCTCTCTCAAAACTACCAGACACCAGGACAGAGTGACAGAGGAGGAGGCCGGAGAGGAGAGCCAGTCCAGTCAGGGCCCAAACATCACACCAGAGGCTCTAACAGAGAACTGAATACAAAGAAGTGTTCCTTGGGTATTGAAGAGTAGAAAGCAGAGAGCCCAAAATTATTGGGGACAGTGACTGTAGGAAGCAGCTGCCCACTCTAAGGCTGAGATAAAGGCAGAAGCTTTAACTACAAAAACTTGGGAGCTTGGGCCTGTAATCCAGACCTTTGAGGAGGGTGTGCTGGTGACGGGGCAAGAGGAGGGGACCTTCAGGCTGTATCTGGTCCTCTGGGGTGTGTGTGTGTGTGTGTGTGTGTGTGTGTGTGTGTATGTGTGCATATTGAGGCTAGTTCTGCAGATGATGGAAAAACTGATTTAGCCATAGCTCTGAGAAGGAACGACTGTGACTGGGATGAAGAAGCTGGGCTGGAGGAGGCTCACAGGACAGGAACCCACTGGACAGAAAGGAGTGAGGATGCCCTGTTGCCCTTCTTCCCCTTCTTCCTTCATCAGGGAACAGCTGGCAAAGCAGAAATGCCATCTGCAGGGGGGCAGTCCCCATCACAGAGTGAGCAGTAGAGGGGGCTGGAAGACAGTAACTCAGTGATGGGAATGGCAAGGCCTCAGGAGAGGAGCGAGGGCAGAGGTCGCCATCTGGGGTCTGGAAGAGGGAGGCACTCAGAGGTCCTGGGGTTCATTAGAAGTCAGAGTGCAGGCACGGCAGTCCCCAGAGCCTCATGCTTGGCTGGTGCGTCTGTCGGTGTTGCCCAGTGGAGCCTGGCTGGGGTGTGGGTGAGGGGGCAGGAATGGAGAGAAGGCCTATGAGCCACTCTGCTGGGAAGGCAGAGGTGGCTGCGTGTGGGTGGGTGATAGAGAGGGGCCAGTTTCTTATCCACTGTCCCACAGGTCTGGAAGCTGAGAAGGATGGAGTGCCAGTATTCAAGTTCTCCCGGTGGCGTGCAAAAGGACAGGCTTTGCCTGATGTGGTGGCAAAATACCAGGCTTTGGGGGCCGAGCTCAACGTCCTGCCCTTCTGCAGCCAGTTCATCCCCATGGAGATAATCAATGCTCCCCAGCATGGCTCCATCATCTATCACCCATCACTGCTCCCTAGGCACCGAGGGGCCTCGGCCATCAACTGGTGAGATGGGGCAAAAACACAGGGGGCCATCCCCATACATGTCCCTGCATCAGCCTGACTTGTCACTTTCCATTAGCCCAAAGCATTTCTAGGGCTGCAGAGTGGGCATCATGCAGGTGCCCGTCCTGTGGCTGCCAGATGTCAGCCACAGAACAGGCTGTGCAACGTTATCGATGAGTGAAGGCTCTAGAGCACTGGGAGCAGGTGTTGCTAAGCACTCTGCATTCCCACAGTTATCGGAGAAGCTGGCACTGTCAGTGTTCTCATCCCCCAGCTGAGACAGAGAGGGCACCAGAAGGCGCAGGGACAGAGAGGGCACCAGCAGGCGCAGGGGCCAGGGTGCCTCCCCAGGCGGTGGGCTGGGGGTCCTACTCTAACTTCCACTACCGCTGCTCTGGGCAGCACACTTTGTAGAAAGAGATAAAGATGGAACAAAGGATGGCCTCCACAAGGTAGTCTGAGGTGACAGAATTCCCAAGAAGACAACAAATGGGGTGACAAGGCAGATGGGTGGTCAAAGAGGGAAGACATTTGAGTTGAGAAAAGAGAGTGGATTTGTAGTCAGACTGGTCTGTTGGGATTCAGGCTCTCTGATCTTTGTGGGTGTCACTTCACTTTTCTGGGCCTTAGTTTCCCTATCTGTAAACCGAGTATACCTGTTATCCCTGCTGTGAGGACTCAGTTACATAAGGCACATAGAGCTTTTAGCACAATTCCTGGCCCATGGTTGTTATCAATACATGCTGTTTTCCTTCTTCCGTTTCCCGCCGGAGTCGGTGTCAGTCCTACCCCTGGGAAGAAGGGCCTCCTGGAGGGTGGCAGGTCCACGGGCCTGTACCCAGGCATCCTCCGTGGCCCTTCGTCGCGGACTCCAGGTTTCACTCTTCTGCTTCCTAGGACCCTCATTCACGGAGATAAGAAAGGGGGGTTTTCCATCTTCTGGGCGGACGATGGTCTGGACACTGGAGACCTGCTGCTGCAGAAGGAGTGTGAGGTGCTCCCGGACGATACCGTGAGCACGCTGTACAACCGCTTCCTCTTCCCGGAAGGCATCAAAGGGATGGTGAGGGCCTGGAACCGGCCGCGCCCTGCCCGCCCCGACGCACCCTCAAGCATCCTCCCTAGACCCAGCCCACCGCTCCTGGAGGCCAGGAATCTGTTCCCCAAATTCAGGATTCTGGAGGGAGAGCAGCTCTCACTTCAAGGTTTCAGAGGCAGGATTAGGACAAACAGTGTATTGTGTTAGGAGGGACTCTTGCTCACAACGGACAGAACCCAACTCAAAAAGCGTTTGGCAAAAAGGGGACATTTTGGGGCCCGTTCAATAGACAAGGCTAAAGGCAGGGACTGGGTCACGCCCTGCTGAATCCAGGAGCTTCAACTATGACATCGTTAGGATTCTATTTCTCTCTCCTTCACTCGTTGATTCTGCTTTTCTCTGTGTGATTAGCTTCATTCTCAGTTTGGCTGCCCTGAATTAGAGGAAAGATAGCCACTATAGCTCAAGAATTCTAATTCTTGATTCCAGGGGAAGAGAAACACTTTTTCTCCCAGAATTCATCAATCACAAATCAGGGGAGATTCTGATTGGCCAGTTTGGGGATCATGTGATCCTCATGAGCCAATCACCAGCTGGGGTGATGGAGTGCTCTGATAGGCTGTCTCAGTCACGTGCTTCCTGCTGGGAAGACCGTGACCTGTGGTCACATGGCCTGAGCGGCAGGGTGGCTCAGTCACCTGGGCAGCTGATACTGCTGAGAGGCAGGGTGGCGGGCTATGGGCCTGAGCCCACAGCTGCAGGAGGGGCCTGGGGATCATATGTGAGGGCTGCTTGCCCCTGCCCGAGGGTGGGCTGGCAGGGACGGCCAGAGGCAGAGGTGCTCTCCAGGCATGCAGCAGGAGGGAAGGAGGCCCTGGGGAGCCCTTGCTGTTTGGGCTCAGCAGGAAGAGCAGCTGTGGTGTCCACCGTCCCCTCATCCTCCTCAGCTCCTGGCCATTGCCTTTTATTTTTCAGTTGTGTTAAACCTGTCTTCCCCACGGATTGACCAACTCACAAAAATAGTGAACAAAGTAGAGTTGCTGGAGATTTACAGAGAAGGGGCTTACCTGTGCTTCCCAAGGCAAGCAACTCAAATACTCCTTGAAGCTGCACTGTCCAACAAGGCAGCCACTGGTAACATGCAGCTATTAAATTAATTAAAATGAATTATACTGAAAAATTCAGTTCCTCAGTCTCAGCCACATTCTGAGTCCCCTGGCCACCGTGTTGGACTGTATAGACTTGGAATTCATCCATCACCACAGAGGACTCCATCGGGCAGCCCTGCTTCAGATGCTCTGACACCTGCTCACTTCCCATTCTTGACACCTCCCGGTCTCTTCTCTCAGGCTCTTACTCACGTGGGCCCAGGTTCCTTGGCTCTCCTTCTCCCTCTCCCGTGATTCCTTTCCCACCACCTTCCTCTTTCCTGTCACAGAGAAACTACTTCCTGCTTCCTCTCAGACCTCCAAACTTCCACCTTCAAGCCCACCACGGGGCTCAGGACCCACTCTCTTTAAAGGCAGGGAAGGCTTAGACTGCAACATGGACATTTGTGTCTGTGTTATACCTGCAGGGCTTTACAGTTTATATAATCTTCTAAGATCTCAGAAGATGTAATATCTGTGTAATCTAAACCCTTGCCAGGTAGAGAGGACGGGTCTGTGTCCGTTGTGCAATAGAAGTTAGGTTCATGCTGACTCCCTTGTTCATATGGCAGGTGTTTCTTGGGTGCCTGCTGTGTGCCAGGCAAGTCTGGTCAGTCTGGGGAAGGGTGCAGGCTCAATGTGGGCCCTGGGGCTGGGAAGAAGGCAAGGTCCTACTGCTGGGGATAGCAACCCACCGGATCTCCCCAGGTGCAGGCCGTGAGGCTGATCGCTGAGGGCAAAGCCCCCAGACTCCCTCAGCCTGAGGAAGGAGCCACCTATGAGGGGATTCAGAAGAAGGAGACGGCCAAGGTGAGTGCTGGGTCCCTCCACACCCTCATCCTGCCTGTGAGCAGACGGGTTGTAGAGGGCAGCCTGAGGAGGCTGGGGTTCAGCCCAGATGGTGCAGGTTGTAGTTCTTTGAGGCCAGAAGACAGGGCAGCCCAGGTCAGGGATGCATGAAGACAGCCGTGGAGGAGGAGGACCCTGGCACCTGGGAGGGCAGCGAACAGGGTCCATTCCAGGTGCTTTCCTGTTCCTCTTTAGGAGGAATGGGCAGGCAAAGCCCACAGGGAGATAAGAGTGGGAGTTAGGGGGCAAAACGTCAGCCATAGTGCGAGCAGTCTTCAAGGCAAGGTGTGAGGGACAGTGCGGGTCTCTGGAGCAATAGCCGGTGGAGGAGCCTCAGAGGCCTGTTGGCTGTCTCAGCTCAGGAGTATGGGGTGCTGTGTGGGGACCCACAGGGGCCCTGCCAGTGAGGAGAAGCAGGTGGGGCCCTATGGGACAGGCCTGAGCACATTGTGCTGGGGCCTCTGTGTAGGGTCTGGGCCATCTTGACAGCAACAGAACATTATCTTCCCCAAACCATTCTGAAGTCTGCTCAGCCCATGAGAGACTGAGGGTCAGAGAGCACCCAGAACTGGGGGCACCAGCTCAGGGACTCCTGCAAGTATCTAAGAGGAAGCTGGGGTTACCGGCTGTCTCACAAGAGCTTGGTCCACTGTCCATACGTCATCAGGGTGGGAGGGGAGTGAGGAGACACCAGCTGAGCACGCACACCTTGTTCCCCACAGATCAACTGGGACCAGCCAGCAGAGGCCATTCACAACTGGATCCGCGGGAATGACAAGGTGCCGGGAGCCTGGACAGAGGCCTGTGAACAGGTGTGTCCCTGCATGGCTGGAATCCAGCCAGGTGCATTGGTGTATCACACTGGCCATAAAACTGTCACACACGTTTGAACTGGTTGGTATAATAAATAGCTACTGCCCTGGCCCCTATTCCCACTGGGTGCCCTCTAAACATCCCAGCCTTTCCCCAGGATTGAGAGACCTACCCAGCCTGCAGTAGCTAAAGGATAAATGTCCTGCATAGCTGGAGGCCTCCAAGCCCTTGTAGTGCCCCTGGGGCCCGCTGTAATGGTGGTGAAATATTTTGAGTCTCACCACTGGGCTTACGGAGACCCCAGGCCCAGTGCTGACTCTGACTTGGCCTCAGGCAGGGTGGAGCAGCACATTCAGGGCCAGGCTGACCGTGGGCAGGCTAGATGCTGAAGATGGGGAGACTCGCGGGTCACAGGCTCTAGTGAGGCATCAGGGGTGGCAGGACTGTGTGTGGTGGTCTTTGTGCAAACCTTGAGGGCAGTCTTGTACCCCACACAGTCTCAGACTCTCCAGACCCCTGACCCCCAGCTGACTGCCCAGACTGTGGCCGGAAGCCTCTCTGCTGTCCTCATCAATGCAGAGCAAATACTAGCAAATGCATCTTCTGATCAAAGCAACCACTCCTTGGCAGCACCCTGAGGGCAGGTGGCCTCACTCCATGATGCCTGGAGCACATTCTCCCCCAGTCTGTGCACCTCAGGTCTGAGGCCGTGGGCCAAGGAGAAGGGTCTTATGGGGCCAAGGAGAAGGGTCTTATGGCAGAGTTGAGGCAGACCTGCCATCAGCTCTCTGAGGCCACTGAGGCTCCTCCAGGTCTTGTTTGTGCCCCAGGAGAAAGGGCCTCAGGGGTCACATGGGCTTTGAGCCGGCTCCCAGGTCTCAGCTGCCCCTGGCCCCCTTCCCTCTCCCAGCCCTGCTCAGACCTGCCTGGGCTACTGGCTTCGGGGGCTTCTTCTCACCCACCATCTTCTGGTTTTTCTCCCCTCGACAGAAACTGACATTTTTCAACTCAACGCTGAACACTTCAGGCCTGGTGCCCGAGGGAGATGCTTTGCCCATCCCAGGAGCCCATCGGCCAGGGGTGGTCACCAAAGCAGGACTCATCCTCTTTGGGAATGATGACAAAATGGTAAGGGCACGGCTGTGGGTCACTTGCCTGCTCAAAGCCACCCATGCTCCCGTCCTTGGACTCCTTGGACTCAGACCTCACAGGAAGACCCTAGGCTCCTCTGGAGAAAATGGAAAAAACCAGACACAGGAAGGAACACTGACCCTGATCTGTCCCTGACAGCCTGGCTGGTCCTGAGCACAGGGTGTCCGAGGCAGTTTACCCACTTTTCTGTTCTGGGAAAGCTGGGCTCCCTACCCTTCCTGGCTAGGCACCCATCTCCAGGCTGAGTGCCCTGTGTGGGTGTCAGGCAACTTAGAATCAGAGAGAAGCCCTCCCAGGGAGCCTGGGCTCAGGGCCTCTCTTTGGTCTATCAGAAGCACCTCTGGGTGTGGTGTCATTAAGCCTCTGTGCCTCAGCTCCCATCTCTTTGAACCGGGATGCCATGGTGACTTAGCATGTGCAGAGCCTTGGGAGCCATGCCGGCCACCTGCTCTTATTATTAGCAGACTACAACTCATGGTACCAGCAAACACTGATGGAGCACCTTTTATACCAGAACAATGTATACGCATTAAATTTAATCTGCCTAACAGCACTATGAGATATGTATAAATATTATATCCTTATAGAGGAAACAAACAGAGATTTAAATAACTTGTCCAGGATCATCCAAGCTAGCCCGTGGCAGAGCTGGGATTCAAACTCTGAAATTCTGCCTCCAAAGCCGTGATGCTGGTCTTGGCCATGGTAGCTTCCTGTTCATATGCACTCTACTGCTCCTCACATGAGCAGCCAGGGATAGGGAGAGGGCAGGCAGGGATCTTCCCACACACTGACAGGGTCTGGACAAACCCCATGGGCGCGGTACCACCAGCCGTGTTGCTGTGTCCGGCCTACCGGAGTGAGGCGTGGCAGTATGGGCCTTTGCTTGCTCTTGGTGTCCAGTCTGCTGTGCTCCCCTGTCAGAAGGTCTAGGCTGCCATTGATGTCTGCAATGTAGTGTTTTGGGTATCCAAGATTGATATATGCAGTTGCAAGAGAATATCTGTCTGTGGTCAGGTTCCCTAGAAGCAGCATCTAAGGTAAAAATTCTTGTGCAAGTGATTTATTGAGGGAATGTTCCGGAAAATCATGCCAGGCAGTAAGGGCAGAGGAAAGCAAAGCAAAAGTAAAGGTTCAGGAGAAGTCTAGCCTGGGGCTGCTCCCAGGGTGGGTTTTGGAGTATTAACTGCATGCTCCAGTTATACCTGCCTGACCCCACCTCTGTCAGCCTTTGGTTTCAGTGGCCCCTGGGGTGGGGTGGAGGACCCACTAGGCATAGTCCCTTGGCCTCTTTGTGTAAGGAGCTCTTATCCATCCACAGCATGCAAGGATGGGACAGTGCAGGCCGTTATCATCCAGCCCTTGCTGCAGCTGGAGGACAGGACACCAGCCACAGGGTCCTGAGCAGGGCACCCACAGCATCTGCCCAGAGACCTGCAAAGACAGCAATGCAAAGAAGGCAACTAAGTGTCTTAAGAGGAAGCTGGGGTTACCGGCTCTCTCACAAGAGCTTTGTCCACTGTCCAGAGGTGGTCAGGGTGGCAGGGGAGTGATGAGAGACCAGCTGAGCACACACACCCTGCTCCCCACAGATCAACCCAGAAGACCCTGGGTTGAAGCATCTCTCAGCCACACCCTGTGGAGTCTGGCTGAGCTTTAGCTTGCAGAAAGCTCCAGAACATCTTTGAAAGGCAATGGGGCGAGGGTCAGGCCGAGAGGCCAGTTCCAGTTCTGGCAGAGCATGCATAGAGGGTACCATTCTTACATAGCCACTCTTAACACATAGAGACATGCACCCATCCATGAGCTTATCCATAACTCTTTTTTTACATGTGTTTTTTTCCCTGGCCCCTAACAAAAGCATTTGTTGAAAAACTATTGATAAACAAGCAGGCCCCAAACAATTCAAACATGTTATTAAATACAGTAAATCTGAGGCAGACACTAGAGTATTCCAGAGTCATGAGCTGCAATGGGGGTAGTTCATGTCTGGCAGCCAGAATCCCCTTGAACTGATGGCTGGACGCAGGCTCTACCTGGGACCAGCTTGAAGTGCTATCCTGAAGCTGCAGACTGCAGGGCCGGCCAGACCCTTTTTCAGCCTGTCCTCTTCCCACCTCTGTATCCCACACAGGTATCTGGTGATGTTCTCCAGGTGTTTCTGTGGCAGTTCTGGGAGCTACTGGGTGATTGCAAGATTAGTTGTTTTTCTAAGTTGACTTTCTATGTGGTGCCTGAATGACGTTTTCTTTTTTTGTTCAGTAGGAATCCTTTTTTATAGAAATAATAAAGTCATTACACTTAAAAACAAAGTGAAAGTGTGGTGGGAGTGGGTGATGGAAAATCGAGCAGCTGGTAGGGGACACAAGCTCTGCAATTTCCTCTGTGTCCCTGGAATAGTGGCCTCCCCACTCTGAACTCATCACTAATCTGAGACTCCCTGCTTCTTCCTCATCTGAAGGTTGGAGATAAGGCTGGAGTGCCCAGCACAGCACCCCTTGTGGGATGCCTTCATCACTGCCTCAGGTCCGACCACAGGAACTGTGAAATCCTTCCTTTTGGCCGGGCACAGTGGCTCACGCCTGTAATCCCAGCACTTTGGGAGGCTGAGGCAGATGGATCATGAGGTCAGGAGTTCGAGACCAGCCTGACCAATGTGGTGAAACCCTGTCTCTACTAAAAATACAAATAAAAATTAGTCAGGCGTGGTGGTGCGTGCCTGTAATTCCAGCTATTCAGGAGAGCTGAGGCAGGAGAATCACTTCAACTCAGGAGGTGGAGGTTGTAGTGAGCCGAGATCGCACCACTGCACTCCAGCCTGGGTGACAGAGCAAGACTCCGTCTCAAAAAAAAAAAAAAGAAAAGAAAAGAAAAGAAATCCTTCCTTTTGCAGCTGCTGGTGAAGAACATTCAGCTGGAGGATGGCAAAATGATCCTGGCCTCGAACTTCTTTAAGGGGGCAGCCAGCAGTGCCCTTGAGCTGACGGAGGCAGAGCTGGTTACTGCGGAGGCTGTGCGGGTAAGAGGCAACTTCAGGGCTGCCATCCAGTTGGGCAGGTTGTGCCGTGCACATATGTTCTGCAAATCACACTCCCCAGAGTTGGGCAGCGCCAGCCCTCTGTGGGTGTCTGTTCTGGCCCCAGGTGCAGTGTTGGTTCTATCTCGTCTTGGAGCTTTCTGTTATCTTCTTGCTGGTCCTTCCTCTGCAACTGGGGCCCTGGGATCTGGCCAGTTCAGTCTGACTC
Source organism: Pongo pygmaeus (assembly GCF_028885625.2). Lineage (NCBI taxonomy): Eukaryota > Metazoa > Chordata > Mammalia > Primates > Hominidae > Pongo > Pongo pygmaeus. Next base: position 58,828,993 of record NC_085930.1, on the reverse strand, counting down.
TTCTAGGGGCTCGTTGTCAACAGTTAATAAGTGAAACAGAAGCTCCTGGAATATTTGAAAGAGTCAGGTGTCAAGCCCATGTCCCTGTGATTAGAATGTGGGCACTGGAGCCTTCCAGAAAGACTGCACCAGAGGCAGCATCCCGGGCTGTGACCAACACAAGCTGCCCATAAGGCACACCTGGTCTCCAATCCAGCTTTGCCCCAATATGATGCTGTAGGGAGCTTTCCTCTCTGAGACTCAGTCTTCTCAACATGAATTTCCATCCACGCTCACTTCCTGGAATTTCTTCCTGACCATTCATGCTCCCTCCCACTGTATCCTTCTTCCCTGGGTGGAGAGAAGAGATCTGGGGGAAGACCTTCAAGAGAGAAGGAACAGCAAATGGCAAGGCCCTAACAGGGCAGAGGCCTCCCTGTGTTCAGGGAGTCACCATGGGAGGACACTGTAGCTGGAGCCCACAGGTGAGGGGCAGAATCAGGTGGGCACAGCTGGGGACCTTGGGTGTTAACAGCACATGCGCGGCAGGGCTCAGCAAGGATGGACATGAGGCATTTGTGTGATCAAAGGCGCTGAGAGCCAGCAACTTCCTTCTTGAAAGTGGAACACCTTGAATGTCTGTTTAAAAAAAATCCTGTTTATTCCAAAGATATCCCTGGAGCAGTTGCTCTGGCCCTGACTTGGCCTGCCCTGGGGTTGCAGGGCCAGCTGGACAGACAGCCCTCCTGGAGCCCACAGCTGAGTGGCTCTGGGGATGAGCTGGGGTCATCGTTTGTAGATGGAGACCTGTCAAAAGATGCTATCTTACAACAGCTGCAGCCGAGTCCTGAATCTGTAAAATGGGAATAACAAGCCCTTCCTCAATGGAGGATTGGTAAAGGAGATAACACACATGAAGAGGTTTAGTTCAGTAGCTGGCATCTTCGAGGAACTCAGTACACATTGGCAATACGTCTAAGCATCTCATGAGAAGAGCAGATACTTCTAGAGTGTGTACTATGGACAAAAGTTCTCAGAAAATGAATTTGGAGAAGAGAGACTTTATTTAGTGACCAGTTTGCAAACCGTCCAAAGGCAGCTTCTGGTGTAACAGGAAGGTGCATATCTGAGAACAATGGGAAGGGTGGAGTTTTATAGCAAAAGCTCTCACCCAGGTTCCCATGCAAAGGAAGGGTTGAAACCAGTTCTAATTGGTTGGTACAGCTGAGCCCTGATTGGCTGGTTCAGGTGAGCTCTGAAAGACTCAAAAATAAAAAGGTGCAGGTTTTAGGGGAACCTAGAGTACATGTGTGACCCCCTAGACAGCAAGTGTCCACTTGGCTCTGTTTTAAATTTAGGCCCAGTTAGCTGCTGGGGATCCATCTTGAAGGATTGGCTCTTTCAGGTTTGCATTTGTTCACCATGCACATTCAGAGTTCCAGATCCTCCTGGAAGAGCAGCATGTTTATTCATGATAACAACTCTATGCAGTAGGTGCCCTCAGTACCTGCAGGTCCCAGCTGTGGAGCCAAGGCCTGAGGAGTGGAGTCCGGGCTCTGGAGGGCTGGGCTCAAGTCCTCCTCTAGCTGTTCACCGTGCAGCCCCCTAAGGCCATCGCTAGGATGGCTATCATTAGGCCTCTTGCTCACAGCTGCACTCGGCCTCCAGGATATGTGGTCCGGAGACTGAAGGGGTAGAGGGGACATGGCCGAAATGAGGGAGGCCAGTCTGGGGCTGTGCAGCTCCCCGGTGTTGGCGGAGGGGCCTGGCCTGTGGCTGTTCAGGAGAATACTCCAAGAGCCCGCTGTGGGCTCGGCAGGTAGTGGGCCACAACCCCCTATGCCTTCGTGAGCTGAGGCTGGGCAGGTGCTGCCCATGTCAGAAACATTGTGTTTGCTGACTCTCCCTGTAGTCCAGACTCTCTGCCTGCCTCACACACAGAATCCTCACACAGCTGCTGTCAGTACTGAGGGGCTGCCTGCATTTTCATGGCTTGGTGGGCTTTGGCTTTGTGGTGCACTCAGTGACCAGTCTGCCGCACTGCCGCTTTGTGGCTCCACTCTCATCTGATAAGGGCCCTGGACGCTAGCAGGTGCCATCCAGTAGTGGACGACTGGTGGCCCCAAGCGATGTGGTCTGAGGCAGGTAGATCCTGCCAGTAGAGTGGCCAGCAAAGGTTTTGGGGAAGAGGTGACACAGGAATTGGACACTTAAGGATGCCCAGGACTTAAATATTAGCTGGGGAGTCAGGGGAAGGTGTCGCCAGCAGGTGAGAGCCTAGCAGAGGCCTCGAGGGGCAGGCAGCAGGTGTGTGGCAGACAGTGCGTGGCTTGGTGTGGTGTTGATGGTCACCCTGAGGATGGGAAGGGCAGATCCATGACATTTTTCCAAGAAAGAGGAGAGCCGGGGGTGCTTGTGCCAGGGGTTGGGGGAACTGGTTCTGATTGGGCCTGGACCAGCATCTCATGCCTCATCCCCAACCTGGGCCCATGATTGACAATGGCCTGGAGTTCATCCAGAGAGTGGGGACCTGGCCTGATATTGCTGGGGCCCCTCCTGGCTCCTGCCCCACTGGGCCTCACCAGCAGCCTGCCCAGAGAGCAGTCGTCCCATCTTGACTGCTGGACAGCCTTACTGGGTGCCTTAGCGGGAGCTGAGCACCCGCATCCACAGGGCCAGCTGGCTGGGCACTGCTGCCCTCCATAGGTCCCAGACTGAATCCTTCACAGGACACAGACCAGTTAGCATCTTGGTGAGGTCAAGACCCAGGTCTCCTGAACCCATCTGTGAGCCTCATAGTCACCCTCAGGCCCACCCTGTCTCCAGCCTGCTGCTACAACACCCGGGCATCGGTGTCACACTGGGGACACCAGAACCTGGGTGCTAGCACCAAGGTGAGTGGGGCTCAGGAGCAGCTGGGCCCCGCCTTCCTAGTCCCCAGCCATGCCTAGAGGCCTGGCACGGCTGTCCTCCACCAGCTGGACTGTCATGGGGACCCCAGAGAAGCCGGGGGTTGAGGTGAGGTGGGCATGAGGACAGCAGCCAGTATCAGAGGGGCCTGGGATGTGGCAGCTCCTTCTTTCCTAGAAGGTGGTCACTCCAGGACCATTAAGCCTCCTGGGAAAAGGCAACAACTTGGAGGTACATAGAGAAGCCCAGCCTGGCCCCAGGCCATCCACAAGTCTGTTCAGGGGTTGCTGTCCTGGAGTGGCACTTGTCTCCAGCTCCCCTGGGGCCAGCCTCTCACCAGGTGTTGCTTTGCAGAGTGTTTGGCAGCGGATCCTCCCCAATGTCCTGGAGGTTGAAGACTCCACTGATTTCTTCAAGTCAGGGGCCGCGTCTGTGGACGTTGTGAGGTAAGGCCAGGAGTGGAGGGGTCCTGTCTCAGGTACTTGGTGCTGTGTCACAAATCTCTGCAAAACTGAGCAGCACGAAACAACCATTTGTTACACTCATGGATCACGTGGGCCAGGGACCCAGGAAGGGCCAGTGTGCAGGTCTCCTGTGTGCACACCTGGGTGGGCAGCACAAATGAATGGTTGCAGGTCTTTATGCAAATGTTAAGGAGGTGCAGTTGCATGCAGCCTCCGTGGGGAAGTTCTAGGAAGGAATTTGGGAGGAGTTGATTCAGAAGAACAGTACTGAGTTCATAGGGAGAATTAGGGTTATGTATTGTGCCAATCATTTGTGCTGTGCAACAAAGCACCCCAAAACATTGAGATTTAAACCAGCACCATATCGTTAGCTCACAGTTCTATGGTTCGACAGTTTGTGCTGGGCTCAGCTGATTTGCATCAGATTCAGCTGCTGTCAGCTGGGCTCACATAGGGGCGGGATCTGCCAGGTCAGCTGGGGGATGGCTGGTCCTGTGGTGGTGGTGGGTTCCAGGAGGGAGAGTGGGAGCCCAGGGAGGCCTGGTCTTGGAGTGAGCACATCGTGTTCATTGCATTCTGTTGGCCAAAATGAGTCACAGAACAGGTCCAGCTTCCAGGGGTGGGGAAAGAAACTCCACATCTTGCTAGCAGGTGCTGCACCTTCACATGGCCAAGGCTGTGACTGCAGGGGTGGGCACTGTGACCAGTTTTGCAATCGACCATGCATATAAGTTGGGGCTGAGTGGGCTGAGTTGGGCCTATGTGCTTGGAAACCTTGGGCACTGTGGACCTCTAGTAACTCACTGTGAGGCAGTATGCAGTTTAGAATAATTGTTTTGTAAGAAATATGCCGAGAAGAAGAATGCCAGACACCTGAGAGAATGGTGTCCAGAGGCCAGGCCATGCCTTGTGTACAGCTACCGAGCTGAGGATGCAAAGAAAGCAAAACTACTTTTCTGTAAATAGTTAAGAGTGTATGTCCTTTAAAAAAAAAGTGGCAAAAAAACACATAATACGACATCTACCCTCTTAAAATTATAACTGTATATTGTAGGATTGTTAACTATGAGCACAGTGTTGGTCAGCAGATCTTTAGAACTTTTTCTCGCACAACTAAACCTTTCTGTCCGTTGAACAGCCACTCCCCATTTCCTTCTCCCCAGCCCCAGCAACAGCCATTCTTTTTGCTCTGATGAGCTTGGCCACTCTAGTACTTCATACAAGCGGAATCATGCAGCATTTGTCCTTCTGTGACTGGCTTGTTATGCTTAGCATGATGTCCTCAAAATTCAGCTCTGTTGTAGCACATGGCAGGACTGCCTTCTTTTTATGGCTGAATCCTATTTCATTGTACAGATAGACCATATTATCTGCTCATCTGTTGATGGACATTTGTGTTGTTTCCATATCTTGGCTGTTGTGAATGAATGTGGAAGTACATGGGAATTTGAGATCAGTTCTTTTGGACAAATACCCAACAGTGAGATTACTGGGTCATAGGTAGTTCTACTTTTAATTTTTTCAGGAACCTCCATATTGTTCTCCATAGAGGCTGCACCATTTTACATTCCCACCAACAGTGCACAAAGGTTCCATTTTTCCCATATCTTTGCCAGTACTTACTTTCATTCCTATCTTCCTTCCTCTCCCCTTTTCTTCTTTCCTTTTGAACAATAACCGTCCCAACAGTGATGAGATGGTATCTCATTGTAGTTTTTATTTTCATTTTCCTGATGATTAGTGATGTTGAACATCTTTTCATATACCTGTTGGTCATGTGTATGTCTTCTTTGGAGGAATGTCTATTCAAGTCCTTGCCCATTTTTAAATTGGATTATTTGTTTTGTTTGCTATTGAGTTGTAGGAACTTCTTATATATTTTAGGAATTAACCTCTTATCAGATATATGGTTTGCAGAAGTTTTCTCGCATTCCATGCTGATTATTTCCTTTGCTTTGCAGAAGCTTTTTACTTTGATGCATATGACTTGTATATTTTTGCTTTTGTTTCCAGTTCTTTTGGTGTGATATTCAAGAAATCATTGCAAAGACCAATGTCATGGAGACCTTCCCCTATGCTTTCTTCTAGTTTTATAGTTTTAAGTCTTACTTTTAAGTTTTTCATATATTTTGAGTTGAATATTTTTATGTGTGGGGCAAGATAAGGATCTGATTTAATTATTTTGCATGTGGACATCTAGTCTTTCCAACACCACTTGTTGAAGGGACTATCGCTTCCCCATTATGTATTCTTGGCAACCTTGTTGAAGATTAGTTGGCCATATATGTTTAGGTTTATTTCTAGGCTATCTTCTTCATTGGTCTATATATCTGTGTTTATGCCAGTATCATACTATTTTGATTATTGTAGTTTTGTAGTAAATTTTGAAATCAGGAAATGTGAGTCCTCTAACTTTGTTCTTTTTCAGGATTGTTTTAACTATTCACAGTCCCTTGATAGTCCATATGATTTTAAGATGATTTTTGTAATTTCTGCAAAAAACTTGGGATTTTAATAGAGTTGGCATAGAAATTGTAGATAACTTTGGGCAGTGTTGTCATCTTGACTCCATGTCCGTGAACACAGATGGCTTTCTATTTATTTAGATCTTCTGTAATTTCTTTCAGCAGTATTCTGTAGTTTTCATTGTACAATTCTGTTGGCTACTTGGTTAGACTTATTTTTATTTTATTCTTTTGATGCCATTGTAAAGGGAATTGTTTTATTAATTTCCTTTTTGGATTGTTCATTGCTAATTTGTGGAGTTGCAACTGTTTTTTTGCATGTTATTTTTGTATCCTGCAATTTTGCTGAATTCCTGTATTAGCTCTAACAGTTTTTTGGAGCTGCAGAATATTTAAGGTTTTCTTTTTCTGTTTTTTAGACATGGTCTCGCTCTGTCACTTAGGCTGGAACAGTGGTTTGATCATAGCCCAATGCAGCCTCAGATTCTTGGGCTCAAGTGATCCTCCTGCCTCAGCCTCCTGAGTAGCAGGACTGCAGGCATGCACCACTACACCTAGCTAACTTAAAACAATTTTTTTTTTACAGACAAAGTCTTGCTATGTTGCCCAGGCTGATTTTGAACTCCTAGGCTCAAGTGATCCTCCCACCTTAACCTCCCAAAGTGCTAGAATTACAGGGTGAGGCATTACACCTGGCCCATTTAAAGATTTCTACATGTAAGATCATGTTATCTGTGACGAGATATGATTTAACTTCTTCCTTCACAATTTGGATTAATGTTTCTTTCTTGCCTAATTGCCCTGGATGGAACTTCCAGTACAGTAGTCTCCCCTTATTTGTGGTTTTGCTTTCTGAAGTTTGAGTTACCCATGGTCAATCATGGTTGGAAAATATTAAGTGGAAAAGTCCAGAAATAAACAATTCATACGTTTTTAAATTGAGTGCCATTTGATAGAATGATGAAATCTCATGCTGTCCTGCTCCATCCCACCTGATATGTGAATCATCCCTTTGTCCAGGATATCCATGGTGTATGCAATGCCCACCCATTAGTCACTTAGTAGCCACTGGTGTTATCAGAAAAAGCATAGAATATATAGATGGTCCCAGACTTATGATGCTTCAGCTTAGGATTTTTTGATTTTATGATGGTGTGAAAGTGATACAAATTCAGTAGAAATTACGCTTTGTGTACCCTTACAAAATTCTGTTTTTCACATTCAGTACAGTATTCAATAAATTGTATGAGATATTCAAAACTTTAGTATAAAATAGGCTTTGTGTTAGATGAGTTTGCCCAACTGTAGGTTAATGTAAATGTTCTGAGAACATTTAAGGTAGCCTAGGCTAAGTGCTGATGTTCAGTATGTTAGGTATATTAAATGCATTCATGACTTAACATTTTCAATTTATAATGGGTTTTTGGGATGTAATCATATCATAAGTCAAGGAGCACAGTGTAAGGTTTAGCCCTATGTGTGGTTTCAGGCATTCACTGGGAGCCTTGGAACAACCCCCGCCCCTGACCCTGCCCATGGGTAAGGAGGAACTACTATACTGTATTGAATGGAAGTGGTGAAAGCAAGCATCCTCATTCTGTGGCTGATCTCAGGGGAAAGGCTTTCAGTCTTTCACCACTGAGTATGTTAGCTGTGGGTTTTTCAAATATGGCCTTTATTATATAAAGGATGTTCCCTTCTATTCTTAGTTTGAGTGCTTTTTAATCATGAAAGGTTATTGAATTTTGTCAAATTCTTTTTCTGCATTAAATGAGATGACCATGTGTTTTTCTCTTCATTCCATTAATGTGGTATGTTACACTGATTGATTTTCGTAGGTGAACTATCCTTGCATTCCAAGAATTAATCCCACTTGGTCATGGTATGTGATATTCTTAAAATGCTGCTGAAATCAGTTTGCTAGTATTTTGTTGAGGATTTTTGCATCAGTTTTCATAAGGGATATTGGTTTGTAGCTTTCTTTTGCTGTAGTATCTTTGGCTTTGGTGTCAGAGTAAATGCTGGCCTTATGGACAGAGTTGAAGATGTGTTCTCTTCTCAGTTTTTTGGAAGAGTTTGAGAAAAATTGGTGTTAATTTCCCTTCAAATGTTTGGTAGAATTCATCAGTGAAATCATTCAGCCCTGGGCTTTTTCTTTGCTGGAAAGATTTTGATTACTGATTCAATTTCCTTACTAGTTACATATCTATTCAAATTTTCTATTTCTCCATGAGTGAGTTTTGATAGATTGTGTGTTTCTGGGAATTTGTTCACTTTACCTAGTTATCAAATCTGTTGCCATATAATTTATCATATATTTTCTTATGATGCTTTTTATTTCTGTAAGATTGGTATAATGTCTCCCTTTGATTTCTGATTCTAGTAATTTGAGCCTTCACTTTTTGTTTCTTGGTCAGTCCAGCTAAAGGTTTGTTAATTTTGTTGATATTTTCAACAAATCTAAATTTGATTTTGTTGATTTGCTTTATTTTTTTCTGGTCCTATTTCATTTACCTCTGTTCTAATCTTTATTATTACTTCCTTCTGCTAGTTTTGGGTTTAGATTGCTTTTTAATCCCATTCCTTAAGGTGTACAGTGTAGGTTACTGATTTGAGGACTTTATTCTTTTCTAATGTATGTATTTACACCTGTAAACTTCTTTCTTAGCACTACTTTCCCCGCCTCTCATAAGTTTTGGTATGTTGTGTTTTTATTTTCCTTTGACTAAAGGTATTTTCTAGTTTCTCTTGTGTGTTCTTCTTTGACCCATTAATTGTTTAAGAGTGTGCTAGCTCATTTGCATATCTTTGTGGATTTTCCAGTTTTCTTTCTGTTATCGATTTCTAGTCCCATTCCATTTTGATTAGGAAAGATATTTTGTAAGAGTTCAATATTTTTACATGTATTACGACTTATTGTGTAGCCTAACAAATGATTTATCCTGAAGAATGTTCCATGTGACCTTGAGAAGAATGTGTGTTCTGCTCTTCTTGAGCAGAGTTTTGTACATATCTGATTGGTTTGTGGTGTTCAAGTGTCTTATTCTCTTGAGTTGTTCTATCCATTTTTGAAAGTTGGGCATCTCAGTATCTAACTACTATTGTAGAAATGTCCATTTTTGCTTCATATATTTTAGGGCTGTGTTAGGTATGTATGAATTTATAATTGTTATATCCTCTTGCAGCATCAAACTTTGTATCAATATAATGTCCTTCTTTGTCTCTTGTAAACTTGTTAGATTTAAAGTCTCTTTTATGTTACTATTTGCATGGAATATTTTATCCATCCTTTTACTTCCAGCTCTTTTGTATCTTTATATCTAAGTGATTCTCTTGTAGCATATGTATGGATGCTGGGTTTTATCCAGTCATCCAATTTGTGCCTTCTCATGTTTAAACTTTAAATAGATTAAACAGGAGAGTTTAATCCATTTACATTTAACTTGCTTACTAATAAATAAAGATTTATTTCTGCCATTTGTTTTCTGCATGTCTTATTTTTTTGTTCCTCAATTTCTCTATACTGTCCTTTTTTGTATTTGGTAATTTTTTTTGTAGTGTATCACTTTGATTCCCTTCTTTCTTTTACTGTATGTTTTTAGTTATTTCTGGGTTGTTACTTAGGGATTACAATCAACATCTTAAATTTATAACAAGGTAGTTTGAATAATATCAACCCAGCTTCAATAGTATAGAAACACTCTCGTTCTATACATCTCTTTTCCTTCCCCTTTATAGTGTTACTGTCACAGTGTACATTTTTATACATTGTATACCCATTAATATATATTTAAAATTACTGTTTTATGCACTTGCCTATTGTCATATAGGAAAAAGAGAGAAGCTACAAACCACAATAAAATACAATAATATGGACTTTCATACTTACCTATGTAGTGGCCTTTACCTGTGTTCTTTATTTTTAATTGTGTCATCAAGTCTGTGGTACTTTTATCTCAGCCTGAAAGACTCTTTTCAGCATTTCTTCTAGGGCAGGTCTACTGGTAATGAATTTCTTCAGCTTTTGTTTTTATAGATATATCTTAATTTCTCTTTCATTCTTGAAAGATAGTTTTGATGGATATGGAATTCTTGGTTGCCATTTTTCCCCAAAACTTTTAATATGTTATCCAACTGCTTTCTGGCCTTTAAGGTGTGGAAGTCAGCTTTTAATCTTATCAAAGATCCCTTGTATATAACAAGCCATTTCTCTCTTGCTACTCTCCAAATTGTTTCTTTGTCTCTGGATTTCAACAAGCTGGGTGTAATGTGCCTTGGTGTCGATCTCTTTGATCCTGCTTGGACTTCATTCATTGTATGTCTTAGATGTTTATATTCATTTCTTTCCTCATGTTTGGGAACTTTGGAGCCATTATTTCTTCAAATACATATTTAGAGAAACCCTTTTCTCTTTTTTCCTCTGGAGCTCCTGTGAGTATGTTGGTATGTTTCATGGTGTGCTATAAATCCTTCAGGCTCTTTTCATTTTTCTTCATTCTTTTTTCTTTCTACTCCTCAGACTGGATAATTTCAAGTTTGCTTATCTTTCCTTCAGCCTGCTCAAAACTACTGTTGAACCCCTTTAGTGAGTTTTTTGTTTGTTTGTTTCAGTTATTGTACTCAAGAATTTCTATTTGACTTGTTATTATAGTTTCTGTCACTTTGATATTCTCATTTTGTTCATACATCATTTTCTTGATTTCCTTTGGTTTTTTGTCCATAATTTCCTTTAGCTCATTGAACATATTTAAGGCATTTGACATAATGTCTTTGACCAATAATTCCAATATCTGATCTTCCTCAGGGATACCTTCAAATTCTTTTTTGTTCCTGTGACTGGGCTCTTCTTTCCTATTTCTTCATATGTTTTGTAGATCTTTCTTGGTCCTAACTGGACATTTTGAGTGTTATGTTGGGGTAATTCTGGAAATATATTTCTCCCACTTATTAGGGATTATTGAATCTTCCTTGTTGAGGGCTAGAACCATCTGTTTGTGACTTTTCCAAATTATTTTTGCAAGGTGTGTTCCTTGTTGTGTGTTGTCATTGAACTTTCTGTTCCATTGTTCCTGCAGTCAGCCAGTGACCTAACAAAGATTTCCATAAATGTCTGGCTACCAAAGTGGAGGGAAAGTATTGCCTTTTAAAATCTCCTAGAAGCTACTTCAGCCTGTAAGGGTTGAAACAATGACTGCCAGCTTTTGTGATAGCTTCTCAGCAATCAAAAGGAATATGAGTGCTCAGGACACAATGCTGGTGGTCAGAGGACAAGGTCCTTATTGCCCACCCTGGCTTCAGCAAGCTGTGTCTGGAATATGATCCAGCCCTGCTTCAACTTTTTGTGGCAGAGGTGGGAGGTGGGGGGTGGCAGCCAATATCTTATGAGAGGCTGAAATTCACTGAAATTGATTGACATTTACCAGCTTCTTTACCAGTCTTTCTCCTTGGTGCTGAAAGCATTTGACTAGACCCCAAAGTTCCAACATATTTGATTCATGTAAGTTCAATAGTTATTTAGGTAAGGGGATACATTTTTGGAGCTTCCTGTTCTGCCATCTGCTGTCTAGACATAGGCCTTTATTTCTTTTGGATAAATACTTAAGAGTGAAATAGGAAGTATATTTAATTCTTTAGAAACTGCTAAACTGCTTTCTAAAGTGGTAGTACCATTTACATCCCTGCCAGCAGTGTGTGTAAGCTCCAGTTGCTCAGCGTACTACATCTTTCCCAATAGTGGGAATGGTCAGGCTTTTAAATTTTAGACATTCTAATAAATATGAAGCTATATTCCATTGTGGTCTTAATTTGCATTTCCCCAGTGCCTAATGATGTTGAGTGTCTTGTCATATTCTTATTTGCCATCCATATTTCTCCTTTTGAGAGGCATCTGTTCAATCTTTTGCTCATTTTTAATTAGGTTGTTTGCTTTCTTAGTATTGAGTTTTGAGGGTTCTTTATTCTGAATACAAGTCCTTTATCAGATAATGTAATTTGGAAACATTTTCTTCCAATCTGTGGCTTATGTTTTCATTCTTTTAACAGAGTTTTTTGGAGATTATTATTAATCTGCTAATTATTATTATTATTATTAGGTGGGTCGTCGTATTTACTCATTGCAAAATGACAGAGCAGCTATTATTATTTCTGTTTTATAGGTGAAGAAATTAAGGCTTAGAGGAGTTAATCATTTGCCCAAGGTCACAAATTAGAAAGTAATGGAGCGAGAGTTTGGACCCAGGACCATCTGAGTCCACAGCCTGGGCCCTTCTCCCCAGTTCTGGGCTCATGGCTACCTCCCGGTGCTGGGATGGAGCCTCTCTGGGGTGTTTGGCCCCACTGCCACTGCTGCTAGTGATGCAGGCCTGCTGAGCCCCTCCCATGTCCCCATCTTTCCATCTCCTTCCTCCAGGCTGGTGGAGGAAGTGAAGGAGCTGTGTGATGGCCTGGAGTTAGAAAATGAAGATGTGTACATGGCTTCCACCTTTGGGGACTTCATCCAGCTGTTAGTGAGGAAGCTGCGAGGGGACGATGAGGAGGGCGAGTGCAGCATTGACTACGTGAGTGCTGGGCCCTCCCTGCAGCAGGCCCTGCAGAGCCCTCAGGCAGCTGCATCTATGACTACATAAGACAAGAGGGGAAACTGAGCATTCAGAAAGCCAGGGCCCCAGGAGCCCACCCTGCAGTTTCCCACACTCTCCCTGCACCCGGGATAGCCTGGGGATGTCAGTACAGTGGGGCCAGCTCGCCAGAGGATGTTGCTGTCTGATGCTCAGGTCATGGGCCAAACTCTGAGTCCCAAGGCATGTGATCAAGATATTAAGAAGAGACTTTTAGTTCCCAGTAAGGAAACAAATAATCCTATACATTCAACTTGTGTATATGGAAGTGTGACAAGTAATTGAAAATCTGTTTTTTAAGGAGATTAAGAAATCTTCCCTGAGCTATCTTGGTAGATTGCCACCTCCCATAAGAATGGGCTTTGGCATAGTTTGTTTGGCTGGTAGATTGGAACAAAAGTGGGTGAAGAAAGTAAGGGGCCAAGGTGGACCCCAGGGTGTCCTTGGGATTGAGGACAAATGACTGACGAACAGATTTCAGGAGGAGGATCATATCCCAGAGGAGCCTGCATTCAGGGAGGAATTGCTAATCCACAGGGATGTGAGTGGTGGGTGGTGGCATGTCTGGGGATTGCCAAGGGCCTCACTACCCACTGGCATTTTCCTCTGTCTGAGAGTCCTCTTAGCCCACCCTAAGGAGGCTGAGGAGCCAGCCTAAGGTGGCACAGGGAGTAGGTGGAGGCGCAGGGCTCCCTCCAGGCAGCCTGGCCTCAGAGCCTGTCCTTTGTCTCTCCCCTGCTCAGCTGTTGCCCACATGCAACTCTGAAGCCCCAGGAGGCCCCTGGGCAGTGCGCGTGTGTGACTGTGTGGCCATCTGTGTATGCCTCCTGCACCCTGCATGGGTTTGTGCTTGTCACTGGCGCCTTTCTTTCAGGTGGAAATGGCAGTGAACAAGCGCACCATCCGCATACCCCACCAGCTCTTCATTGGGGGGGAGTTTGTGGATGCCGAGGGCGCCAAGACCTATGAGACCATCAATCCCACCGATGGAAGTGTGAGTGCAGGCCCAGCACCCCTTCTCCACATTCCCCAGCCTCCCTGTCCTTCCTTCCCTGCCCCCACTGGCCTCTGGGGGTCCTGACTCTGAGAGTCTCTGCTTGGACATGTGCCTTTGAGAGGGACGGGAAAGAATGCCAGGTCATTTCCAGCCCACCCTACTGTAGTGGAGTGGAGAGGAGGTGCAGGGTGGTGGCAGGTGGCAGGAGGGCTCAGAAGGGTCTTGCACCTGCTTCAGAGACTGGGAACAGAGTTCCTCCTACCCCAAGGAAGAAATTAGGCCACTGCCACACCTCCACACTTCAGCAGTAGTCCCAGTGTGAGACTACCTTGTCTACTACTTGAGCCCTCCACCATTAGGACATTCTTCTTCGACTTGAGTCCTGTGTTCTCACTCTCTCTTGACTGTGACCTTGTGGCATCATGAGCCAAAGCACGCCTATGGTAGATAGACACATGAACATATCCGAAACACAGGTTTCAAAGCAGGGCTTGCTTTTATGGCTGCACACTGACATTTTTCTATCCTGTCCATCCTATAGAATCGGCTGAGTCCTTGCAGAAGACAGAGAGCACACTCAAAATGAGTCATTTGAGGGGAGTTAATGAAAGACTCATCTGCAAAGGGAGAGGGAGGGGGTTAGGGACACAGACAGGACAGTGCAGTGCCCTTGGGATGGAGCATCAGGAGGGGCTGAGGATGGGGCCTTGGCAGAGGGGGCATGGCTGTCTTGTGGCAGCAGACAGGAAGCACTGGCTTTGCCCTCCCTGGGCTGCCCTCACCACACCCCACCAGCTCCCCTCACCACACCCAGCAGGCACCGAGGTGAGGGAGCCTGCATGGATGGCACACTCAGGGCAGGAACGGGGTGGGGACCTTGGGGTGTAGACACACAAACAGCCCTCTCCCAAGCCCCTGTCTTCCCTTCCTGCGTAAGCCCTCCCAGGGCTGTCCTTTGGCCATGCTTCTCCACACCTGCCCATGTGGCTGGGGGCCACCTCGGTGGGGCCCCAAGAGGAGACCAGGAAGCAGGCAGGGGTGTCTGTGTGCAACTGGGTTAGGGAGAACTTGTCATGGCTCTGCTTCCACTATAGGTCATCTGCCAAGTATCCCTGGCCCAAGTCACCGACGTCGACAAGGCAGTGGCCGCTGCCAAGGATGCCTTTGAGAATGGACGGTGGGGGAAGATCAGCGCGCGGGACCGGGGCCGGCTGCTGTACAGGTGGGAGCCCAACATGTACCTGCCAGCCACTGCCACCATCAGCTTCCGGGTGGCGGGGAGGCACTTCTGTGGAGGCCCCTTTACCTGCCAGGAGGAGCTGGGTCCTGGGGAGGCTATGGGACCGAGGCCATCCGATGGACTAGGCTGGGGCTCCTTGCCTGAGACTCAGAAAAGGCTTCTCAGAGGAAGGGATATGAGAAACAGGAGGCATTTCAGCAGAGTAGCCTCAGAGGAGGTGCCTGGTGGAGGTGAGGAGGTGTGGAAGCCAAGGGATGCTTCCAAAGTGGGCGCAGGCTGGGCCTCCCAGGCAGGCAAAGCACTTCCCTCACCAGCCTGGGCTGGAGAGGATTTAGCTCCTGCACGCAGAAGACAGCAAGGGCCAGAGAGGGGCTGGCCTGGTCTCTGCTTGCTCAGCCTGGCTCTGACTACTGCAATCTATAGGTTTCACATTTTCTATTAAAAAAAAAAAAAAAATTAAGCCAGGGAGAAAGGGGCCTTCTCTCCTTAGTTCCAGTTCAGACGTCTTAGGCAAGGACTTATGATGACTTTAGCTTATGACCTTAGAGTGAGAGGAAGGCCTGGAAGAGAGGTGCTGTGCCCCTGGAACCACAGGGCCTGGTGGGAAGGAGCAGTCACCCTCACAGAGGTGGGGTGATGTTCCTGGGAGAAGGGAGGGTGCGGCCAGATGAGCCGAGAACACAGGTGTCTTGGGGCCTGGCTCTTTCACTGGGGTCCTGGGAACCTCTAGGGGTGCGAAGCCATGTTATGGTGTGGTCCCAGCGAAGCTCCGCACCTGGCAGGAGAGACCCTGCCTTGGCCTTGCGATCAGAATAGCTTCTGTTTCTATTATACTCCAGAGGCCAGAAAAGCCGGGGCAGCCCAGCAGCAGGAAACTAGAGAGAGGGGTTGCAAGAGCATGGTTTGCAAAACTGAATGGAGATTAAGGTTGGGGTGGGGAGGGCTGTGGGGGCCAGGCATGCCCACCCTTTCCAGTCCCCTTTGCAAGCCCCTCAATTCTAGAAAGGCACTGGCCGCGCCAAGTGGTCCCTAGAGCTCCTGGAGGTCAGGAAGAGCTGTGAGACAGGCACGACAGGTGGCGGGAGAACCTCTGGCCTGGGCCCTGCGTGCGCGTTTGGTGGACCGCACGGCCAACAGCGCGTGTGGGGTCCCTCCCTGGGCCTCTGCTGCCATCTGGTGGCTTGTGTCATAACAGATCCTACTCACCCACAATGACAGTGATGGGGGCACCCTGGGCAGCTGTAAGTGGACCCGTTCCTGTCCTGTGCAAACTCTCAGGCCCCGTGGAGACCTGGGAGTGCCCATTACTGGTTCTGCCTCAGCTCAGCACAACAGAGGCTGGGTCTAGGTGTCCCGGAGGGGGCAGTACAGGAGCTCCCAGATAAATGGCTGCAGAGCACCCTGCCAGGGTGGCGGGACCACTGTGGGTGTTAGGGAACACGAAATTCACTGCAGGAATCAGACATTACACAGTTGTGGAAGCTAGGAAGAACGATCCAGAGGGAGAGTTAGACAAGGTTCCTAGGCAGTCCCCTGAACTCCTGGTGGACAGGATAGAACCTCCAGGGAGTAGGAGCAGCCGTATCCAGCTTCTGAGTGGGGCCACAAAGAGGAGCTCCTGAGAAAGACCGTGGGGGAGCTGCTGGCTCTGCCCAGATACCACTGTGGTCCATGGTCGAGAATCTGATGGTGGTCCAGGCTATTGGTGGTCAGTAGGGCCAGCTGAGCCTGCTGGGCACCCTTGCATCTGCCCTGCAGACCTTCAGAGGGAGATGGCAGCAGCTTCACTTCTCCTGCACTGCTACCCTGGCACCCAGGGACCGGGCTATGGGGAGCATGGGTGCCAGGGTGTGAATTCAGCAGCCTAACTGAATTGACAATAGAATAGTCCTGCAAGGCAGCCTCTCAGAGCTTCCCGAATAGTGCACTCAGGTGATGGCTACTTTAGAAAGTGTGTCCTGGGAACTGGATTGATGACACAGCCATGTCACACACAGGTGGAATTATCTAGAAATGTGGGGGATTCAAAGGATTGGGGCTGATGAAGGAGAAGGATGTGAGCAGGGGAGGCATGGCACACCACAAGCTTTAGTGGGCTGCGGGTTGAACAGGGTTGCAGGAGACGAGCAGTGAGACTATCCCGAGGCTGCCGTGTGGGCTTCCACATCCAGGTGACACAGTGATGCAGCGGGAGCCTCTGGGTCTGAGGGCTGCCAAGGGCAGTAGCAGCTTTCACCTTATCACTGCAAGGCCCTGTTTTATCAATGGGCAACAACTGCTGGTTGAGGTTCCTCTGGGTATGCAAAGCAGCAGGCCCTAAGTGGCTAAAAACGCACCTGTTTGGGCTACTTTAAGCCTAACTGGGAGTGGGAACATTTGAGTTTGGTGCCAGCAGGCTTTGGAGCAAATGGTTCTCATTTATTTAACAGAGGCAGCTCCTGTCTTCACAGCTGGGGAGCCCAGTCCTCTATCGGCCGCTAGGTGGTGTTTTCACTATTTGCTGTACAAAATCGGTTTTTCTCAGGAACCGATTTACGCATGGGCTCTTCTTGCCCAGGGTGGCCTCGCTCAGTCAGTTTTATGCAGCAAACCTGAGCTGAGTGCTTCCCAGTGCTGTGCCGGAGCTGGGCGCCACAGAGAGCAGGGAACCAGACAACGCCCTGCCTCCTGCAGCCTGGATTCCAGTGGGCAGGCAAATCGTGATGAAATTATCATCTACCTGAATGTCTGTTACAAACTGTAGTGGTGGGGGAGTGAAGAAAGGCAGAGGAAGCTATCAGAGGATGTAACAGGGAGCTCCAATCAGTCAGAACATGGGTGGGGATTCGGGTCGGCTTCCCAGAGAGTACAGCATTTGAGTCTGTGTCTGAAACAAGTACAGAAGGCTGAGAGGAGAAACGGGAGTGTGGAAAGAGGGCCCAGACATACAACACAGCCCCCAAAAGCCCCAAGGCAGGAGGCCTGACTGACCTGAGCACCTGGAAGAGGCTGATGTGAGGAGGAGGAGGGAGGCAGAGGGGCTGGGGTCTTGTAGCCCCAGAATGAAATGGAAATGGCCAGGAGCTGCTCGGCCAGGCACAGAGTTGCAGATGCATCCTGAGTGGCGTGGACAGCTGTCACGGGTCCTGGTGGGTGTAGGCAGGTGAGGACTGGAGCAGGCCTGGGGTGCATGTGGGCTTTTCGTGGTGCCTGGATGCAGAGGGGAGCAGTGTGAGAAACGGCTGGCAGGCTTTGGTCCCACACTTGCCTCTGGGCCTGAGCTGCCCTGTCTGCAAGGCTGAGTTTGCTCTGGGCCTGTGGTCTCCACTTTCCCTGTCCACCCTCCCCTTAGGGGATGAGGGGGCACCCTCATAACTCCCAGGCTGCCCACAGCTGCACGTCCGTCAGAATCAAGGGAGGGCAACCCGACCTTGGCATGCTCAGACTGAAGCCAGTCTGTGTAAATGCACCAGCCCCCACGTTGCTCCCTAGTCAGCCCTCCTGTGATGGGGATGGGGTCACCTCTCCACCTCTGGAGATGCCAGCCTCAGGAGCATGCGCCCACCATCCTGGACTGAATGGTTGGTTTATTGGTGCTGGAAAGACAGACGGACTTTCTCCTGGTTCAAGCTTTCCGAAGACAGGAAGGGCGGCCTCTTGGGCCGTGACCCCGTTGCTGTCTGCAGCAAGTGGGTGAATGCCTCTGCAGGATAATTTCAGAGGAATAGGATAAAGTAGTGGATCCACAAATACTTCAGGAAGGAAGGGAGGGAAGATCGAGGAAAGGAGAGAGGGACAGAGGGTGTCATCCTCACAGCTATCCGGTGGAGTAAACGGTGCTGGCCCATTGCACGGATCAGAAACGGAGGTCCACACATCTGAGAGTGGCAGACCTGGGGTAGAGGGCAGGGCCCCAGCTCCTTGAAGAAGGGCCTTGTGAGGGCAGATGAGGCCATGGCAGGCCTGATGCCACCTCCTGCCTCCCCTCACCCTGGCCAGGTTGGCAGATCTCATGGAGCAGCACCAGGAGGAGCTGGCCACCATCGAAGCCCTGGATGCGGGTGCCGTCTACACGCTGGCCCTGAAGACCCACGTGGGCATGTCCATCCAGACCTTCCGCTACTTTGCCGGCTGGTGTGACAAGATCCAGGTGGGGCCCAGGCTCCCACCCAGTGTGAGAACACACAGACTGGCCCAGCCGTATAGGGGAACTCCAAGGGCAGCACAGTCGTCTGCATGCTGCACAGCAAATGACCACAACTGGTGGCTTGAACACCTGTTTATTAGCTTGTGGTCCGGCAGGTGGGAATTCCAGGTGGGCTGGGCTGGGTTCCATGTCAAGGTCTCATAAGGCCAAAGCTAAGGCGCTGGCCGGACTGCGCCTTATCTGGAGACTCTGGGACAGAACCTGCATCCAGACGAGTTCTGGTGTTGACAGAGTTCAGTTCCATGTGGATGCAGGGCTGAGGCCGCAGGTCCTTCCTGGCTGCAGGTCCCTGCTCAGGGCGCTCTATCTCCCAGCGGCAGCAGGTCACTCTCGGGCTTGGGATCCCTGTGACACTCTCTTCTGCCTGCTTTTCTGGGGGCTCCTGCAGTTATTCTGGGCTCATGGGCACTATGTCCCCACCTTAAGGTCAACAGGGATAGTCAACACCTCACAGGAGGGAGTGTCACTGTATCTTCAGGCTCCTGCCATCACTTGGAACCTGGGGGCCATTTGTAGAGGCTCCCTAGGGAGATCCACCCCTGCAGGGCTTATGGCGTCTCTGCCAGATCAGATCTGGGCTCCGTGGTTCCTCCTCTCCACCAGGGCATGACAGCAACAAGGGAGGTGGGCTGCCTGGTGCCCACCCCTACTCTGCTGCTGTGTAACTTCTGGCTGCGGCTGGACCCCCCAAGGCCTGGGCCTTCTACACATGCTCAACTGCTTAGAGCTGTGGGGAGGGGAGCACCCGGCCCCACCCCCACCCTCACCCTTTCTTGCTTGAATATCAAAGCTAGAGGCTTTGCTTGTACCAGGACCAGCTTCCACCCAAGGGCTCTGCCTGCCAGGCTCAGAGTGGAGCAAACACCTTGCCCCTCCGGCTGCCCCCCTGCCTGTCTCTCAAGCCTCAGGTCACACCTAAGCTGGTGGCTTTGACTTCCTCCTGGAGACCCTAGTGGAGACTCGCTGCCCAGAGGGGAAGGGGTGTGGACCCTGGGCCCCTGGGTGACTGCCCCTGTTCCTCTTCCAGGGCTCCACCATCCCCATCAACCAGGCCAGACCCAACCGCAACCTGACCTTGACCAGGAAGGAGCCTGTTGGGTGAGTTCCTGCCCAGGGCGAGGTGCAGCCTCGCGGTGCTTTCCACACAGTACACAGAACTATAGCACAGCCTGCGGGAGCTCATAGCACCCTGTGCGTGCATTTATCAAACAGCCATCCATGTGCTTCTAGAGCACCTGCTCCGTGCCAGGGCACTGTTGTAAGGACTTGAGGACAATTGTATTTAATCTCCCAGTAACACTGGATCAGTCAGGTCCAGGGTGGAAAACAAGAGTAAACCCAGGCCGGGCGCAGTGGCTCACGCCTGTAATCCCAGCACTTTGGGAGGCCACGGCGGGCAGATCACGAGGTCAGGAGATTGAGACCAGCCTAGCTAACACAGTGAAACCCTGTCTCTACTAAAAATACAAAAAATTAGCCGGGCGTGGTGGCGGGCACCTGTAGTCACAGCTACTTGGGAGGCTGAGGCAGGAGAATGGCATGAACCCAGGAGGCGGAGCTTGCAATGAGCCGAGATTGCACCACTGCACTCCAGCCTGGGAGACAGCAAGACTCCGTCTCAAAAAAAAAAAAAAAAAAAAAGCGTAAACCCCAAAAATGTCCAAAATGGGTATGGCGGTCAGTGTTCATAAAGATGAGGAACTCCTGCACAACACTGAGGAACAGGAAACATAGAACAAAGGAGGAACAGGCAGAGGATGAGAGCCGCTCAGCAGGAGTGCGGACCCTGCTGGACGCCAAGCATGTAGGCGCCGTGGGAAATGAACCTGGCGTGAGGCACCTCACCTCGCCACCCAGTGACCCCAGGGCAAGAGTGGGGAGAAGGGCTTGGACACAGCCACAGGGCTCGGAACACAGCCACAGGGCTCTGGGTTTTCCCTGCTAGAGGAAACTGGGCAGTGACCACTCGAGGTCATACGTCCTGATTTGGCCCCAGTCCTGGTGAGTCACTCACATGCGTGCCTGAGGCAGCTTACCCAAGAGTGCATGGCTACTGTGCTTTGCTGGTAACAGCAAACACCAGAGCAGCAGGTGCTGGTACAGCCCTGATCCATGATCTGCACTGAGGATGCGCCTGCAACTGGACCTAGAGAGCCTCAGCCCTGGGTCCACCCTCACTGCACCTGCACGCAGTGCCACAGGAGAGCCTGGCCAGGGTGACCTGAGAGCAGGGCCCAGCTGGCATCAGCACCACAGTCATTCCCGCCTGCTCTGTGCCCCTTGCAGGGTAGGGGACCTCACAGCTGTGGGCGTGGCCAAAGGCCCCTCAGCTCCACCTGAATGTTGGAGTGTTTGCAAGGAGAACATGCTCCAATGTCCCTGTGTCACTGACAGCTCATGCAGATGAGCAACCAAGTCCTCAAGCATGGGCTGGAGGAGGCTCCTGTGGGAAAGTGGGCTGTGGACTCTAGAGCCCCAGAGAGGAGCCAGGCTGCAGGTGGAGGCATCGCCTCCAGGGTCCCCACAGAGGACATTGGGCAAGGTCTGCACATGGTTTTGGTTGTCCCAACAGAGGGGGTAATACAGTACAGCCCCCCACAACAAAGAATTGCCCCGCCCCAAATGTCAGTAGTGTGGGAGCTGAGAAACCCTGCTATGGGGCAGTGGTCAGAGAACTTTATCGTGATTTGAAAGGGGCTGGGCTGGGCTGGGCTGGGCAGGGCAGGGTGGGTCATGGCCCACCTAGGGCCACAGGTCAGAGCCACACTTGGGTCTGTGAGGCTGCCCACCCTCCCAGCTGCCAGCATGGGGTTGGGGGGTGTCCACCCCCATCAGACTGAGGAGGAAACGGACACTCTGTCACCCAGAAGCATCCCTGTGTCACCCTGTGAGGCTGGCCTTGGACCTGGGACTCTGGGCGCCCGGTCGGCACCCCAGTGTGAACACATCCTGCCCTGGGGCCTGGTCCCAGCAGCTCACACAGACCAGGGCTCCCCCAAAGGCAGGCAGGCAGGGCCACTGCTGACCACGCACCTGGTGGGCCGTGATTCTGGAACTAATGGTCTCTGCCTGGCAGGGAGGCCGCCAGGGCCTCTGGGCTTCACCCCTCCCCACCTTCACAGCGGACCTCGCCTCAGTGGGAATGTTCTAGAGCCAGAACCCAAGGTTGGAATCCTAGCTCCTCCCCTTTCTAGGGCAAGCTCCCAGCCTGTCTGTACTCAGTCTCCCTAACTGTCAAATGGTAATAAAACAGTCCTGTCCTCACTGAGTTGTTTTGATGGGTGAGCATCAGGTGTCTAGAGCACAGCGTGCTGTGAAGGAGTTAGGAGGGCCTGGTGAAGGAGCCATGCAGGGCCGGGCCTCCTGGGTGATGGGGCTAAGAGGAGAATTCTGTATGTGGTTCTGATAAGGAGCAGGATCCAGCTCTTTCGGATGTTTGTATTAGGAAATTTACAAGAGACTGTGTCACTGCTCCACTCGGAATTCTTGGGTGGCTTCCCAGTGCCCTTGACATGGAATCAAACTCCTCACTTGGCCATGCAATCCCGGCCTGGCATCCTGGCCCCCTCCCCAGTCCACTGTGGTTGGCTGTGCTGGCCTCATGGATCCTAGGCCCTCCACACTCATGCCCCACTAAGCACTTGCACCTGTGTCCCACCTCCAGCCCTCACCAGCTGTCCTCCAGCTCTCATCTGTGATGCATCCCCCAGACCTCTGCTCCCAGCCTGCCCTCTCTAATTTATAATCCCATTTTATTCTCTGTGTGAGCATTCAGACTGATGCTGCCCTGTGCCCATGCCTGTCATCATCCCAGCACACCTGCAGTGTCCCATAAATACTGCAGAATGACTCAGTGATCAGACCTAGAGAGCCCCAGCCCTGGGTCCACCCTCACTGTGCCTGCATGCGGTGCCAGAGGAGGGCCTGGCCAGGGTGAGGGGCTGCCCATCTCCTCCCCTGGCCAGTGCCACAGCAACCTCAGCAGTGAGGCTGCAGCTGCCTTGTGGGGGGCCCTTTCCCCTCATGTCCTCAGCCGCATCCTGGCCCAACAGCCACTCAAGCTCCCTAGTGAGCCGAGCATTTCTTGGGGACACCAAGAAACCTTGCTTGGTGTCCCCTGCCCAGGCTCCATGCTCCCAAGAGAGAGAAGGAACTCCACCTTCACCATCCACGCAGCTCCCCAGGAGTGTCAGAGGGCAGAGGAGGCACGGGCTCAGGGCCGCACAGCAGGAGAATGGCCCCGAGGGAGGGAGGGATGGGCCTAAGACCCACGGGGTGGTTGTCTCACTGGATGTCCACTCAGTCTCCCACTAAGAAAGGCCACTAGGAATCAGAGGCAGCAAGGCTAATGAAGGTCGGTTCTCACAGCATCTGGGCAGGGAGGATTCACCTGGGCCTGGGTCCTGCAGCCCTGCTCCTTTGAACCGGTGCCAGGGCTGGCTCTGCACACTCCAGTCCTGGGGCTTGGCCTTTCCCCTAACCAGTGAGTGTGGGCGTCAGTTCGGGCTGCTGTAGAAGGGACCACCAATCCAGGGCTTAATCAATGGAAACTTGTCTCCCGGTTCTGGGAGCTGGAAATCTGAGGTCAGATGTGGGCAGAGCTGGTTCTGCATGAGGGCTGTGAGGGTCTGTCCTGACCTCTCTCCTGGCATCTGGTGGCTGCTGGCGACCTTCGGCCTTCCTTGGCTTGCAGGGAGCCCCTGTCTCTGCCTCATGCCCTCTTGGCATTCCCACTGTGAGAGTCTGTCTCTCCATGTGGTGTTCCTTGTATGAGGACAGCATTCGTCCTGGATTAGGGGCCCGCCCACCCCAGTGCTACCACATCCTAATTAATTACAACACAGCAATCTGGTCTCCAAACAAGGGCATGCCCTTAGACTCTAGAGATTAGGGCTTCAGCATACGAATTGGGGAGTGGGGGCACAATTCAGCACATAATTGTGGGGCTTTTCTGATGTGTTTTCTTTTCTGAGCTCCCCTCAGCCTCGTTCACTGTAACCAATGGCCTTGCCTGCTCCCTGGGAACACTCAGCAGTCCGTGCTGTGCTCCCAATCTCCTGGGTGCGTGTGGGGTATGGGGCAGCTCCCCTATCTCAGTGCTCCCTGCTGCTCCCCCCTGATGCCTCACGTGGGTCCTGCCCACCGCCTGGGTCTGGCTAAGCAGCTTTCTTTTGGGGAAACACCCTGTGATGGTGGTGGGGTGGTGACAGCACAGCCTGTGGTCTACAGGGCTCTGTGTGGATGTCCTCATCTGACTGTCCAGCGCTCACCCAGAGTGGTGCTGTATGAGGAGAAGGAAGCGCCACACAGGATTCATACCCGGCCAGTGTGCCTGCTGGTCCCTGGGACTCTGCAGCCTCCCCAGTGCCCACAGTGCTCTGAGTATGAGGCACCTGTGCCCAGCCAGAGGGTCGCTCTAGAACCCAGGGTGGCACCGGCACTGGGCACCATGGCTTCACACAGAGCACCCTGACCTCATCAGTGCTGCCTTGCTGATTCTGTCTTCTCTTCTTGAGGACTGACACCTGGCCTCACACTCTGGAGGACCCTCTCCAGGCCCTCCTGACCCACCCCTGGTGACCCCTGACCCTCTTTAGCTCCCCCTGGCCTGTGTCCTCACCTGTGCCTGCCTGCCATCACCCTCTCTCATTGCCTGTGCCCCAGACAGTTCCACAGCTTCCATCAGAAACGGTCCAGTGTCCCATGCCATCCTGCCCTGCTAGGAAGAGGGGCTGCTGCCAGACCAATCCTTACTGTAGCATCCAGGACAGAAAGAGCAGGCATGAGCTGCCTCTCAGAGGGACCTTGGGTGCCTTATCAGGAAGCCTGGCTTTGAGAGTGGATGTCACGCCTTGAGTGAGGTGGAGGGAATTGGCAGGTCCACTGTGGGCCTGGTGGAGAAGAGGGACAAAGGGCAACCTCTTTTGTGCGGCAGGGTTTGTGGCATCATCATCCCCTGGAACTATCCCCTGATGATGCTGTCCTGGAAGACAGCTGCCTGCCTGGCTGCTGGGAACACAGTGGTGATCAAGCCTGCTCAGGTGAGCGTGGATTCACTCTGGACAGGGCCTGCAGGCCACAGAGAGGATCAGGAACTCACTCTATAAGGGAGGAGGGGAAGGGCCTCTCCTGGCCACACGGGCACTGGAAGAAGGGTCCTGCTAATGCCAGCTGCCCTCCACGGGCCCCGCTCTCAGTAGGCAGAGGCGTATATGGCAGGCAGAGCTCTCCAAAGCAGACTCTTTTTCAGCCATGGCTGCTTGAGGCCATCTGGCTGTGCTGGAACTTGCAGCTGCTCGGGTCAGCAGAGGCAGGGATTTCTGCACTCTGGATTCATGGAACAGAAACCAGGCCCCATGCTCTAAGACAGCCTGAGTAGTCTATCCATAAAGCTGGTGCCATGTCCCTTATGTGGCTTCTGAGACCAGAAGTCATGGAGAGAAGCAGGGTGAGCGGTGGGATTCGTGGTCCCCATCCTTGCACACAGAAGCTACACAGTGTGGTGTCTGAGATGTGTAGGTGGGGGAGTAGAGGCGGGATATCAAGGGTCACCCAGGCATGCTGGGAAGGTCCTTGGGAGTGAGGACACACCCAGTGAGCCTCAGTTTCTTCATCTGTACATTGGCAATGACAGCCTTCCCGCTGCCTGCCTCCCAGGATGGTGCATGACATGGCAGGGATGGTGTGCCCAGGAGGGCACCCACTCGCCAGCTTCTTTGGGGTAATTTCGTGGCAAGGGCATTGACGTAATGAAAAACAATAATGATGGCTGACATTGATAGTATTTACCCTGAGTCAGGCATGTCTCAGGCATTTCAACATGTATCACAAATTAGATAGTAATTTACGTGCATTTGCTTATTCAAGCATCACAACAACCCTCTGAGGAGAACTTAACCTCTGGCTTTATGCTGTGCAGAAGGGAACCCAGGCCTGGCCGGGGGCTGGAGCCCTGCCAGGAGGAGAAGCTAGGGCACCAGAGGTTGGCCCACCCTGATTCCCAGCTGGTGCTGTGGGCACGCCGGCTGGGCAGGCAGGGCCCCCTCTGGTGGCTTTCCTGGGGTCTTCCTGGTGCCACAATCTGCAGCTACTCCTCCCTGCTTGCTGCTGGGCTGCTGGGAGAGGAAGGCAGGGAGGGAAGGCAGAGCCCCACTTTCAAAAACCTCCTTACCCAGTCTCCTTTCCTGGCCCCACACCCAGGTGACCCCACTCACAGCCTTGAAGTTTGCAGAGCTGACATTAAAGGCCGGCATTCCCAAAGGTGTGGTTAACGTCCTCCCAGGATCTGGTAAGAGCCATTGTCGGGGGCAGGGCTAGGGCTTCTGGCAGCTGGAGATGCCATTGGGCAGAGCAGGCCCTACTGGATAGGGGCGTGAGGGCAGAGCAGCCTTAGGAGAGCCCAGGCGGGGGCCAGCCTGTGACAAAGGAGGCCGCTCCTGTTGGGGAGAGCACCTGCACCTGGAAGGGCTTTTGTCTTCAGATGCCCCAGCTGAATGTGTTCGCGCGCGCGCGTGCGTGCGTGCGTGCGTGCGTGCGTGCGTGTGTGTGTGTGTGTCCGCGCGCCCTGGAATAAACTTGTTACTTGGGAATTATCTGCCCTTGGAAGTTTGAGATAATTTTTCTTTAGAACATTTCAGGCTTAGAGCATTTAGGGAGGTCATACATGAATTACTTTTTAAGTTTCTGTTGTGTTTAATGGTCTAGTTTATGGAAAAGTCCCTTCTTGTGCAGATTTCAAATGTATTAGCGTGAAGTTGTTATAATAATCTCATAATTTTTATCTCCTTTTTGGATTTTCCTTTTGATTGTTATAATGCATTCTTTATATTTTTCCTTTCTCTCTCTCTTTTTAAGTTGATTAAATTGGTGAAAAGTTATTGCTTGTTTGTCTCCATCCTCCACCCTAAAAAAATCAAATACAGCTCCTAGATTTCCTTACCTTTTCCATGGCTATTTTTATACTTTCCCCTGCTTTTATTATTCCCTTCTGTGTTCTCCTGAATGGTTCTTCTATTTTTTTTTTTTTGTAGCTTTTTGGGTTGAAAGTTTAGTTCATTAATTTTTTTCTGATTCAAATAAGGAAAGCATTTGAAAAAGTTTTAGTGATGGCCAGGTGCAGTGGCTCACGCCTGTAATCCCAGCACTTTGGGAGGCCAAGGTGAGTGGATCACCTGAGGTCAGGAATTCAAGACCAGCCTGGCCAACATGGCGAAACCCCGTCTCTATTAAAAATACAAAAATTAGCTGGGCATGGTGGCAGGCACTTGTAACCCCAGCTACTCTGGAGGCTGAGGCAGGAGAATCGCTTGAACCTGGGAGGCGGAGTTTGCAGTGATCCGAGATTGTGCCACTGCACTTCAGCCTGGGTAACAAGAGTGAGACTCTGTCTCCAAAAAAAAAGAGTTTTGGTAACACCTCGCACCTTGTGACTGACACTTTTATCGTTCATTATAAATGCCCCTGTTTATCTTTCATGATAGTTTTTGTGTTAAAGTCAATTCTGTCTGTTATTAGTATTACTACACTAGCTTTCAAATGGTTGCTGTTGACATGATATATATTTTTGCATTCTTTTACTTTCAACTCGTTCATACTTTTGAATCTAAAATATGCCCCATATATAACATATAGTCAGATCTTATTTTTTATCCAGTCTCATAATCTCTGCCTTTTGACTGGAGACTTTACATTAATATTGATACAGTGGGTTTACCATTTTACTTTTCATTTTCTATGAATCTCCTGTCTTTTTTCCCTCTGTTTCTCCTGCTGTACTACTTTCTTTTGCATTAAGCGAATATTTCCTAGCATAACATTTTAATGCTTTCAATAATTTATTTTCAGTATACATTTTTAGTTATTTTCTTAGTGGTTACTCTAGGACTTATCATATACTTATCAAAATCAACTTCAGATTTATAGGAACTTAATCCCAGTGAAATGTACAAATGTTACTTCTGGATAGGTCTGTTATCTTCTCCCTGTTTGTGCTAGGATCACGTATTTTTGTACACATAGAACATCTATATATGTTACAAACCCAATAATACATTGCTATATATATTACTTTATATAATTTTACATCTACTAAAGAAACTAAGAAAAGAAAGGAGAACAAGTCCCTATGTGCAGAGTTTATATGTTGTCTGACTCACAAGTTCTGGTCCTCTTCAGCTGGTCCTATGGATTTGAGCTACTATCTGGTGTCATTTCCTTACTCCATTTAAGTTTTATTCCCACCTACCTCCTTTCTGCTTTTATTGTCCAATATGTTACATTTTTATTTGTTACCCCACAATTATACAATGTATATAATCATTTTATACAATCACTTTTTAAATCAGTTAAGAGAAGAAAGCAAATAAAATATGCATTGATACTGTCTTTTATAATTACCTAATTACCTTTACAGTGCTCCTTGCTTTTTCCTGTGGATTCTGACTACTGTCTGTAGTCACTTGCTTTCAGCTTGAAGAACTTCTTTTCGTATTTCCTGTAAGGTGGGTCTGCTAACAACAGATTATCTCAGTTTTTGTTTATCTGGCAATATCCTCATTGCCTCTACTTTTTGAAACACAGTATTGCTAGATGTAAGATTCTGGGTTGACAGTTTTGTTCTTTCTTTGCACTTGCTCTGTCTTGTACTTTGAATACAGTCATGCATTGTCTTCTCTGTCTGGCACACCTGAGGTAGAGTCTTCCCCTTATGAGTGCGGTCTGGGCGGAGGAAGGGGCCCCAGCATCTTAGCCATAGTCACCAAGAACTTAGCTTCTGCAACTGAGAGTTGGCGGAGATGAGAGGCCTTGGTGGCCTGCACCTCCTGGTGGATGCCAGCTTCCTTCGCTGGGAGCTGAGAGGGAAAGGAGCGCTGCCTTCCTGGCCACACCTGCCTGGAGTGGAGCTTCCCTCAAGGGGAGGGAGCAGACTGTGCCTTCAGTGCCGCAGATTTTCCCTGCTCTTACTGAGAGTCAGATTTTCTTGAAGAATGTTTCTCCATTTGTCGTATGCCCTTAGAACAATTTCCAGGGAGTTTAAGTGGTTGTTTTTAGATCATCTTCACCAGGATAGTGGTTTCCCTGGGGAATTGTCTGCAGGGCTCCTCAAGCTGGCCTTCCAGAAATGCACTCCTGCCTCATGGCTTTTGAGCAGGTTGTATTCATTTTTTTTATTACTCTTAAATATCATATAGTTGTAGTTTTGGTCTTCTCTCTAATGCAGTAAGTAGAAAGAGATTTAAAAACAATTGCCAAGTTGTTTTTTTGTCTAAAATTTAAAATTCTGTTCTTATATTTCTAATTGTATTATGTCATGATCAGATACTATGGCCTGTATGTGAGTTTGCCAGGGCTGCTGTCACCAAGCACTGCAAACTGAGTGGCATAAACCACTGCAAGGCAGCGCCGTGCAGCTCTGGAGGCTACAAGTCTGGATGGAAGGTGTTAGCAGGGCCATGCTCCATCTAAAAGGTTCTAGGGAAGAATTCTTCTTTGCCTCCTCCTAGCTTGCAGAAGCATCATCCCAATCTGTGCTTTCTTCTTGACATGGCATTTCCCTGAAGGTATGGTGTCTGTGCCCAAATCTCCCATTTTTATAAGAACACCGTTCATTTTGGATCAGGGACCACCCCAGTGACCTCATCTTAACTAATTTTACCTGTACTGACTTCATCCCCAAATAAGGCCACATTGTGAGGTGCTGGGGGTTAGGATGGTGACCTATGAATTTCTAGTGAGTGTCTGGGGGAGGCACAGTCCAACACATAACAGCTTGTAAAAATTTTGTTTTCTAAAATGGAGAATTTTCGTGGTCTGATATATGATCCCTTTTTGCAAATATTTCTTAAATAGCCTAAGAGAGTGTTGTTATTTTTGTTACTACTATTATTATTACTAGTAAATAGACTTTATTTTAGAGCAGTTTTAGGTTGATAGCAAAATTGAGCAGAAAGTACAGAGTCCCTATACACCACCTGCCCCACACAGACACAGCCCTCCACTACTAATATCCAGCACCAGAGGAGCATGTTTGTTACAAGCGATGACCTACATTGACATCTCATTATCCCCCAAAGTCCATAGTTTAGGGGTCACTCTTGGGATGTACATTCTATGGGTTTTGACAACTGTGTAATCCCTTGCATCTATCATTAGAGTGTAACACAGAGTAGTTTCACTGCTGTGCTATACCTTTTATCTCTTCCTCTCTCCAATCCCTGGCAACCACTGATCTTTTTCTTGTCTCCATCATTATGCCTTTTCCAGAATGTCATGTAATTACAATCATATGCAGGCTTTTCATTTGGCTTCTTTCACTTAGTGATATGCATTTGAGGTTCTTCCATGGCTTCTTGTGACTTAATAGCTCATTTCTTTTTAGCACTGAATAATTTCCCTTGTCTGATTCACGTCAGTTACTTATCCATCCACTTTCTGAAGGACGTCTTGGTAGCTTCCAAGTTTTGGCAATTCTGAGTAAAGCTGCTGTAAACATTCATGTGCAGGTTTTGGTGTGGACATAAGTTTTCAACTCCTTTGGGTAAATACCAAGGAACACAGTTGCTGGATCATATGGTAAGAGTGCATTTGGTTTCTAAACTGACTGCTAAACTGTCTTCCCAAGTGGCTGTGCCATTTTGTGTTCCCGCAGCAATGACTGAGAGTTCCTGTTGCTCCACATCCATCCCAGCATCTGGCATCATCAATGTTCTGGATTTTTGTTGTTTAGTAGCTGTGCAGTGGTATCTCATTGCTGTTTTAGTTTTTTATTCTCTAATGACAAATGACATTGAGCACTGTTTCATGTGCTTACTTGCCATCTGTCTGTCTTCTTTGGTGATGTGTCTATTTCTGTCTTTTGCCCAGTTTTTAGTGGTTGTTTGTTTTCTTATTGTTGAGTTTTGAGAGTTCTTTGTATATTTTGGACACCAGTTCTTTGTCAGATATATCTTTTGCAAAAGTTTTCTCCCCAGAACAGTAATTTAATGGGGAGTGGTGGAATGGAATTAGTATCAAAATCACTGGTAGAGCTTTAACTGTATATAGAGGGAGGATACAAGGGTCTTATTCCAAACCTGCCAAACTGGAACCTTCACAGGTGTGCCTGGGCATGTGAATTTTACAAGCCTGGAGGCAGGGGAGTGGTGGAAGATGGAGGGACTGGATAGGTGCAGGAGCTCTGGACTGAACGAGTCATGGGATGGAGAAAGGAGTCAAGAATGACTCTTGGGTTCTTGGCTTGAACCAACTGGCTGCAAGGAGAAGCTGTTTACTGAAATGGAGAACCCTGGAGGAAGAGCAGGTCTAGGGGAGCAATTAAGAGTTCAGTTTCAAATATGTTGAATTTGAGAAGCCAGAAGACATCCAAGTGCAGAAGCCAAGCAGTAGAGGAGTGACCAATGGATCTGGATCCCAGAGGAGCTTGGCTGGAGAGGCCGATTTGGGGGGGTGACATACCTGAAGATGGCCCTTGGAAGCCTGTGAGATCAGCTGAGCACGCAGTGTAAGCTGAGGAGAGAAGAGGGCCTGGGACAGAGCCAGAGGTGCTGGGTATTTTCAGTTTAGGTGAGAAAGGAGATGGAAAAAGAGCCGTCAGAGAAGGAAGAGGCAAATTAGGAGGGTGCAGAGTCAGAAGCCAAAACAAGAGAATGGCTTAAGTGGGGAGCTACGCTGAGTCTGGGAGGAGGCAGCGTCAGGGAGCCCACTCTGAAGTCTCATTGAGATGGAGACCTGAGGGACAGAGAGGACTTAGCCAGGTTGGGGACAGGGTTTGTGCAGGACATGGCTCGGAGTGGGGGCTGGGGGCGTGGGACGGGGCAGGAATCACAGCTTTCCCTGGGAGGAACAGCAGGTGGCAAGGCCTCTGTGGCTGGCTCACCTGAGAGTGGGTGTTTTAGAGTCTGTGATGCTTGGGATGCCACATCCCTCAGGGACCTGATCAGGCATCCTTGGGTCTCTGTTTGAGCCCCTGCAAGAGCTGAAGGTTTGGTGCCCTCACCTTGGGGTCTCCCTGATGGTGAAAAGCCATGTGGGGAGTGGGTTGGTTTGCTTGGGCTATCATGTCAAAGCTTCGCAGACTGGGGCTTCAGAAACAGACTGTTATCATATCTCTGTTCTGGAGGCTGGAAGTCCAAGATCAGGGTGTCAGCAGCGTCAGCTTCTCCTGCAGCCTCTCTCCTGGGCTTGCAGACGGCTCTCCACCCCCTATGTCCTCACATGGTCGTTGCCCAAATCTCCTCTTCTTAGAAGGACACCAGTCAGATTGGATTAGGGTCCATCTCAATGACCTCATTTTGCCTTAATCACCTACGTAAAGGCCATGTCTCCAAACACAGTCCCATTCAGAGGTACAGGGGGTGAGGGTTTCAGCATTTGAATTTTAGGGGACACAGTTCAGCCCCTAATAGGGAGCGAGGCTCCATGAGCCCCAGGCATCATGGGGATCAAGCATGTGGGGAGCATTTTGAGGGCCCCAGACCCCCAGTGAACCTGTGCAGGCCTGGAGGTGGGCTCCTGCCTCCCCAGCACCAGGGGGACCACCCTGATTCCCTGCTCCCTCCCGCCCACAGGTTCCCTGGTCGGCCAGAGACTCTCAGACCATCCTGACGTGAGGAAAATTGGGTTCACAGGCTCCACAGAGGTGGGCAAGCACATCATGAAAAGGTGCGTGGCTGGGGGTGGAGCAGAGGAGGGGCTGCTGTGGGCTGCGCCTGGGACATGGCAGTGCTGTCCCAGGAGCTGTGTCCTGCTTCCCAGGCTCCAGGGCACAGCCACTTCCGCGGCCCTGCTGGGCTCTATGCAAACGCTGAAGAGGCATCTGCCTTTCTGACAAAGCCCTGGGGAGGCTTGGGCGGAGACCTGCAGAGCCCTGTCAGACCAGCAAGGGGCTGGATTGAGAGGTGCTGAGAGTATAAAACACGCGTGGATTTCAAGAACTGAGCACCCACAAAAAAGTGAAATAGCTCATTAATAGGATGTTTGGGGTTTTTTTGTTTTGTTTTGTTGTTGTTGTTTTTTTGAGACTTGATCTGTCACGCATGGTGGAGTGCAGTGGCACCATCATAGCTCACTGTAGCCTTGACTTCCTGGGCTCAAGTGATGCTCCCACCTCAGCCTCCCAAGTAGCTGGGACTACAGGCATGCACCACCGAGCCCAGCTAATTTTTTGTGTTTTTCATAGAGACGGGGTCTCACTGTGTTGCCCAGACTGGTCTCAAACTCCTGGGCTCAAGCAATCCACCTGACTCGACCTCCCATCTTCGTGCTGGGATGACAGACGTGAGCCACTGTGCTCTGCCTTCATCAAGTTTTTATACTGATTTCAAGTTGAAATGATAATATTCTTGATTAGTTGGGTTAAATAAATTATACTATTAGGATTAATTTCACCTGTTTCTTTTCAGGTTTTTTTTTTTTTTTTTTCAATGGAGTCTCACAGTGTCTCCCAGGCTGGAGTGCAGTGTCGTGATCAGGGCTGCAGCCTCTGCCTCCCTGGCTCATGCGATCCTCCCACCTTAGCCTCCCGAGTAGCTGGGACTACAGACATATGCCACCATACCTGGATAAGTTTTTAAATTTTTTGTAGAGATGGGGTTTTGCTATGTTGCCCAGCCTGGTCTCGAACTCTAATGTAGCTACCATCAAAAAAAGTCCCATCGTCTCTGTGGCTAGTGTTTGAAGCTTTCATTGTATTTCTATGGACAGAAGTGATCTAGGTCAACTCATGTCTTCATCCTTGGACTTTGGCCTCAAACTGACTGGTGTCATCTCCCAGACTCTGTCACTAAACCACAATATGACCTGGGCCACACCCATGACTTGGGTCCCCCACCAATTCCATTATAGCAGTTTGACAGTGCAGGGGTTCTGGTCTCCATCACCGACAAGCTGGGAGAGCCAGCCAGGGCCAGACCACAGATGGAGCCCTGACTGGCACTGGAGCCTGCCCCAGCCCTGACACTGAACTTCTGGGGGTGGGTTTTGGCACCTGCACATTGAGTGATGTGGGTAGGGGAATGGGGTAACTATAAGTAGTCACAGCAGGTTTGCCTCTCCTAATTCGAAAGCTAGCTGGTCTCTTCCTCTGAGGTGTGTAGGTTGTAGTCATGTCTGAGCACATGTGAGTCAAGTCCAGGGTGAGGGCTCAGGAAATGTCAGCTCTGAGTACTCCAGAGCTGGACAGAGGGTTTGGGGGGCAAGATATGTTGATCTGCCTCACCATGGTAACCATTTTACCATCGATATGTAGTTCATGACATCATGCTATAGCCGGGCGTGTGGTGGCATGTGCCTGTAGTCTCAGCTACTCGGGAGGCTGAGGTGGAAGGAGCCCTGGGACACGGAAGCTAAATGAGCAGAGATCACGCACTGCACTCCAGCCTGGGCAACAAAGAAAGCCTGGCTCAAATAAATTAATTAATTAAATAAATAAATAGAACAAAAAACAAAAGTACCTCAATTTGAACATTTTATTTAAAACAATAAATACTAGGCTGGGCATGGTGGCTCACACCTGGAATCCCAGCACTTTGGGGAGGCTGAGGCCAGCGGATCACTTGAGGCCAGGAGTTTGAGACCACCCTGGCCAACATGGTAAAACCCCATCTCTACAAAAAATACAAAAAAAAAAAAAAAAATAGCCAGGTGTGGTAGCATATGCCTATATTCCCAGCTACTCTAGAGGCTGAGGCAGGAGAATTGCTTGAACCCAGAAGGCAGAGATTACAGTAAGCTGAGATCACACCACTGCACTCCAGTCTGGGCAACAGAGTGTGACTCTATCTCAAAGGGAAAAAAAAAAAGTCTGGGTGCTGTGGCTCATGCCTGTAATCCCAGCACTTTGGGAGGCCGAGGCGGGCAGATCACCTGAGGTCAAGAGTTCAAGACCAGCCTGACCAACATGGTGAAACCCCATCTCTACTAAAAATACAAAAATTAGCCGGGCGTGGTGGCACGTGCCTGTAATCCCAGCTATTCAGGAGGCTGAGGTAGAAGAATCGCTTGAACCCAGGAGGCAGAGGTTGCAGTGAGCCAAGATCATGCCATTGCACCCCAGCTGGGGCGACAAGAGTGGGACTCCATCTAAAAACAAAACAAAACAAAATAAACAAACAAAAAATTAAAAAAAAATCATGCTATGAACCTCAAATATACACAGTAAAATTTATTTAAAAAAAAAAAAAGAAGAGCAAAGCAGAGCTCTGAGCAGCTTCCTGCCCTAGCATCCCTGGTTCAGCTGCTTTCTTCTTCCCAGGCAGCCATGTCACCCAGAGCTGCAGCTGAGATGGGTGCCATCTCCCTGGGTTGCTTCTGCAGAGGAGGCCTCTCCTCCCCAGTGGAGCCTCCTTCCTGCTGGCTGTTGACTGAGTGTCCAGCTGAGGACAGCATCCCTGCAGTGCATTTCTTGCTCACTGATGTGATGTGTTCATGACTCCCAGCCTCTCTCTGTTTGCTCTGCCGCTAATACAGGGAGGTGCCGCAGCCTCTGGGCCCCTGCAGCTGTGGCAGTGGATGGTGCTGTTTTGTATTCCTTAATTTGTGCAGCACCAGCTGCGTGCAGGCACTGTGCTTGGCACCAGGGCTGTAATAGGACCCAGATAGATGCGTGCCTGCCCTGGCCAGGCTCATGCTCTGCAGATGGGGTCAGAGGTCAACATGCAGTAGAGCAAAAGACAGCAGATGGGGTGCACGGGCAGGCTGTGGTTTTATACAGGGCGATCAGGGAGGCACCCCAGAGAAGGGAACACAGGCCTGCAGGAAATGAGGTGTGGAGTGGACAGCAGGAAGGGCAGTCCAGGGGGCAGCGGGGCACAGGCCCGGTGTGTACAGGCCAGGAAAGAAAGGCAGGTGGCCGTGTGAAGCCGCAAGGGGTTGGGGGGAGTGGGGAGGCACTGGCCGGGTCTTGCTTCTTGCAGCAAAGCATGCTTTGGGCCTACCCAGGTCCCTGTCACCTGGGGGCCCAATGCCCCTACCTGCCCTGGAGGGACCGGCCCCACCAGCCATCTGTTCCTTGCAGCTGTGCCATAAGTAACGTGAAGAAGGTGTCCCTGGAACTGGGCGGGAAGTCACCCCTCATCATCTTTGCTGACTGTGACCTCAACAAGGCTGTGCAGATGGTGAGGGCCGGGCCTGGAGGGGGCAGGGACAGTGAGCGGGAACAGGGACTGTGGGGACCAGGAGGCCCTGTCTCTGATTCCACAGCCACACTCACACATGTAGCCCTGGTGGAGTCCATAGTGTCGCCACAAGCATAGCATGGCAGGCAGCAGGCTTAGGGAAGAATGACGTGTGCCCTCCAAACATACTTCCCAAGAAGTTTCATAGCTGCCAGGATAGCTGAGATCAACTGCCTATAACGTGTGTGTGTGTATTACATATAAATATGAAATCAGGAAACACACGCCACAGCTCCATCTGTTCTGAAATAAACATGGCAGCCTTTTCTGTCTGATGAGAGGGCAAATCAGATGTGTTGATCTGCTTCACTATAGTAACCATTTTACCATCTATATGTAGTCCATAACTTCATGCTGTAAACCTTAAATATACACAATAAAATGTTTGTTTTTAAAATAAAAGAGCAAAGCAGAACTCTGAGCACTTGAGCCCAGCCCTGCTGACAGTGACCCTCTGCCGGTGGCCGCGGGTCCACCACTGACTTAGTGGGCAGCCTTGAGCAAGTTACCTAACTTCTGTGGCATCTGTGCTCCCACCTGTGGATAGGGACCATGGTGATACCCACCTTCTGGGTGGCTGCAGAATGAATATGTCTGAAGGGCTTAGATTAGTGGCAAGTGCCACTTGAGACACATGTGTCGGTCCTTGTTCTCACCATTGGTATTGTTGTTGCCTTGGTCCTGTCCTCACTCCTGTGGGAGCAAACCAGTAAGACCATGTTCAGCCAGGTCCCCAAATATGCCCCTGGCCCTATCTGAGTTCCACTGTGCCATGGAGGGTGGCCTAACACCCTAGCATGGGTGTGAAGGGGAGTCCAACCTCATTTGGTGGAGAAACTGAGGGAGGCAAGGGCCTTGTTCACGGGCCCAGGTGAACCCATCAGCCCTGGGATCTAGCTGGGCCCTGTGCTGAGCTGGAAGTTGGGGCCCTGTCATTGGCTGTGCAGTCCCAGGTTCCAGGAGAGCCAGGCTTGACTATAGCTCTCCGTCCTCCCCTGGGTCTCCCACAGCAGGCGAGTTTGAAAAAGCTGGCTGCCTGGGGCCTCTGAGGGCCTTTGTTCTGGACTCCTGCCGGGAGTTCCCTGGGCCAGGGCTGCCCCACCCCTCACCCACCCACGTCGGGGCTGCCTGCCTGTGTCCCACCCTCTGCCCTGTCACCCACCTCCTGCTCCGTGCTTACACACACGGCTGGCATCTCTCCTGTCAGCTCCCGAGAGTGTAGACTCTCAAACAGGAGTCGGCACCTCCTGGGCCACCCCAGCGAGCCACCCAGGGTGCAGGAGGGTCTCAGGCAGGCTGAGGCTCACTCCCACTTGGTCCCCATGCTCTGCCAGTGTGGATGGCAGCCTTGTCCTCCAGTGGTGGGAGTTGGGGCGTGGTGTCTCTCTGTCACTGCATGGGCCTCAGCGTCTTCACTTCCCACACAGTTCCTCTCACCTCTCCTCTTGAGGTGACAGGATTGAGTGGGGCCCACAGGAGGAGATCAGGACACACGGGTGCCTCCTTTCCCAATTAGAAGAGGCAGCTGGGCCCTGGCAGAGCTGGGGGCTGGTGTCCCAGGAGGAGCAGTGACCTGGTGTTCTTGTCCATTCTCTGAAGGGGATGAGCTCTGTTTTCTTCAACAAAGGAGAGAACTGCATTGCAGCAGGCCGGCTCTTTGTGGAGGACTCCATTCATGATGAGTTTGTGCGGAGGGTGGTAAGTCCTGCCCCAGGGTCTGCGGTCGGCTGGTTCACCGGGACAGCAGCCTGGCTGGAGGGGGTTGGAGGAGGCAAGACAGGGCAGGGTCAAGTGAGGCTGGGCTCCTCCTGGAGGACACTCCCCCCGGGGGTCAGGGAACCCACAGTGGGAGCTGTGCTGAGTCTTCACTGGATTTTATTATTTTGCCAAGAGATAGCAGACCTGTAGCTCAACTGACATCACCAAAAAGGGCCCGT
Organism: Pongo pygmaeus; assembly: GCF_028885625.2. Lineage (NCBI taxonomy): Eukaryota > Metazoa > Chordata > Mammalia > Primates > Hominidae > Pongo > Pongo pygmaeus. The sequence goes on along the minus strand of NC_085930.1, from coordinate 58,791,027 downwards.
CTTGGGTTGGCCCCCTAGAAGTGGAGCCTGGGGCAAGAATTCAGTGCACGTGGTTTACTCAGAATGGACTCTTGGGTGAAGCCTGGAAGGAGAAGGGACCAGGGGAGGACCGGACAGAATGGAGCAAGAGCCTGGTCTCAGGTCAGCCTGGGCCTGACCATGGACAGGGGCCCTGGAGCACGAATCCCCCTATACAGGCATACCCCTGGAGCCAAGTGGCCAGGCTGTGGGCCCCTGTGGCAGGTAGGCTTGGCTGTGGGCCGCCAGTAGAGGAGAGTAGCTCCCGTCAGGCTCCGCAGCCACCTTGCATGGCCTCGGGGATCTGGTGGGCACAGGACAGTGTCTCCCACCAGGTTTATCCACTCAGCCACACCTGGAAGAGTAGGCTTGATGCTGGCCTCGGAACAGATGGGCTGTCCTGAGTCCCCTTGGGAGGTTTGTAATGCCTGGCTTCTCAGTTCCTCAGCGGGTTGGCTTCATCCTCTCCAAGCAGCTCGGATATGGTGGGAGTATGGGGCTGACGGCACCAGCATTACCTTACCACATGCAGCTAGAGTGGGACATGACTCCTTCCTCACCACCTCTGTTAGAAAACACTGTGGGGTTGACATGAGCCAGGCCCCAGCCATCCTTCATCCAGGCCATGATACCAGGTGGGGAGCAAGCTAAGGTTGGCTTAGCTTCCGCGAAGAGCCCCCCCACCCCCAGGTTGTGGAGAGCAGCATCTAATCTCAGTGGGTAGCGGCAGGGATGTGGGAGAAACAACCAGCAACCTCCACACATGGTTTCAGACAGATGGTGCCTGGGAAGCCAGAGAAAAAGAGGGCCTATGAGCGGAGGGGTGAGGGAGGGGCCCCTGGAGGAGAGCTGGTGCTGGACCCAGGGTGGTGGCTCAGAGTCCGGAAGGAGTGGGAAAAGGAAGGACTTTCTAGGATGGGCTAGAACAGTTTTTGCCATATAACAACCCTCAACACAGAGTGGCTGGAAATGACAGCCCTGCCCTCAGCTCATGATTCTGTGGGCAGCAGTGAAAGTCTAGGCTGGGGTTTGCTGGGGCTCAGCTGGGTTTGTCAGAGCTTGCCCAAACATCTGCAGTGAGTCTCAGGGGCAGCGGGGCAGCGGGTGGCTTCGTGGGACAGCTGTCCTTGCCCTGGGGGCCTGCATTCTGCAGCGTGTGCTGGGGCATGTTCATGTGGACAGTGGCAGGACTCCTAAGAGTGAGAGCGCAAGTTGAGAGGCCTCTTGAAATGCACGAAACATTGCTTCCATGCATTGTGCTGCCTAAGCAAGTCACAGGCCAGCCCAGATTCAAGGGGTGAGGAGACAGACTCTACCACATGATGGGAGGCACAAGCTCATCTTCTGTAGTTGGGGAGCTGGCCTGCCCGGCCAAGCAAGGCCCACTGCCATGATGGGCCCGGCACAGGAATAGCAGGACCGGGATACAGACCCAGGGACTACTGGAGATAAAGTGGCAGTCATGGGGGGAGTGTGGCTGGGGGGACACAGAGCTGTGCACACAAGGTCCTGTCTGGGGGTCTTAAGGGAGTCATGAGACTTCCACAGAAGGGTGACTGCAAGGGCCAGAGTCCCAGGGATAATTCTCAGGACAGTGACAATCCCAATAAAGGAAGTGAGGCCAGTGTTCAGGAGGCTCAGGAGGCTCAGTAGGCTGCTTGTTCTTTGTATCCAAGATACAAAGCCATTTGATCGGGGCACGGTTTGGGTCGACAGGACAGGAGCAGAGAATGAGGAACAAAAGCAACTGGGCTTGGCTACAGGGTGGAGACAGGACAGTCAGAGGCACACAGTGGGCCCTGGTGGGAAGGGCAGAGGGGTGTTCCGGGTGCTCGAGTCACACCTGTGTCTGATTAGGGCTGATTGGGGGTGCAGAGTTTGCGAGATGTGAGATGCCCTGGCCTTGGAGGAGGAGGGTCAGCAGACTAGAGCCTTGGGCCCCTCCCCTCCACTTAATTTCTTTCCCACTTTGGCACCAGGACTATTGCAGCAGGGCTGGTCTATCCCACCTACCGCACATCCTGGAGTCCCCCGGACAAACAGTTCCTTCAGCTTCTTGGTCCATGAGGCTGGTGCAGGACCAGGGTCAGATACATGTTGTACTGAGCCCCATCTCAACTAGTCAAATACACCGGCCTCTGTCCTCCTCACCCACACCCCTGTATACCTCCATTTCCAGCCCATCTGTCGCTGGGCTCCTGTCTCCTTGGAGACTTCTGTCCCTCTGCGCATAGGAGCCATTTGGGATTTCAGCCTGGAAGGTGGATTTAGAGTCAGAATTCAGAAAGCCCTGAGGCTAGAACAGAGTGTGAACTTTCCTCAGGGGTCAGCTGTGAGAGCTGAGTCAGGTGAGGATCATTGTCAGAAACTGCGGCAGCACAAGCACAAGCCACGCCTGACTTGGAGGACTTTCTGCAGGTAGAAGAGGTACGGAAGATGAAGGTGGGCGACCCACTGGACAGGGACACCGACCACGGGCCACAGAATCACCATGCCCACCTGATGAAGCTGATGGAGTACTGCCAGCGCGGCGTGAAGGAAGGGGCCACGCTGGTCTGCGGCGGGAATCAAGTCCCTCGGCCAGGTGAGTCAGAGTGTGCCAGGCCCGCTTGGGTCAATTGAGGCAGCAGGTCCCATGGCCTCTGGTTCCCTGTCCAGCTGAACTGGAGACAGCTGAAGGCCAGGTACCTGCACAGTCAGGCTGCAGCCCCATCTGGGACCTGGGATGCACTGGGCTGTGGCTATTTGGGCACTGGCCAGACCCGGGAATGGGACAAGCATTATTCGGTGCTGGTTTAGTCAGTATTGAACTGGACTCTGACTTGCCCTTACTGTCACCGCAGCCTTGAGAGTCTCTCCCCCATAGATTTCATGAGACTAGATTTTATGATTTTCCCTCTACTTGACTGGCTGTTAACCTCTCAGCCATTGCTTCACCTGTTCTCTCAATGCAGGTGCATCCCTGCCTATCCTTAGCTTGGAACACCTCTCATGGGGGACAGTTTGCCTGCAGGATCTCTCCCCTGCAGCAGCTCAGACCCTACCAGATACAGGCATCCAGGCTCCACCCCACCCAGAGCTCCTGACCGCACAGCCAGCGGCACTGGACACTTCCACCTGGATGTCCCCCAGGCCCTTCAAACTCAATGGTCATTGCAATGTCCCAGCCAGAGTTGAGCCCAGACACACACACCTGCTGCTCCAGGACCCTCTGTCTGATCGAGCAGTCCAGGCCAGAAGTGCAGCAGCCACAGGGATGGACTGTTGACGCTGCTGCTGGGGGACAGGTGCCGTGACTGTCTTCCTCACCCCTAGCTCCTTTGTGCCTAGACCGGGCCTTGCACAGAGCAGGTGCTCAGTTAATTTGATGGCATGAAGGAGGGAAGGAAAGAAGGAATCCCTGACTCTTTGCTTCCTGTGACCGCCATTTAAATTATTGGCCTGATTCTGTCAAATCTGAGAATTGTCCGACTCTGGGCCTCCTCTGCCTCCCTGACCCTGTGCGGGCTCCCTGCATCTTGCCTCGCTCAGCGTCACAGCAGCCTCCCAAGTGGCCTTGTGAGCCTGCTGATCCTTTACTCACACAGCTGCCAGGGTCTGGTGACCTCTCCTCTGTTAAGACCTCGCAGCAGTGACCCACCCTCCTGCAGTGCAAGTTCAGACTCCTTGACCTCACAGCCAGAGTCCTTCATGATCTGTGCCTGACTTGCCCTTGACCTGCACTGCAGCTGCATTTCATTCTCTCCAGAGGCTTCTCGTGCTTTCTTGGGCTCCATGCATTTGCTGCTGCTCGGCTTAGTGGAGGCTTTCCAGTGTCCCCACCTGGAGAGCTCCTGCTTCTTCAGCTCACAGGACATCCAAGCCCGGGCATGCCCGTGTCACAGGGCACCGGGCACTGCACACCTCAACAGAGCTCTCGTGACCATTGCATTGCTGCTGTCACTGTCCACTTACCCTCTTCCCACTCCCGCTGGACTGTGAGTTCCATGAGGCAGGTGGGGTGGGGGGAGCATTACCAGGGCCCTTGCAGGGCAAGGATGGCCGGGTTCAGGATTGGTGGGAGACAGTGTGATGGAGGCCCTGTGCCAGGAGCAGGGCTAGGGAGCCAGCAAGGGGTAGAGCAGCACCCAGGAACCAGGAACAGTGGGGAGCCATCACCCCGCCCTGGAGTGGGTATGAGAAGGAGCAGAATTCCTGCAGCCCAGTGAGGGGCAGAGCATGGGATGGGGCTGCCTTCTGGTGGCCCAAGGACCAGGAGACCAGCTCTCAGGGTCTAGAGGGGACAGGGGAGAGTACACGGTAGATGAGGAGGGGATGACAGAGGGGTGGTCAGCACGGCTCACATGCCCTGGCAGAAGTGGTGCAAGACTGTGGAGTAAACACAGGCCACATAAACCACTGTGCATGTACGTGAGTCACATTTTCAGAATTGTAATCAGTGTTAAAACGTCATTTATAAATGTATGAAAAATATTGAACATTTTATTAAATAACTTTTTAATGTGGTTTGAAATTTTCTATTTCTCTAAAAACTAGAGTGAGAAAATTCCCGGTCTCTTGATTATTCCTAAGTTAGGCAGGATTGAATCTCAGTGAGGTCAGGCAGGATTGACCTCAGTGCAGCAGGTCTCAGGGCTCTGTCTCTAGAGAAAACAGAGAAAGCATTTCAGTTGTCAGAAGTGCTTCTGCCCTGGCAACCAGGGTCTGTAGGGGCTGCATCCAGGGTTGGGAGTAGGTGGTCCCTTCTCGACTGGAGAGCATGAAGCTGGGCCTTGGTAGGGACCCTGGGAGGGCAGAGCCGGGGAGCCCCAGGAGGTCCCAGTGTCCAGAGCTCCTCCCCTCTCACCTCCTCCTACTCCACGGGTTGTAGCCACCAGGGTCAGTGGCAGAGCTGCCTGGGAGGTTTCACCTGCTAAAGAATCTAGGAGGTTTTAGATTAGCTGTCACCAGAAAAGCTCAAGTCTTTGCTTCGGCCATGGGTTCTGGCACTAGGATTGGACGGACTTGGGATCAGGTCTCAGTTCTGTCACCTGCCAACCGGCGGCCCCATTTCCCTCAACAGCACTCCGTTAAAAGCATGGTGAGACCCACATCAAAGAACAAGCCAGGTGGGAGAGCCATCTGCAGCGTGGCGACACCCATCACATGGGTGCCACAACCCGGTGCTTATGTCGGGTCATCCGCAGGTGGCTGGTGTGGCCCAGGCCCTGCTGACGGAGAGGCTGGACCATCAGGCACTGTGTCTCCCATGTGCAACGGGCCTCTATCTCTCTTGCAGGGTTCTTCTTTGAGCCAACTGTTTTCACAGATGTGGAGGACCACATGTTCATAGCCAAGGAGGAGTCCTTCGGGCCTGTCATGATCATCTCTCGGTTTGCTGATGGGTAGGGAATCCTGCTGATGTCTCAAGGGCCCTGACTCTCTCCCACGTGTTACTGGGGTCTTCACGTGGGCTTTGGGAGGTAGTCTATGGGCGGTCAGGAGGAGAACTCAGGCAGGGTGCAAGCCGTGGACACCCCGCCTGTGCCGCCTGCTGAGTCTCCACACCCCTGAGAAGAGAGCCCAGTGACCTGGGGCTTTGAGTCCCCCCTGTGAGCAAAGGCAGCTCCCTTCCCTGTCCTTGTCCCTTGTCACATGCTCCAGCATGTTTCTCACAGCCCACTGGGCTCTGTTCTAAGGTCTGTTACCATGCACTAAACCACCCCCCACACCGAGTGGCTTGGAATAATCAGAGATTTATTTTACTCATGGTCTAGGTTCAATGAGGCAAACCCATCTCTGCTCCATGCAGTTTCTGGCCTCAGCTGGGGCGACAGAGTGGCTATCCTGATGCTGCTGGGGGTCTCGCGGGAGGCTTCCTCCGCGTGGCAGCCTCAGGGTTGCCGAGGCACCTGGTTCCCTTCGGAGGCCAGGTGGAAGCCAAAAGCCTCTTTATAATCTAGCTCTTTAGAATCCCAGAGCATCCCTTCCACCACAGCCTATTGATCAAGCAAGTCACCCAGGCCAGCCTGGGCTGGAAGGGAAAAACTGTACTCCACTCACAGTGGGGCCACTGAGGCCCATGCTGTCACTTCTCAGGCCTGCCCCTTGTCTCCGTAGCATCTTGGAGCAAATTGCAAAATCGTGCCTCGTCCTCACATTTTACTATCCAACTACCAAAAAAAACCCCAGAAATTATCGTATGTCAATGGTATTAGAATAAGAGACTTCACTGCCACCTAGCCAATAAATATGGTTGTAGTAAGTCTCCAAATCACTGATATCTGGTGAATGCCCAACCTGCAGCGGGCACATGTGGGTCCTTCTGCATGTGAGGACCCAGCAGCCCCTCTCTGGGCCCCTGCTCCCAGTCTGTGGAATAAAGGGCTCACCCCATGATCCAGGAGCCCCTGTGGTGGCTCCCTGCCCATGGGCCTCTGCCCTTCCTCCTTGCTCGCAGCCCAGCCCAACCCCATCTTGCCGCCGGCGCTGCAGCCCAGCACGTTTTCTCCTCGGAAGGTCTTATGCAGCTGGGGTGTGGAGTGGGCCAGGCTCTCCTCTGCACCTCCCTCAGGGAGTTCTTCCTGGACTTTCTCTCCAGGGACGTGGATACTGTGCTGTCTCGGGCCAATGCCACGGAATTTGGCCTGGCTTCTGGTGTCTTCACCAGGGACATCAACAAGGCCCTGTATGTCAGTGACAAGCTCCAGGCAGGCACTGTGTTTGTCAACACGTACAACAAGACCGACGTGGCCGCTCCCTTCGGAGGATTCAAGCAGTCTGGATTTGGCAAAGATCTAGGTAACCTACTCCTGCCTGTGGGGTTGCTTTCATTTATTCATTCAACAAACATCTGTTCAAAACCACTTAGTGTCAGGTCCTATCCCAGATGCAGGGACGTAGCCTTGAACATGATGGCTGTCAGGGCTCGCTTCTTACTGGGAGGGAACTTGTGACAAGTCCGTGAGCAAGTTGCTTGCAGAGGGGGGTGGTGCTGGGAAGAAGGCAAGAAGAGTGGCCTGGAGGAGACACTCCGGCCAGGAGGCAGTGGGGGCCTCTCTGGTGTGGTGGCACCTGTGCTACCCAGACCTACATGGCAGAGAGGAGTTGGCCGTGAAGACCCAGGAGCCTGTGTTTCTGGCTGAGGCTTCAGCAGGTCCTTGGGGTAACAGCTTTGGTTGTGGAGCTGCAGAGAGGCCAGAGTGGTGGGAGTGGGCCAAGGGGGAGCAGGAGGGAGGAGAGGAGGCCTGAGAGGCAGGTAGGGGCCAGATTGAAGGCCCATGGGCCGTGGTCAGGGGCTCAGGTTGCGTCCTTAGTGTAAAGAGGAGCCATGGGACCAAATGTACCCCCGGGTGAACACCACGGGTGTTGCAAGTCTCCCAGTAGAGATGAAGTTACTGAGGCGGCAGCAGGCGGGGTCCCCCAGCACACAGCACAGGCCCCCCCCCCCCACAGTGCTCTGCCTGCTGGGTGGTGTGGAGTTCTGCTCTGGCCCTCTCTCCCTGGGCTGCTCCAAGCCTTGGGCCTCGTCCTGCTCTCTCAGCAGGGGGGACTAGACAGGTCTGATGGGCAAGCTTGGCAAGGGTGGCTGGCAAGGCCCAGGGAAGCTGTATGCTGTCTCAGAGGTCCCACCTGTCTCTCCAGGCTCCTGTGCCAGCCCAGAGACCACAGGGAAGGTCATGCTGAGGCTGGGGCTCAAAGGGTGGTCACTGTTTCCAGTTTTCTCTCCTCCCCCTGCCCCCATCTTTCAAGCCCTGCAGAAGCCCCCAAGGGTGCCTGTGAGAGGAGCCCATGTGTGCCCACAGGGCTGGACTCACATGCATACATGTATAGGCTGGACACTCCTGCTTCCTCTGTCCCTGTCGGCCTCCTCTTCCTGCCTTCTCCCAGGCCACCTTCCTGGTGTCCACCAGGGGAATCCATGAGGCCCATGGCCACCCAGGGAAGGCTGTGGCTGCCAAGTCCCCAGGACGTGATCTGGGCCCCTTATGAATCCTCCCTGAGTTCCCCCAGCTCCCTCCCAACCCTAGTCCCCATATCCTGCTGAGAGGACCAGCACCCTCCTGGGACAGGCCCACAAGCCAAGCCTTCCAAGCAGCCTGCCTGGGCAGGCCCAGGACCTCAGAGGGACGGGGCAATGCCACTCCTGGGGCCAGCCAGAGCTGCTGGGGAGCTGTCAGGCAGCCCCAGGCCTCACACTTGTCATGGGGCTGAGACGCACCAGCCACATAGCACTGCCAAGGTCTGGGGCCTCAGGGCCCCTGCGAGGCATCCCCTTTTCCCAGCCACAGCTTGATGCGGACGTAGCTGGGGGCAGCCATGAGAGAAGAGATGGGCCAGTGAGTCCGGGCAGTAACGCCATGTCTCCCCACCCACTTCCACCTGAAGGGGCTTCCCACTGTCCAGACAAGGCGGTGGGAGCCGGGGAAGATTCTTAAATGGCTGCCTCAGATTGGCTTTGTATTCTGGGGAGTCCTGGCCCACTATCCACTGCCAGGGATAACCTGGGTAAGATACATGACCTCGCTGGGCCTCGACTTCTCACCTGGAAGTGGGGTGAGCCAGAGCTGCCCCCACGCAGTTGCTGAGGAATAAGACACTTGCAGCCCCGAGCAGTGCCCTGCCTGTGGTGGGAGCTGATGTGACCTTTGTGATGTCTCACAGGAGAGGCGGCTCTGAACGAGTACCTGCGGGTCAAGACAGTGACCTTCGAATACTGAAGAAAGGTCTTTGTGAGAAGAAAGTCCTGCCCCTCCCTCGTGGCTGGGGCCCCCTCCCTCTTGAGCCTGGGTGCACAGCACCTCCCACCTGGGGGGCTAGTGGAAGCCCTCCTGCCTGCACCCCATGTCTGAATCTCGGACGCCCTCTGTCCAGTCAGAAGCAGCCCTTCGCTGGGTGAGGTGTGCCCCTCCCAGGGAGAATAAAGCTTCTGAAGAGAGACCGTCCACATCTCTGCGTTTCTCTGCTCCACCCGTGGGTGTTCCTGGGTGGGCCTGGAAGTTGCGCAGTCACCTGGGTATGATGATGTTGCTTGGCCTGGGAGAGCCACACACCTGGGGAGGGAGACAGGAGGAAATGGGCGTGGCTCATCTCAGGCCCCAAAGAGCAGAAGCTGCGACAGAGTCAGGGGTGCAGGCGGTTTGGAAGGGTAACCCCTGGGAAACAGGTGGGAAGATGGGGATTGAGCTGGGCGAGCCCTGGACTGGGAGGCAGCTCAGACTCCCTCAGCAGATGGGGCCGGGCCCTCGCCCCTGCTCTGTCAGCATGGCCGTGCTCTCAGCTGGTAGCCAGCCCGAGGGCCTGCAGTGGAGGGCTGGGCCCAGCTGGGAATGCCAGGCAGAGCTCCTGTCTTCCGTCCGACACGGTGTCTCCTGTGTACCTTTATGGCTTCTCCTTGGCGCAGGGACCTGCCCTATAGCTCTCTTTCCTGTGCCCTCTCCCTGTGGGAGCTTGCGACCCTCCTCTCTGCACCCACATCCTATAGGCACCAAACACTGCAACCTGACCTACCTGCTGTTACCTCAGTTTCCCCACATGGAGCTCTCTTCTTAGCATCTCATCTCCCCGCCCACCTGGCTCTGCCCCTCTGGGTCCCACAGGCCCACTGCAGGCCCCTCTGTCCCTCCCCACAGGCCCAGGCCATGCTGAGAGCTCCAGGCCCAGGCTCTGCATGTCTGGGAACATCTTCAGGCCTCTCTGTGCAGTATGCTGCCCTTCAGAGGCCTGTGAGTTCCCCATCTCCTCAGGGATTCCCCGCCCTGCTTTCCTTTATGATTCCTGCTCTTCTAGGAAGTGTGTGCTTCCATAAAGGCCTGTCCAGACCCCGCCTTTCGAAGGCTGCCATCAGTGATAGTAACAGGCAGTGCTGAGCTCCATACCGGCTACACTTCTGTCCCTTGAGCCCCAGCTCGATGCCAGGCAAGGCTCCAAATCCTCCATGCATGTTTCTCTTGCTGCTCATGATCCCAGGGAGGCAGGAGGTATTTTTATCAACATTTATAAATGAGGAAATGGAGACGGAGACAAAGAGACATTTAACTGCCCAAGGCTCCACAGCTACTGTGAAATTGTATTCTCCTTACTTCCCAAATTAGGAGGACGTTGAAGCCCCCTTTGCCTGTAGAGGAACTCACCGCTCCCAGGTGCCCAGTCTCCCGGAATAGGCCTTGGCTGGGGATGGCCTGGCAGAGGTGGCTGTGCTCCTGGGCACCCACACCCACCATAGGGGAGGCTCTACTCTCCTATGGCCACCCCACCTAAGCAGGCCTTGCTGGTGATGCCCCGTGCACTGCTGGAGTCAGGCTGAGCTCACAAGGCCTTTCTAGAAGTCCAGGAGAAACCCACCAACTCCCACTCTGTGCAGTTCCTCAGAGCCTGAAGCCCAGGCCCAAGCCAGGCCCCCCAGGAGCCTCCCTTTTCCCGCTTCCCACCTGCCTTCTGTGGCAGGGTCGGCTCAGACCCCGGAGTGCTCCTGGCATGTCCAGCCTCACATCTTGCTGTCTCCAGGCGGAAAAGAATGTGCCTTCACTTCCGCTTAAAGCCTTCTGGGCTCTGTTGCTAGCTCAGAATTGGTCTTCTACCATGATGCCTGGTGCTGGAGATGGCAGCTTCCTGGAGAGAAGCTGTTCCCCTGTCCCTAGCGGTGGGACTTGCCCTAGCACGCGCCACTTATACCAGAACAGATGAGTCCATGTCAACCGCTTCCTGAGTTCCCTTTGTTCTGCCTCAAACACTACCAGGGCTGGGGTATCCACGGCAGCATCCAAGCACATGCAGCTGCCTCTCAGCCCACAGCCAGGCCGCTCACACTCCTCCCAACAAGAGGTGGAAGCCAGCCTGGTGTCTCCATAGGGTCAGTCCTGGCTTCCCCGTAAACATCCTTCGTGACAGAAGAGCAGGCAAAGCCTCGAGCACAGGCCCATCCAACTCAAACAGAGCCAGGAAGTGCCTCTCCCTGCTTTTCAGACACAAACAGAGCTTGGTTTTAGTCAGGGCGCCCACTGCAGTCACGCTGGAGACCTCTAGTGTAGATGGGCGAGACTGGACCCAGCTTTCCAGCTTTCTTCCCCTTTCCATAATTCTCCTGAAAGTGTAAGGTAAGGACATAAGACTTCGTTATCCCCCAATTTCCTCTTTGTCCCCTTCTTTCTTAAGTCATATAACCTCTGCATTTTACCTGGACACACGGCTGCCCAGAAGAAAGGCTGGATTTCCCAGCATACTTTGCACTAAGTGTTGGTCATGGAACCAAGTTCTAGTCAACAGGATCTGGCTGCAAATGATCTGTGTGGTTTCCAACATGCACCCTGTAAGGGGGGTCATGCTGTTGCCCTCCTTTCCCTCCCCGGGCTGGCTGGAAGCAGACCCAGTGACACGGCAATGGGCATTGCCCAACCCCGCGGATGTGGGCAGCACTTGGACCCGGGGGACAGAGGGGCGTGCGGCTGCCCGCGATGGAGGAAGCCGAGTCCAACATCATGGAGGCTCATCTCCCCCAGGGCGACTCACCGCCAGGCTATTCTGTGGGATACAAGTTTTTCTAAGCTTTTGTGGCCTTTGAGAACATTTATGTCTCGCCATGTTAACAGAAGCATTTCAGGTGGTTTAGAAGTAAAATAAACAAAAATATGCATGAGCAAATGGGGGCTGAGAGGAAAGTGGTGGTGAGTCAAACCTGGAGTGTGGTCGTATCCAGACTGCAGGCTGCGAAACTGCATACGCTTCTAAAGCTGGGCCACAATTCAGCTCAGAGCTTTCTGGCTGCCGAGAGTGCAAGGACACCTGACTGGTGACCTCATTCACGGTGTCCAGATGCCAGAAACAAATTAGTGTTTCTGGAGGATAACTGCTCCTCATAGAGATAGTAATCCATCTCATGAATCCTCCTTAAAAATGTTTTATAATATAATGACTGCCGTCTTATGTGACTTCATATGTTGGCAAGTCGCACACAGCTGTTTCTTATGACCTTCCCCAGTGTGACTGAATGCACATTAAACCTCCGCCACTACCAGCAGCTCACCAGGGCAGGGAGTGTGTGCATGGGGTGGCAGCACGCTGGATCCAGGGCTCTAGTGCTCTGCTGATCTGACTTCATCCAACTGGGATAGGATGAGGAGGAAGTGGAATTCACCAGAAGTCTTTCCAGAGAGAGCCTTGCATTTACCTAGAACATTCTGATGTGGTGAAGCTGGGGCGGTGGGACATTCAGAATCAAAGGCTGGCCACAGACTTGCTCTAGGTAATAAAGGGAAGGAGAATCCTAAGGGAGGTGGAAAAGAGAGGAGGGCCCGGTACCCGGCAAGAGGGCAGGGAGGGGGAGGAGGACCCTCCGTGGCAGAGTGGAGACCCATCTTTGGGGAGAATACGGGAGTATGTAATGAAAATTCCCTTCCTTTTCTCCCCTCCAAAATCAACAGTTCCTCTTTGTTCCCTGTTCTTTGTGGGAATGGCCCCTTTTGGGCAAGCTCAAAGAGGAGTTGATTTCTGTAGCTGCAGAGACACAAACAGGAACAGACTGCAGAGCACAGCCCGCCACATCTGGTTGGACTGCACATCCATTAGGCATCCTCCACAAAGGCCGCTTCTCCCTCTGCCAACCCACAGTGGACATGAGTAGGACCAAGAAATTAATCCTTGCTGTCATAAGCTACTGAGAGCTCAGGGCTGTGTTGATGGCCACAGTGACAGACTCTTGGTATCAGTTATAATGCAGTTATAAAGTTTTGGAGCAACCAAAACAGCAAACAGTAGAGGAAGAGTTAAAACAATGATTCCCAACCATAACTACCCGAATATCTTGATTCTACCCTCTTTATTTATTTATTTAGACAGTCTCTGTCACTCATGTTGGAGTGTAGTGGCGCAATCTCAGCACACTGCAACTTCCCCCTCTCGGGTTCAAGCGATTCTCCTGCCTCAGCTTCCCGAGTAGCTGGGACTACAGGTGCCTGGCTAATTTTTGTATTTTTAGTAGAGACAGGATTTCACCATGTTGGCCAGACTGGTCTCAAACTCCTGACCTCAAGTGATCCACCCGCCTCGGCCACCCAAAGTGCTGGGATTATGGGTGTGAGCCACCACACTTGGCCTCATTCTACCCTCTTTAAATCCTCCGATGAAATTCACAGATCATATTACCAACACATTATCTAAATGATATTAATATATTGTCCTCACTTTAAATGAGAAATAAAGAATAGAAATTTTAAAATAAGATAATTCATGCTTCACCAGGTAGATGGTGGGAAAGTTCCAGTTGCTCCCGGGCTCTGGAGCACTAACTTGAATTCAGATTTTACTCACAGGAAGCTCGGAACCTGGGATTCAATTGCAAAGTAGCTGAGGGCTAATCAGGGCTGTCCTGGGTTGCCTTTTGCACTGCCTCATGGTCACAAAAGGCTCCAAGCATGGACTTTAAAAATATTGTGAGAAAACATACTTAACATAAAATTTGGCTAGGCACAGTGGCTCATGTCTGTAATCCCGGCACTTTGGGAGGCTGAGGCGGGTGGATTGCTTTGAGCTCAGGAGTTGGAGCAACATGGCAAAATCTCGTCTCTACAAAAAAATACAAAAAAAAAAAAAAAAAGCCAGGTCATGTCCATTCCTCCTGGAGCAGCTGTCAGCAGAAGGCAGGGCTTGGCCAGCCCACCACTGGGGGCTGTTCCCAGAGGGCCACCTGCCGGCAGGAGAGGGGAAAATGGAGGCCAGCCCTGGACTAAGGCTGCTGGCACCAACCTGGAATCCATTTGGGAAAGATGGAGACTGGCTGGGAACACCAGCTGGACACTGTGGTGGCAGGGTGACAGTGAGAAACTGGAACAGACATGAGGGAAGGTGTGGGCAGGGCCAGGCCTGCCTGGATGCCCATGTCAAGCTCACAGTCAAGCCCTCCCTGTTCCTCAGACCTCCCCCATGGTCCATCTGGGAGCTGGGAATTGTTCCTTCCTTAGAGATTAGTCCCATCAGGGTTTTAGTAACAATAATAAACATAACAGCAGGAAACACTATTGAGCTCACTATATGTGAGGCACCATACTGTTACAGCAGCTCATTACAAAATACCATGGCCCAGGGGCTTAAACAATACACTTATTTTCTCACAGTTCTGGAGGCTGGAAGTCTGAGGTTAAGGTGCCAACAGGATTGTGTCTGATGAGGCCTCTCTCCCTGTCTTGCAGATGGCAACCTTCTTGCTGGTGTACTTGTGCAGAGGGAGCGCTCCCCTGTCTCTTTCCCATCTCTTCTAAGGACTCCAGTCCTACTGGATTAGAGCCCCACCTTATAACCTCACTGAATCTTTACTATCTCCTGATAAGCCCTATCTCCACATAGACTCACACTGGGGGCTAGCGATTCAACATATGAATTTGCAGGGACCCAATTCAATCCTAATAGCTCCTAACATTGTATGAGACTTTATTATTTACCAATATATTTTATGTCTATCCTATCTTTAGTTTCCACTGAAAACTGCAGTTTCAGCATAACAGCTCTTTGCCAAGCTACTCACTGCTTAGACTCCAGCCAGGCCTCTGGATTCCTGAACTAGCATTTGCAAGTGCCTCTGTGTGAGGGGGAGACAGAGGGGCATGAACTAGTCTACAGGAACTGGTACACACTGCCTGCCACTACCAAGGTCCCAAGAAGTGGATCCTGTGCCCTGGTGTGGTGACTGTCCTTTGGAGCTTGGCTGCAATGCTTGGTTTCCCCCTTTTCTAGAATGCTCCCATTTTCCCCATGCTTTCTCCATGATTGAGGCCAGTTGTTGGTTGCTGTTTGTCATTATACTTTGCCAGTTTATTTTTCATGCATTAGAGTTATGAAGAAAATAGTGTCTTGTACCCATAACTCTATGAAAACCAGACAGGCCCAGCTCAAAATTTATAGAGCCCAGGGCAAAAGTACAAATGAGGGTCCACAAACCATATATCTAAATATTTCGTGATTGTTATAAGCCAAAAATAAAATTATAAGTCTCCCAACCAATTCAATGTGTTACAGGTAGTTAGGCATGAGCAGGGTAGGATAGGGCTCCCCCTTAATTCACTGAAAATGTTGGGTGGTGGTTCGGCAATTATTGAATTGCCTGTCTAAGAATGGTAATTTCACAGCGCCAGGGAGAGGCCATTTCCTGATAGTCCACACCTGTTAACAGCAAAATGTTAATTGAATGCAGGCCCCAGGGAGAAGCAACTTCCTGGGCATGCATGTTAAGAGACAAAACATGGTGAAGTATGATCTTCTGGGGGCACACTCCACTGGAAAAAGGAAGAAAGCCTCAGATGGGCCTGCATATGACTCCCTAAACACACCATATATGCTCAATTCTAAAGGGTAAGGAAAGCACTGGGCATGAGGAAAACCCACCCTCAGAGAGGAATCATGGGAAAGAAGCGAGCTTATAAAAGTCCTAGGATCATGGTTAAACATGACCTTCTCTCTTTAACCTTCACATGCTTGCTTGGGTCTCTTCCAAGCACACCTTCCTTTCATTCCTGTTCTAAGACTTTTTAAATAAACTTCCATTCCTGCTCTGGAACTTGCCTTGGTCTCTTTTTCTGCTCTATGCCCCTCAGTTGAATTCTTTCTGCCGAGGAGGCAAGGACTGAAGTTGCTGAGGAACTGCCAAGACCAGCTTAGCTGGGGAGATCCTAACCCAGCAGCACTAAAGGAATTAAACACACACACACAGAAATAGAGAGGTGTGAAGTGGGAAATCAAGGATCTCACAGCCTTCAGAGCTGAAAGCCCCGAACAGACATTTACCCACGTATTTATTAACAGCAAGCCAGTCATTAGCATTGTTTCTATAGATATTAGATTAACTAAAAGTATCCCTTATGGGAAATGAAGGGATGGGCCAAAATAAAGGGGTGGGTCTGGCTAGTTATCTGCAGCAGGAACATGCCCTTAAGGCACAGATCGCTCATGCTATTGTTTGTGGTTTAAGAACGCCTTTAAACGGTTTTCCGCCCTGGGCGGGCCAGGTGTTCCTTGCCCTCATTCTGGTAAACCCACAACCTTCCAGTGTGGGCATTACGGCCATCATGAACATGTCACAGTGCTGCAGAGATTTTGTTTATGGCCAGATTATGGCCAGGTTTTGGGGGGCCTGTTCCCAACAGGACCAGTACAAATTTGCTGCCAGTAACTCAGGGTAACTCAGATCTCTTCCACGGGTAACAAATGGATCCCTCCTCTTGGCCAAGGACCTGAAATTAACCTGAAAAAGTAGTTCAGGCCATGAGGGGAAGGAGGAGAGTTGGACGTGCCTCATTATACACCCCTCTGTTTGGATTCAGGCACAGCTGACCAGCATTAACATCAACACAGAGACCTTCAGACTGACAGAGCAGACTCTTTGTAGCAATAAGATACCAACATGACAGATAGCAGGCTGTAAAATAAATCAAAGTATTTTACCCCCAAATGTATTTCTTTACATATTTTGAAGTGGCCCTGCAAAGCTGTCTCTAGTGGGGAAATCTACATTCTGTAGAGAATCCCCTTCCCTTTCCATGTCTTTTTCCTGATCCAGGAAAGAATTAACTAAGAGTCTGACAACTTTTTAAGTCTGATAAGAAACATTTACAATCTATTCTCTCTGAAGCCTGCTACCTGGAGGCTTCATCTGCATAATAAAAACCTTGGCTTCCACAACCCCTATTTTAACCTAGACACTCCCTTCTGTTGATTCCAGGTCTTCAGATAAACTTTTTCAATCAACTGCCAGTCAGGACATCTTTGAATTCACCTGTTACCTGGAAGCCTCCCCCTCCACCCCGACCCCTCCTGCCCACTTCAAGTTGTCCCTCCTTTCTGGGCCTGATCAATGTAAATCTTTCATGTGTTGTCTTTTGTTTCCCTAAAATGTATAAAACCAAGCCGTAGCCACACCACCTAAGGCACACATTCTCAGGACCTCCTGAGGCTGTGTCATGAGCATGTCTTTAACCTTGGCAAAATAAGCTTCTAACTGATTGAGACCTGTCTCAGATACTTTTTGGTCTACATTATAAATAAAACCAGACAACTGTAAAATGGAGTCTACCTTCTGGCCTTGACAAATGTGCCTTCATAGAGATCTGTGAGGCCAAGTTCAAATGTAGACTTCTTGGACTCCTTGGAGTTCCATGTGGCCCTGTGAGAAGAGACAGCAATACCCCAACCTGCTTTTGTGGGTGTATAATAATCTGGGCACACATCCTAGAAGAGGGATTGGAGCCATTGGAGCTCTCAGGTCCTAGGCAGCTGGGGTACCATGCAGAGGCACCCAGAGAACATGACCCCTCACTCCATGACAAGCAGGGGATAAAGGCTGGAAGAGGGCATCTTTGTACCTGTTATTGATTTGGAGGGTTTGAACTTGACCTAATTTTATCCTTCAAAATTGGCCCTTACAATCTCACATGCCCAACTCTTCCTCAATAGCTGCTAGGCCTAGAGGGAGGGTGCTTTTATAGTTTTAGCAGCAGAGCATTTGCAGTGAAACAGGTCTGGGCCCAGTGGGATGCTAAATGAGGGACTCATCTCCGGCCTTCAGAATACCATGATTTTGGTTTCCTTGGAAGTAAAACAAGGAGAGAGAAATAACATTTATAGTTTGACAATTATAAAAGTAATTTGTGTGTCAGAACAGAAAAAGGAGCCTATTCAATTAGGGCACCAATTAAAAATATGAAGAAAAATTATAACCTGGTACTCTCTATAGGATTATTGTAGCCAAGAAATAATTCATGATTTAATCTACGCTTTAAAAAACAAAAATTATTATCAAAATCTACTACCAAGTGTTACATTTTTCCTTTAAAACCATTTTTTAGCTCCTTTCTTTTCTACTAAAGAGAAATTATAGTAAGACCAATTTCTGTGTAAAGTAAGTTCTAGGCTCATTATACTTGTCCTGATTCTTTGCATAAAATTCAGCAAAAATTTATTAGCCATATAGGCTCCTTCTAAGTTATCTTTGCTGGAACTTTACCTAAAAATATACTATTTTAGTTAAAGTCTTCGTAAATTAACCAGTGTCTCCAATTGTTCTGTTTTAAAAGACTTTTATTGAACTTACACAAATAACTACATTGTCATAAAACCACAATCCGGATTTTGGAGAACTTAGAGAGAAAGGTACATTTGTTTAAAAAACATACTTCACTCAAATAACTAAAAAAAAAAAGATTTTCTTGACCTTCTTTAACTAGAGCAGCATCTTTTAAATGAGATGTCTATTTACCTTGGAAATACCATTCACAAGCCAAGCAGCTCATAAGAGCTGTCTATCAGGCACTGTGGAATCCAGCAACTCCTCCCAGAGTTAGAATTAGTCCTAGGAAAAGGGCTCCCTATTTATCAATATCTCCTCCTTATACTCCCAGCTAGCAAGATTCTATGTAAACCATTTTTATTTTACTATGGAACTCTTTTGGGCACCATTGTTTCCATTAACATAGGGATAGCTTCAATTAACATTCCAGATTAAGGCAGTAAACGGCCCTCAACTGGAAATTCTCTAGTTTAGTTTTTGTCATTGGGAAGTACTCAGTCTTTTGCCATCAGCCCCAGTAAATGTTCCACAAAGGATATGAAGTAGAGGATTTGTCCTGACTAGTATTCCAGCATCTATCCTATAGCATGTGGGTTCAGACAACCTTACTAGTTCCCATTTGGTGTGTCCAATTTCTCAAAAGAGCAGATTTACATGCCCTTAGTTTTATAGCACTAGAAAGCGGAAACATCCCCCAGTCAAATGCAGTACCCATTTTCATAAGACATTTAGGTAAAAGGTGTTACAACTACCTTACATAAAGCTTGTTTAAACATCTTAAATTTCATTATTTTATTAACCTGTACATTTTTATGTCCTGGTCCCAGGAACCTTTTTCTACCCCAAGACCATTTTACCTTTTCTGGTGAAAAAAGGTTTGGGTTCCTAGCAGCAAGTTGCATCTGCAAAACTCATGAGGGATAGCAA
This sequence comes from Pongo pygmaeus, assembly GCF_028885625.2. NCBI lineage: Eukaryota > Metazoa > Chordata > Mammalia > Primates > Hominidae > Pongo > Pongo pygmaeus. The sequence continues at coordinate 58,772,054 of NC_085930.1, read as the reverse complement.
ATTTGATAAGGCTTCTCAAGCAGTCATTATGATTCTGTGGGAGGGGCATCCATGTAAAAGAGACCCCCTCAACCCCCAAATTTACCATGACTTGGGCAATAGGCATATTTGGTGGAAGGATATACCAGTTATCCTAAATCCAGTTATATGGCTTGCACATGAAGCATATTAACTGCTTCATCTGAGGTGCTTGTTTCACTTGGTATTTTATACGGAGAGCTGGGCAGTCCCCTTCTCAGGGCAAACAGACATTATGGTGGCATTTATCTGGTCCACTAGACTAACTGTTCTCTCAGGAATGACCTCTTCTGCATTTGGATCATATATACTCATTAGTGATTGTTCAATAGTGAGCTGTGGGGTGCCGCATCAACCCAAACAAGCTCTTAATTTCTGTAGCATTTAAAATTAAGGATTTTGTCCTTAAAGTGGTTATTTTTATAATCCACTATACATTTTTTTAAGAAGCCAATGATACAAATCTACAAAATGAAACAATTTCTTTATATTATACCCTCTGGTTTTGAACAGTTTTGCCTTTCCCCCACATTGACTATCTTTTTGATAGCCACAGGTCTGAGTTAATTTTGTTGCTCTGGCTTAATTTGTTCTATTTAGTTTTATCTGTATATATTTTTTTCCTCATTCTAAAGCAACTCTTAAGTAGTTTTTTAACTAGAGAAGAAAAACCTACTTTCCTTTTTTAGCAAAATCAACATCCTTGTGTTTTATAAACTTCACCAAAAACATATTTTATGTTCCTATTTTAACTTTTAGTAATTCAAAATTTCCAGTGATAAAAACTGAGGTTTTAACATGACTTTAAGATTTTAAATTACTAGAGAGTTTTGAGATTAAATTTGCCAAATTAATTTTACCAAAGATTACCAAGATCATGTGAATTAAAGGTCATCTGAGCTAGCATCTACCAATCTGATAAGCACTTACATTTTTAAAGTTACTAGGTTAGAGCTCTTTCATGTAGTTTGGTAGTGAAATATCACTTCCACATGACACATATAAAGATAAAGATATGACAGGCATGCAGAATTAAAAGGTCTACAAGATCTAATTTTATTGGCCTGTTTTCAAAAAAACATTATCTCCCTTCAGATAATTTTGTTAATTATCCTATAACTATTATTAAGTTACAGGAACCAACAAAAGGTGAAGGAGAGATCTATTATCCAAGGCCATTTCAAAAGAGAAAGAGCTGAACTTGTGAGATATCAATCTGCAGAATGTCAGAGATAGATTATAGAGTTTACAAATTTAAAACTTATTACATTAAAAATAAGTCAATATTTGTAATAAAATATTGTTTTAGCTAATTATTTAGTTTTGTATTAGTGTATTTTTTAAATATCAAAGACCCATCTCTAGAAAGACTACTATAATTTCTTCTTAATCATAGCCAACTGCATTATACAATCTTTTTTTTAAAACAAATTCCTTTTACTAACCTTATTACAACTTACATAGACCATTCACAACATGCTTAAATTTTCTATTCTGTCCTAAATATCTCTCTTTCTTGAACAACCTAGTCATTTTATTTTAGAACAAAAATTCACTACACAAGATTCTTTCTTATATAGTATCACTTTCCTTTTTACCTTCTTTACCAAAAATTACCTCTTTATGTCTTATCTTTCTCTACATCTCTTATTTCCTAGTTCCTTTTACCTTGCTTTATACATAACCTTTAAATAAGCTTTGAATTAGAAAAAGATATTTACCATTTAAAAAAAGTTTTCCTATAATTTTTAAATTGGAAATTACCCAGATACTTAATATTTATTAATAACCTGAGGTCCTAAATTATATGACGTTTATTTACAGACACTTATTCCATTACCTTTACCTGATTAATTTATTTGTTTACCTAGATTATTAACAAAAACTGTGACAGTCATTATTGAAGTTATTTCCCTGTTAACCATTTTTATAGCTGTGAATTTCAGGTGTTTACTTCAATAACGAACTTATGATTAAATATAAGAGTATTTTTTTCCAATAACTCATGATTTAGCTGTTTTCATTAAACCAACCATATTCCATGTCTTATTTATCAAAAAGTATACAAGCAAAGATCATTCTGTCTTGGGCTGGGTTTTATAGTTTTATAACCCTATGGCTAATCTTATAGTATTCTGAAGGAATAAGCATGAAGCTACTTGATCAATAAATGCAAACAAAAATACTAACAATTCTTAGAACATTTTAATTTTTTTTACCAATGATTTTAAAGACAGCTTATTTATTAAATATTTTACTTGTCATGTGAACTTGAAAAGCATTTGATTAGTATTTTTTGATCAAGTATTTAAGGGCTTTTATTTTTACTTAAGCTAATTAGAGCTCTTTTACATATTTTTAGTAGTGACACTTTGTGTACACAACACATAAATGCATAGCGTATTAGGCATGGCAACAGAAGTACATCTTATGTATTTGTAAGACCTCTTTTTCCCTTAGACTTTTAAATTCATGATAGCCTGTTTCATCACCCTAGGCAGTTGTCAGCTAAATAGTCCTACATTTGCATATTAAAGGAAACAACTCTTAGGTGAAAAATCAGATAGCAAAATTTACATCTCAAAGTACCAAGAGACAGTCTGGTGTGCTAGAGGGAAATTAAAATGGATTTAACTTGCCAATTAAACAAAATTATAGAAGTCTATTATAAAATCCTTTTAAATACACACACACACACACACACACACAGATCCTATAGCTTTTACTTCAGAACTTTAGCCATGAGATAAATACAAATTCCCCAGCTTGCAAAAAAAAAAAAAAGAAAACAAAGAAAAAGAAAAATAGGTTAGATCCAAACGTGGTTTTTAATTTCAGTACAAAAGTAAAAGCAGATTTAAAGCAGGCAGAAAATATACAGAAGAGAACTTAGGAAGTCTATGGTGTACAGGTCGACCTTAGGGCTCTTTTCCTTAATGTAAATGTGCACAAGGATCATTATATTTCCATTTTACATAAGCTCTGGCAAGTAGAGGCACCATAAAACCAACAGAGTGCCCAAAATGAGGTCATTCTCCTTGTTTTCTCCTCATTCTTAGATCATTTGTTTCCCACTTTTTTTTTTTCTTAAAAGTAGGAACTGAGCTGTGGCCTAGGGTTTTTGTGTGGTGGATCAATGTGTGCTGCTTGTGGGCAGGACCCCACCATGTGTCACCACTGAGTCGTTTCCACCCTGTTACATGTCTCAGTTTCTCTCTCCAGAGGTCTATTACCTTTGAGAGGGCTCAAAATGATGGGTGATCAGTCCTTATATGCATTCCTGGACAAGCCATTTTTAAAATTAATTTTTGTTGGGGATTTCCCCATAGGGCTGCTGCATGTCACAGGATGTCAACCCCCCAGACACTCCCACAAGGCCCCCAGTCACCCAGGAGCACCTTTTGGCTGAGAGGAGCAAATGCCTTTCTCTTCGGAGTTGAGAAAACTCAGTCTCTCATTTACCTATGAAAACAACAGTTCAATTCCTCACACAAATGCGCAGACAAGCTGAATCAAGATTAATTTTGGGAAAAGAAGCAATAAAGAAAACCCTTTAGAATATGTCTCTGAACTAGAATTAGAATCCTTAACAACTTCCTAGGAGAAAAACCAGCTCACACTAAACGAAGGACTGTCAACCAAAGGGCGATCTGGGGCTCAGGAGGACTTACCAGTTCCATCGGGGGAGAAGCTAGAAGTCTGGGAGGCTTCAATGGGCCCCACTGGTATCTTAGCTCCGAGTTCAGGCAACTCCTTTGGGGTCCTGAGTCTTCTCTGAGGCCCCACGTTGGGTGCCAAATTATTGTCGATGAAAAGAGTCAAACTCTGTAAAATATTTGAAGAGATTTATTGTGAGCCAAATATGAGTGACCACAGCCAGTGACACAGCTTTCAGGAGGTCTTGAGAACATGTGCCCAAGGAGGTAGGGGTGCAGCTTGGTTTAATACATTTTGAGGAGGCATGAGACTTCAACTTAAGTTCATTTAAGAAATAAATTTGTTTGATCCAGAAAAGCAGAAAAACTCAAAGAGGGGGAGGGTGGTTCTAGGCTATAGGTCAACTTAAACATTTTCTGGTTGAAAATTGGTTGAGTTTGTCCAAAGACCTGGGATTAAAGAAAGGAATGTCTGGGTTAAGAGGTTGTGGAGACCAATGTGTTTTATCACGCAGATGAAGCATCCAGATAGGGTAGCAGGCTTCAGAGAGAAGAGGCTGTAAAATGTTTCTTATCAGACTTAAAGTCTGTGTTGATGTTAATGCAGGAGAGGGATAATGAGGCATGTTCGGCCTCCACTTCCCCTTATGCCCTGAACCAGTTTTTCAGGTTAAATTCTAAAAGCCCTGGCTGAGGAAGAAGTCCATTCTGATGATTTGGTGGTTGGGGACGCAGGGGGGTGGGGGTCGGGGGGTGCCTTATCGTTTATTTTTTGGTTTAAAATATAATGATATATTTTACCAAGTCTTGTGAACCATCAGGCCTCCCTCAGGCCCGGACTGGGAATTGCCAATTTCGTTAGGTGTGACCATAATGCTATGAGAATGTTTAAAAAATAGGCCTTACTGATTAAACATACTGGAGTATTTAAAGGAGAATTTATCTACTGGGATGCTTTAAAATTACTCTGGGAAAAAAGGGAAAACGAAAGGCATGTGTGGGGTGAAGCACAGACTTCTTGTTGTTATTTTTAAAGCAAAAGGCGGGTCCCAAGGGAAGTTGGCTGTCGGTGGGTTCCCGTTCTCTGTACCTTTCTAGCTTGGCAGCTCCATAATAAAACCCGCAGCCGAACGGGCGCCTCTCCCGTAGCGCTCCCGCGGGGGCGGCCAGTGGGGCCCCAGCTGCGAGGAGGGCCCGGACTCGCGAGCCTCGGTCCCCCACTTCCGTCCCCGCGATCCCCGGCTCCCAGCCCCCCGGGCCCCCGGCGGGGCTCTGCGCTGCCGGCGCTTGGGCGTCTGCTGCTGTCTCCGAGCGCCAAGTCGTCCGAGGTCCGGCCGCCCGGCCGGGGCGGGGCCAGGGAGGCCCGGCCTTCCCGCTTCCTGCCTGAGCCGCAGGCCCGCCCCTGCGTCCGCCGCCTGCCTCTTTCCAGCCGCCGCCTGGGAGGGGACCCGGTAAGCGCGGCCCTGTTCCGGGCGGGGTTGGGGCGGAAGGTGGGGTCAGCTGGGGCCCAAGAGGGGTCGGGGAGGCGCGCGGCAGAGGGCGCCCGGGAGGGGGTGTGCGGGAGGCGGGTGAGCCGGGCGCCGGGCCCTGGGGGCTCGGCGGGAAGGGGAGCCAGGTGGGGGCCGGGATTTGGGGGACTCGGTGGGGGAAAGGCGCGCGGGAGATGAGGTAAACCCGATGGGTCGGAGGGGCGGCCTGGGGCGGGGTGTGGCCATGCCTGGGGTAGGTCACGCCTCGGGGAGGCCGGGAGAGGACCCAGGCGCTGGGGGTCGCGGGGGAGCGGGCTGGTCCTACCCTGAGTTGTCTGAGGCCGCCCCACACCGCTGCGGTGTGCATTCAGCGGCCCTGTCTCCTCATTCCTGGCCTGCTCAGGGCACGGCTCCTGGTTGGATGTCACACGCGTGACTCCTGCAGCTGCCCGCAGCGCCCGCGGGCAAGGACCCCTCGCTGCCACAACCAGACCTCCTGCCAGCCTCTGCCACAGGCTCAGCCCACTGTCCTGGGTGGGCTCGGTGCAAACCTCTGGTGAGGAAAACCTCCTGGGGGTGCCCAGCCGGGAGTCTCTCTCAGAGTCCCACACTGTTCATCCAGGAGAGCCGGTGGGATAGGTCTCTTTAAAATCCCATTATTTATTTATTTTTTCCTCTTCCGGTTTTTTCCATATGACTTTAGTGATCAAATCCCACTTTTTTTTAGAAGGCTTTTACACCAGTGGTTTTCAAACTGTGGTCCCAGGACCAGCAGCACTGCGTTTCCTGAGATCTGCTAGAAATGCGGGTTCCCCAGTCCCACCCTGACCTTCTAAATCCTAAACCTTGGGGGTGGGTCCTCATACTTGTCTTTAGCAGGTCCTCCTGGTGATTCTGACCATTGATCTGAAACCGTAGGGGTTTGAGGAGTCTGAACTGGGGTTGAGGATGGGCCAGGTGCCCTGTGATGATAATGCATTGACTCCATTTAATCTTCACAGCCCTACACAGTAGGTAGTATTACCCCATTTCACAGATTAGGCAACAGAGGTACAGAAAGTTTAATTTTTCCAAGGTCACAGACCTAGAAAGGGGAGGAGCTGGGATTCCAACCTTGGGTTCCGGCTCCAGAACATTCCCACTGAGGCGAGGTCCCCTGTGAAGGGGGGGGAGGGGTGAAGCCCAGAGGTCCTGGCGGCCTCCCTGCCAGGCAGAAACCATTAGTTCCAGAATCGCGACCAGTCAGGTATGTGGTCAGCAGTGGCCCTGCCTGCCTGCCTTTGGGCAAGCCCTGATCTGTGTGAGCTGCTGGGACCAGGCCCCAGGGCAGGATGTGTTCACACTGGGGTGCTGACCAGGCGCCCAGAGTCCTGGGTCCAAGGCCAGCCTCACAGGGTGACACAGGGATGCTTCTGGGTGACAGAGTGTCCGTTTCCTCCTCAGTCTGATGGGGGCAGACACCCCCAACCCCATGCTGGCAGCTGGGAGGGTGGGCAGCCTTACAGACTCAGGCGTGGCTCTGACCTGTGGCCCCAGGTGGGCCAACGACCCACCCTGCCCTGCCCTGCCCAGCTCAGCCCCTTTCAAGGCACAAGGGTCTCTGACCACTGCCCCATAGCAGGGTTTCTCGGCCTCCACACTACTGACATTTGGGGTGGGGCAGTTCTTTGTTGTGCTGTCCTGTATCACCCCCTCTGTCGGGACAACCAAAACCATGTGCAGACATTTCCCAGTGTCCTCTGTGGGGACCTTGGAGGCGATGCCTCCACTGGCATCTTCTGGCATCTTGGCTCCTCCCTGGGGCTCTGGGATTAGAGGTTTCCTGGCCCACAGCCCACTTTCCCACAGGAGCCTCCTCCAGCCTGTGCTTGGTTGTTCATCTGCACGAGGTGTCAGTGACACAGGGACATTGGAGCATGTTCTCCTTGCAAACACTCCAACATTCAGGTGGAACTGAGGGGCCTTTGGCCGCGTCCATAGCTGTGAGATCCCCCACCCTGCAAGGGGCACAGAGCAGGTGGGAATGACTGTGGTGCTGACGCCAGCTGGGCCCTGCTCCCGGGTCACCCTGGCTAGGCCTTCCTCTGGCACCATGTGCAGGTGCAGTGAGGGTGGACCCAGGGCTGGGGCTCTCTAGGTACAGCTGCATGCGTGTTCCCAGCGCGAATCACGGATCAGGGCTGCGCCAGCACCTGCTGCTCTGGTGTGTGCTGTCACCAAGCACAGTGGCTGTGCACTCTTGGGTTAACCTCCTCAGGCACGCGTGTGAGTGACTCACCAAGACTGTGGCTGAGTGAGGATGTGTGGCCTGGAGTGGTCACTGCCCAGTTGCCTCTGGCAGAGGCAGACCCAGAGCCCTGTGGCTGTGTTCCAGGCCCTTCTCCCCACCCCTTTCCCTAGTGGTGGCGAGGTGAGGTGCCTCACACCAGGTTCATTTATTTATATTAAAAAAATTTTATTGACACATAATAGATGTACATATTTTTGAGTTGCCTGTGATAATTTAACACGTTCATGTAACTTGTAAAGATCAAATCAGTGCAATATAGACATCCATCATTTTAGAGATTGGTCTTTTATTCTAGAAACATTTGAATTCTAGCTATTCGAAATATAAAATAGATTATTGTAAACTATAGTCACTGTATTGATTCATCAAACACTATTTCTTATTTCTTCCATCAAACTGTGTATTTCTAGCCATTAACCATCCCCCCTTCTTCCTGTCACGCCACAGGCTTCAGTAACCATTGAACTTTCTACCTCCTTGAGATCCCCTCCTTCAGCTCCCACATATGAGTGAGGCCATGTGATGTTTGTCTTTCTGTCCACGGCTTATTTCACTGAATGTAATGACCTCCAGTTCCATCTATATTGTTGTAAATGACAGGATCTCATTCTTCTTTATGGCCGAATAGTACTCCATTGTGTATATGTACCACATCTTCTTTATCCTTTCATCTGATATGGAAACTTAGGTTGATCCGTATCTTAGCTATTGTGAATAGTGCTGCAAGAAACATGGGGTACAGATATCTCTTCAATATCCTGGTTTCCTTTATTTTGGATACGTACCCATTAGTGATATTGCCGGGTCATATGGTAGTTCTGTTTTTAGTTTTTCTTTTTTTTTTTTTTTCTTCAGAGATGGAGTCTCGCTCTGTTGCCCAGGCTAGAGTGCAGTGGCACAATCTCAGCTCACTACAACCTCCACCTCCTGGGTTCAAGTGATTCTCATGCCTCAGCCTCCCAAGTAGCTGAAACTACAGGTGTGTGTCACCACACCCAGCTATTTTTTGTATTTTAGTAGAGATGGGGTTTTGGCATGTTGGCCAGGCTGGTCTTAAACTCCTGGCCTCAAGTGATTCTCCCACCTTGGCCTCCCAAAGTGCTGGGATTACAGGCGTGAGCCACTGCATCTGGCTTGCTTTTAATTTTTAAAGGAACTTCCATACTATTCTCCATAGTGGCTAAACAAGTTTACATTCCCACTAACAGTGTACGAGGAATGCTTTCTCCACATCCTTACCAGTGTCCATTATTAGCCTGTCTTTTTTATAAAAGCCATTTAAAATGGGGTGGGATGATATCTCATTGTGGCTTTGACTTGCATTTCTCTCATGATTAGTGATGTTGAGTACTTTTTGCATATATGTGAGCCATTTATGTCTTCTTTTGAGAAATGTCTATTCAGATCTTTTGGCCATATTTTAATTGGATTTTTTTTTTGATATTGAATTGTTTGAATTCCTGGTACTATATATTCTGGTTATTAATCCCTTGTGAGATGAGCGGTTTCAGATATTTTCTCCCATTCTGTGGATTATTTTTTTACTTTGTTGTTTCCTTTGCTGTGCAGAAACTTTTTAGCTTGATGTAATCCCACTTGTCTATTTTTGCTTTGGTTGCCTGTGTTTTTGAGGTCTTACACAAAGTCTTTGCCCAGACCAATGTCCTGCAAAATTTCCCCAATATTTTCTACTAGTAGTTTCATGGTTTTAAATCATATAAGCCTTTAATCCATTTTGATGTGATTTTTTTAATATAGTGAGAAATAGGGGTCTAGTTTCATTCTTCTGCATATGGATATCCTGTTTTCCCAGTCCATCTATTGAAGAGACTGTCCTTTCCCCAGAGTAGGTTCCTTGTGCATTTGTCAAAAATGAGTTGGCTGTAAGTGTGTGGATTTATATATAGGTTCTCTCTTCTGTCCATTGGCTTATGTGTCTGCCAGTACCATGCTGATTTGGTTACTATAGCTTTGTAGTATATTTTGAAGTCACTATGATGCCTCAAGCTTTATTCTTTTTGCTCAGGATTGCTTTGGCTATTTGGGGTCTATTGTAGTTACATATAAATTTTAGAATTGTTTTTTCTATTTCTGTGAAGAATGACATTGGTATTTTGGTAGTGATTGCATTGAATCTGTAAATTGCTTTGGGTAAAATTGTCATTTTCATTGAAATTCTTCTGTTCCTCAAACCTAATGTATCTTTCCATCGGCTTTCATTTTTATTTCCCTAACCTTTTCTCAGGTGGCTGTCTAGGCTGCCTTTGTGTTTCTCCAGCTGAGCTCTTGTTCCCATCCTGTGTCAGTTTCTCCATGGTTTTCTCTGTAGGAGTTCTTCATTCTTTTGCACACTTATCCTTTGTCTCTTGTATTGGGTCCAACTATTTTCTCCTAGACTCTTGCTTGCTTTTAAATTTTATTTAGAAGATTTGTCCTACAGAATATTTAAACTTTGATGTAGCTAAATTAATCATTTTTCCCCTTTGGTTTTTGCTTTCAATTTTGTGTGTGTATGTGTGTCCCTTACCCTTAAGGAATTTAAATCCCTGAGAGGGTGTGTGTGTGTGTGTGTGTGTGTGTATGTGTGTGTGTTTGTGTGTTTCCCTTACCTTAAGGAGTTTAAATCCCTGATTTAGGTTCAAATTTTTTTCTGACTGTCCACTTCCCTGGTTGCTCAGGACATCCAATCCCTGCCTTTCTGGCAGAGGGAGCTGGGAAAAGTTAACCGCCTCTCTTTGTTCCTGTCTGTAAGCCTTGGGCGTCTGGGTGCCTGTAGCATTGCTTAGGTGACCACTGGTCTTGGCAAAAACAGTTTGCATCAGGAGAAGAGGAGGGGAGGTGAGAACACACTGTGGACATGATTCTTTGTATAATTTTGCCATGAAGAGGAGGAGGGGAATGAAGTGAGAGCTAGCTTGAGGTCAAGGCTGGATTTATAGAGGCAGATCCTAGAGCAAGTTTCTGTTCTCATCAGATGATCCCACAGCGGTAGAGGGGAGAAACTGAGGAGGCGGGAGAGAGGGGTTCCTTGTAGGTGCGACCCCTTGAGAGGACCCCGGTAGGGTCCCAGGCCTAGGGGAGACACTGGCCTTTCTGGTGCTCTTTTAATCCTCTGTTTCCTCTTCTGTGTAAAGTGGTCGATAGTCTAGCCTTCCCACGGTCCTGTGAGGATTAGACGTAAAGGCATACTGCACAGGTCATTGGTAGCTGTGTCTGTTATTTTTTGAAAAGATTAGGGATCTGGCACTGCAGGGACCCCGTGATCCCCACCCTGTTCTGCCAAGCATCCTTCCTCTTCATAGTTCTGGGGCTGCCACCCAGAGAAGCAGAGTGGGGCCTGGAGAGCCGGCCGATAGCTCAGCTCTGTGTGGTACGGGTTCCTCCCAGTGTGGGCAGGGTCCAAGTCCTCCTCCTCTCCTTTCTTCTCCACTAGCTGTCTCTCCATGATCTCCAGGCTTCCAGTGTGAGCCTGGCTCAGTTTTACCGGCATTACTACAGAGGATGTGATAGGAATTTAAAGAAAATGGCTGGTCTGGCCGGAGGGGTCAGGCTGGAAGGTTGAAGACGAGAAGGTCATGAGGAAGGTGGAATGGGTTCTGCTGTTAGGACCTAAGGGATGCAGCAGTGGCCTTGCCCAGCCAGGAGAGTGGCCATTCCTGCCTGTGGGAGTGGGGCGGAGAGTTGGAGGGGCCTGGTGTGGTGAGAGGGAGGCATTTTCTGCCCCTGGCATTGGGCCCATGCAGGTCCTTCAGGGAGGTGGGAGGCAGGTGGGAGTAAGCAGTTCCCATCTCTGTTTATTGCCTCTTGGAGCCACACCGGTGCTGCCTGGGCCCAGGTTCTCTGGGCTGGATGAGGGGCACCGTTCCTACCGCCGAGGGTGCCACCGACTGGAGATGCCTCCCTGTGCCCTGTCCCCACTGCACGTCGCGGTCGCCCAGGCCGGCGGCTCGTTTGCTAACTCATCACCTGCTCCATTCAGGCCCCTGAAAAGGAAGCATGGAGGAGGCAGGAGGCGCCGTGACTCTCCCCTTCTCCCTGCTGCAAGGCATAGCGTGGGGCACACATCCCTGTTCAGTTCTTCCATCAGCTCCTCCTGAATCCATAAATTCCCTGGGAAAATGTTTTACCAGCAGTTGGGTGGCATAAGCCTACCACCTCATTCCTTGCCTGAAACTGTGACTGACAAGCAAGGATGACAAACAGGCATGTAGACATCTTACTGAACACGGGCCAGAGATGTATACATTCTATCAAATAAAATCCAAGATCTAGAACATGGATTAAAAAAAACCACAGTGAGTGTGTGGGCCTGTGTCTGTGTGGGTAAACATTGGAAGGATATACAGTAGACTTGCACTGATTATTTTGGAATAGTGAAATTGTCAGTGATTTTTAAACAGCATTATTTTATTTATTTGTTTGTTTATTTATTTATTTTTGAGACAGAGCCTCACTCTGTCCCCTAGGCTGGAGTGCAGTGGTGCGATCTCGGCTCACTGCAGCTTCCGCCTCCCGGGTTCAGGTGATTCTCCTGCCTCAGCCTCCCAAGTAACTGGGACTACAGGTGTGCATCACCACACCTGGCTAATTTTTTGTATTTTTTGATAGAGATGAGGTCTTACCATGTTGGCCAAGCTGGTCTCAAACTCCTAGCCTCAAGTGATCCACCTGCCTCTGCCTCCCAAAGTGCTGGTATTACAGGCGTGAGCCACCGTGCCCAGCCTCGTTATATTATTTTGTATTGTCTAAATTATATTTTTTATTAACACATGTCACTTTTGTCGTTAGAAAAATAATCCAGTTATTTTCATTTTGGAAAGGAAAGGAGGCTGAGGTGGTTTATTGATTGTAGAATAGATGAAGAGACTGTGGGGCAGTCATACAGTTCAGTTTTCTACAGCAATAAAGTAGATTCAGCAGCATGGCTGAATCTCAGAAATCTAATGTCAACTGAAAGAAACTGGACATGAAAAGAATCTGTGGAGTGTTACTTTGTTGATCTAAATCGCAAAGTAGGCCAAACTCAGCTGTAACACTTAGGGCTGCACACATTGTAAAACTAAAGAAAAAATAAAACAGATGGAGAAATGGTCGTCCCGAGTGAGGCTAATGTCACCTCTGGTAGGGAGGGATGAGTTGTTATCAGAGAGGGGCTCAGAGTGGAGAGACTGGTCATGCTTTGCTTCTTGAACTTAGTGGGAGTATAAGGGTGATTGCTTTAATATTATCTCATAAATGATTCATAATTTTATTATTGTGATATACAGTTCATACCATAAAATTCACCCCTTTTAAATGTACAGTTCAGTAGAACAGAAAACTCATATTCACACAAAGACTTGCACATGAATAGTCATAGGAGTATTATTTATAATAGCCCCAAAGTGGAAATAACCCAAATGTCTGTCACTCATTAGTGGGTAAGCAAAATATGATAAGTGCATATAATGGAATATTACCCAGCTGTAAAAAGGAATGAAGTACTGATTCATGTAACAACATGGATGAACCTTGACAACATTATGTTAGGTGGTATCTTACTGTGGTTTTGATTTGCATTTTTCTAACAATGAAGCTGAGCATCTTTTAATGTTAAGTGAAACCATCGTTTCATGTGCTTATTGGCCATTGTACATCTTTGGAGAAATGTCTGTTCAATTCCTTTGTCATTTAAATTGTCTTTTTATTGTTGAATTGTAAGTATTTATGTATTTGGGATACTAAACCCTCATTAGATATAATGATTGGCAAATACTTGCACATTTTGTGGATCGTCTTTACTTTCTTGAGAGTGTTCTTTGAAACACAACTTTCAAATTTTGATGAAATCCAATTTGTCAATTTTTTCTTTGGTTGCTTGTACTTCAGATATCACATCTAAGAAACTGTTGCCTAATCCAAAGTCCCTGGGATTTACACCTGTATTTCATTCTAAGTGTTTTAGGTAGTTTTAGCTCTTATGTTTAACTCTTTAAGCCATTTTGAGTTAGTTTTTATATGTGGTTTGAGGTAGGGGTTCAAATTCATTCTTTTGCATGTGAATATTCAGTTGTCCCAGCAGCATTTATTGAAGAGACTACTCTTTCCCCATCCAGTGGTTTTTACACCTTTGTCAGAAATCCATTGGCCATAGATGCATGAATTTATGTATAGACTCTCAGTTCTGTTCTATTAATCTATATTTCTATTCTTTGCCAATACCAAGTTTTACAATAAGTTTTGAAATTAGGAAGTCTGTGTTCTCCAACTTCATTCTTTCTTTTCAGGATTGTTCAGGATTTTCTGTTCCCTTGCATTTCCATTTGCATTTTAGAATCAGCTTGTCATTTTCTCCAGAAAGAAAGAAAGAAAGAAAGAAGGGAGGGAGGGAGGGAGGGAGAAAGAAAAAAAAGACCACTGGAATTTGAGTAGGGATTGTATTAAACCTGGAGATCAATGTTTTATGGTTTTCAGGGTACAAGTTTTGGGCTTCTTTTTTTAAATTTGTTCTGAAGTTTTCTTCATTTCTTGCATTTCTGTTGCAAATGCAATTGTTTTATTTATTTACTTTTAGATTATTCATTATTAGTGTATAATGCATTATTAGTGTATAAAAAATTCATTATTAGTATATAAAAAAAATTCATTATTAGTGTATAAAACTGGCCGGGTACAGTGGCTCACAGCTGTAATCCCAGCACTTTGGGAGGCTGAGGCAGGAGGATCAGTTGAGCCCAGGAATTTGAGACCAGCCTGGGCAACATAGCAAGACCTCATTTCTACAAAAAATAAAAAAAATAGCCAAGCATGATAGCATATACCTGTAGTCTCAGCTGCTCAGGAGGCTGAGGTGGGAGGATCACTTGAGCTCAGGAGTTTGAGACCAGCCTGGGCAACATAGCAAGACCCTGTCTACAAAAAATAAAATATTAGTCGAGCATGGTGGAATATGCCTGTAGTCCCAGCTACTCAGGAGGCTGAGGTGGGAGGATTACTTGAGCCTAGGAGGTTGAGGGTGCAGTGAGCTATGATCGTGCCACTGCACTCCCGCCTGAGTGACAAAGTGAGAGCCTGTCTCAAAACAACAAAAGCAAAAACAACCAAACAACCCAAAAACCCAAACAACAACAAAACAAAAAAACTGACTTTTGTGTATTGACCTGCGTCCTCCAGTCCTACACCTTGCTGAACTTGCTTACTGGCTGTAATAGTTTGTGTGTATGTGGATCCCTTATGATTTTTTACGTATAAGATTATGTCATCTGTAAACAGGGATAATTTTACTTCTTCCTTTTCAAGCTGGATACGTCTCATTTCTTTTCCTTGCTGAACTGTGCTGGCTAGAACCTCAGGTACAGTGTTTAATAGAATTGGCAAAAACAGGGATTCTTGTCTTCTTCCTAATCTTAGTGGGAAAACTTTCAGACTCTCGCTAAGTATGTTAGCTTTGGGTTTCTCACAGATGCCCTTAATCAGGATAAGGACATTCCCCTCTATTCCTCTTATCATTATCAAATATCCTTCTTTGTCTGTGGTAAGAATTCTTGTCTTAATGTCTAGAAATAGAAGGGAATGTCCTCATCCTGACTAAGGGCATCTGTGAGAAACCCAAAGCTAACTTTTTAAAGTGTTTTTATCATGAAAGAGTGTTGGATGTTGCCAAATGCTTTTTCTGTGTCTGTTGAGCTATGTTTTCTCCCCATTATTCTATTAATTTGGTGTATTACATTGATTTTCATATATTGAACTAACTTTGCATTCCTGAAATAAATCCCACTTGGTTATGTTGTAAAAGTCTTTGTATGTACTAGTGGCTTGAATTTATTAGTATTTTGCTGAGGATTTTGTGCCTGTATTCATAACACACATTGGTCTGTAGCTTTCTTGGGTCGTCTTTATACTGGTCTCATACAAGCAGTTGGGAAGTGTTCCCTTCTCCAATTTGTTGTTGAGAGTTTATGAAGGATTGGTGTTATTTTTTTTTAAATGCTTCGTAGACTTCTCTAGTGAAGCCATCCGGTCTTAAGCTTTTCTTTGTGGGAAGTTTTTTGATTACTAATTCAATCTTTTTAATTGTAGATCTATTAATATTTTTTATTTCTTCATGAGTCAGTATTACTAGTTTGTGTGTTTCTAGAAATTTGTACATTTCATCTAGGTTTTCTAATTTTTTTAGCTTTATTTATTTTTTAATGTTTAGGTTCAGCGGTACATGTGTAGGTTTGTTATAAATTAGGTATCATGGGGGTTTGGGTACAGATTATTTTGTCACCCAGGTAATAAACATAGTACCCAATAAGTAGTTTTTTGGATTTTTTTTTTTTTTTTTTTTTGAGACAGGGTCTTGCTCTGCCACCCAGGCTGGAGTGCAGTGGTGCAATCTCGGCTCACTGCAACCTCCGCCTCCCATGCTCAAGCGCCTCCTGCCTCAGCCTCCTGAGTAGCTGGGACTACAGTTACACTCCACCATGACTGGCTAATTTTTGTATTTTTTATAGAGGGTTTCACCATCTTGCCTAAGCTGGTCTTAAACTCCTTAGCTCAAGCAATCTGCTTGCCTTGGCCTCCCAAAGTGCTGGGATTACAGGCATGAGCCACTGCATCTGGCCAGATAGGTAGTTTTTTGATCCTCTTCTCTCACCCTCCGTTCTCAAGTAGGCCCGGTGTCTGTTGTTCTCTTCTTTATATGCATGTGTACCCAACATTTGGCTCTCACTTATAAGTGAAACGTGGTATTGGGTTTCTGTTTCTGCATTAGATTGTTTAGGATTATGGCCTACAGTTCCATCCATGTTGTTGCAGATGACATGATCTTGTTTTTTCATGGCTGCATAGTATTCCATGGGCATATGTACTACATATTCTTTATTCAGTCTTCTGTTGACAGGCATTAGGCTGATTTTATGTCTTTGCTATTGTGAATAGTGCTGCGATGAACATACCTGTGCATGTGTCTTTATGGTAGAATGATATATATTTCTTTGGGTATATACCCAATAATGGGATTGCTGGGTTGAATGGTACTTCTGTTTTAAATTATTTGAGAAATCACCTCCACTGCTTTCCACAATGGCTGAACTAATTTACTAATTAGTAAATTTACTAATTTACTAATTCCCACAAGCAGTGTATAAGCATTCCCTCTTGTCCACAACCTCACCAGCATCTGTTATTTTTTGACTTTTTAATAATAGCCATTCTGACTGGTGGCTTTTCCAATTTGTTGGCTTACAATTAATCATATATTCTCTTATAGTTATGTTTAGTTTTGGTTATAATGTTTCCTCTTTCATTCCTAATTTAACTATTCGAGTCTTCTGTCTTTTTTTCTTCATCAGTCTACGTAAAGGATTGTCAGTTTTGTTGATCTCTTCAAGGAGCCAACTTTTGGTTTTGCTGGCCTTTTGTTTTTGTTTATGTTTTTTTTTTTACAATTCTCTTTCAGTTATTACCAGTCTAATCTATATTAATTCTACTTTTTTGGGTTTAGTTTGCTCCTCTTTATCTTAAGGTGGAAGATTGACTTATTAATTTGTTCATTTCTTTTTAAAGATATTGATACGTATAGCTATAAACTTCCCTCTAAGCACTGCATTAACACATGCCATGATTTTTTGGCATGTTGTATTTTCATTTTCATTCATCTCAAAGAAATTTCTAATTTATCTTGTGATTTTTGTCTTTGACCCATTAGTTATTTAAGCGTATGAGCTGGGCGTGGTGGCTCATGCCTGTAATCCTAGCACTTTGGGAGGCCGAGGTGAGCGGATCACTTGAGCTCAGGAATTTGAGACCAGCCTCAGCAACACAGCGATATCCCATCTCTACAAAATTTTAAAAAATATTTTAGCTGAGCATGGTGGCACACACCTGTAGTCCCAGCTACTTGGGGGGCTGAGATGGGAGGATTACATGAACCCCAGAGGTCTAAGCTTCAGTGAGCTGTGATCATGCCATTGCAATCCAGCCTGGGTGCCAGAATAAGACCCTATCTCAAAAAAAAAAAAGAAAAAGTTGTTTAATTTCCGCATATTTATAAATTTCCCAAATGTCCTTCTGTTATTGATTTCTAATTTTATTTTGTTGTGGTTGGAAAACATATTTTGTATGATTTCAGTCTTAAATTATTGAAGTTATTTTTCCTAAGATAGATCAAGCCTGCAAAATATTCCATGTGCACTTGATAAGATTGAGTATTTTGCTATTGTTGCACGGAGTGTTTTGTATAGATGTGTTTGATCTCATTGGTTTATAATGTTATTGAAGTCTTCTTTCTTTTGTTGATATTCTGTCAAATTGTTTTACCAATTATTGGAAGTGAGGTATGTCCAATTATTATTATTGAATTGTCTTTTTCTTCCTTCAATTCTGCCACTTTTATGTATTTGGCGGCTTTGTTGTTAGGCATATGTATGTTTGTAATTGTTAAAGCTTCTTGATAGATTGACCCTTTTATCATTATCAAATATGCTTCTTTGTCTGTAGTAAGAACTCTTGTCTTTATGTCTGTTTTGCCTGATACTATTAATAGTATTAAAGCCACTCCAGTTATCTTTTGGTTACTGTTTAAATGGTATATTTATTTAAATCCTTTTACTTCCAACCTATCCATTTATACTTAATGTAATAATTGATAAGATGGGATTTATGTCTGCCATTTTGCTATTTGTTTTCCATCTGTCTAATGTCTTTTTTCCGTTTCCCCGTTACTGCATTGTTTTGTACTAAGTAGATCTTTCCTAGTGTATCACTTTTATTCACTTGTTATTTCTTTTTTATTTATTTATTTATTATTATTATACTTTAGGTTTTAGGGTACATGTGCACAATGTGCAGGTTAGTTACATGTGTATACATGTGCCATGCTGGTGCGCTGCACCCACTAACTCGTCATCTAGCATTAGGTATATCTCCCAATGCTATCCCTCCCCACTCCCCCCACCCCACAACAGTCCCCAGAGTGTGATGTTCCCCTTCCTGTGTCCATGTGTTCTCATTGTTCAATTCCCACCTATGAGTGAGAATATGCAGTGTTTGGTTTTTTGTTCTTGCGATAGTTTACTGAGAATGATGATTTCCAATTTCATCCATGTCCCTACAAAGGACATGAACTCATCATTTTTTATGGCTGCATAGTATTCCATGGTGTATATGTGCCACATTTTCTTAATCCAGTCTGTCATTGTTGACATTTGGGTTGGTTCCAAGTCTTTGCTATTGTGAATAATGCCGCAATAAACATACGTGTGCATGTGTCTTTATAGCAGCATGATTTATAGTCCTTTGGGTATATACCCAGTAATGGGATGGCTGGGTCAAATGGTATTTCTAGTTCTAGATCCCTGAGGAATCGCCACACTGACTTCCACAATGGTTGAACTAGTTTACAGACCCACCAACAGTGTAAAAGTGTTCCTATTTCTCCACATCCTCTCCAGCACCTGTTGTTTCCTGACTTTTTAATGATTGCCATTCTAACTGGTGTGAGATGGTATCTCATTGTGGTTTTGATTTGCATTTCTCTGATGGCCAGTGATGGTGAGCATTTTTTCATGTGTTTTTTGGCTGCATAAATGTCTTCTTTTGAGAAGTGTCTGTTCATGTCCTTTGCCCACTTTTTGATGGGGCTGTTTGTTTTTTTCTTGTAAATTTGTTTGAGTTCATTGTAGATTCTGGATATTAGCCCTTTGTCAGATGAGTAGGTTGCAAAAATTTTCTCCCATTTTGTAGGTTGCCTGTTCACTCTGATGGTAGTTTCTTTCGCTGTGCAGAAGCTCTTTAGTTTAATTAGATCCCATTTGTCAATTTTGGCTTTTGTTGCCATTGCTTTTGGTGTTTTAGACATGAAGTCCTTGCCCATGCCTATGTCCTGAATGGTAATGCCTAGATTTTCTTCTAGGGTTTTTATGGTTTTAGGTCTAACGTTTAAGTCTTTAATCCATCTTGAATTGATTTTTGTATAAGGTGTAAGGAAGGGATCCAGTTTCAGCTTTCTACATATGGCTAGCCAGTTTTCCCAGCACCATTTATTAAGTAGGGAATCCTTTCTCCATTGCTTGTTTTTCTCAGGTTTGTCAAAGATCAGATAGTTGTAGATATGCGGCGTTATTTCTGAGGGCTCTGTTCTGTTCCATTGATCTATATCTCTGTTTTGGTACCAGTACCATGCTGTTTTGGTTACTGTAGCCTTGTAGTATAGTTTGAAGTCAGGTAGTGTGATGCCTCCATCTTTGTTCTTTTGGCTTAGGATTGACTTGGCGATGCAGGCTCTTTTTTGGTTCCATATGAACTTTAAAGTAGTTTTTTCCAATTCTGTGAAGAAAGTCATTGGTAGCTTGATGGGGATGGCATTGAATCTGTAAATTACCTTGCGCAGTATGGCCATGTTCACGATATTGATTCTTCCTACCCATGAGCATGGAATGTTTGTATCCTCTTTTATTTCATTGAGCAGTGGTTTGTAGTTCTCCTTGAAGAGGTCCTTCATGTCCCTTGTAAGTTGGATTCCTAGGTATTTTATTCTCTTTGAAGCAATTGTGAATGGGAGTTCACTCATGATTTGGCTCTCTGTTTGTCTGTTGTTGGTGGATAAGAATGCTTGTGATTTTTGTACATTGATTTTGTATCCTGAGACTTTGCTGACATTGCTTATCAGCTTAAGGAGATTTTGGGCTGAGACAATGGGGTTTTCTAGATATACAATCATGTCATCTGCAAACAGGGACAATTTGACTTCCTCTTTTCCTAATTGAATACCCATTATTTCCTTCTCCTGCCTAATTGCCCTGGCCAGAACTTCCAACACTATGTTGAATAGGAGTGGTGAGAGAGGGCATCCCTGTCTTGTGCCAGTTTTCCAAGGGAATGCTTCCAGTTTTTGCCCATTCAGTATGATATTGGCTGTGGGTTTGTCATAGATAGCTCTTATTATTTTGAGATACGTCCCATCAATACCTAATTTATTGAGAGTTTTTAGCATGAAGGTTGTTGAATTTTGTCAAAGGCCTTTTCTGCATCTATTGAGATAATCATGTGGTTTTTGTCTTTGGTTCTGTTTATATGCTGGATTACATTTATTGATTTGTGTATATTGAACCAGCCTTGCATCCCAGGGATGAAGCCCACTTGATCATGGTGGATAAGCTTTTTGATGTGCTGCTGGATTTGGTTTGCCAGCATTTTATTGAGGATTTTTGCATCAATGTTCATCAAGGATATTGGTCTAAAATTCTCTTTTTTGGTTGTGTCTCTGCCCGGCTTTGGTATCAGGATGATGCTGGCCTCATAAAATGAGTTAGGGAGGATTCCCTCTTTTTCTATTGATTGGAACAGTTTCAGAAGCAATGGTACCAGTTCCTCCTTGTACCTCTGGTAGAATTCGGCTGTGAATCCATCTGATTCTGGACTCTTTTTGGTTGGTAAGCTATTGATTATTGCCACAATTTCAGCTCCTGTTATTGGTCTATTCAGAGATTCAACTTCTTCCTGGTTTAGTCTTGGGAGAGTGTATGTGTTGAGGAATTCATCCATTTCTTCTAGATTTTCTAGTTTATTTGCATAGAGGTGTTTGTAGTATTCTCTGATGGTAGTTTGTATTTCTGTGGGATCGGTGGTGATATCCCCTTTATCATTTTTTATTGCATCTATTTGATTCTTCTCTCTTTTTTTCTTTATTAGTCTTGCTAGAGGTCTATCAATTTTGTTGATCCTTTCAAAAAACCAGCTCCTGGATTCATTAATTTTTTGAAGGGTTTTTTGTGTCTCTATTTCCTTCAGTTCTGCTCTGATTTTAGTTATTTCTTGCCTTCTGCTAGCTTTTGAATGTGTTTGCTCTTGCTTTTCTAGTTCTTTTAATTGTGATGTTAGGGTGTCAATTTTGGATCTTTCCTGCTTTCTCTTGTGGGCATTTAGTGCTGTAAATTTCCCTCTACACACTGCTTTGAATGCATCCCAGAGATTCTGGTATGTTGTGTCTTGGTTCTCGTTGTTTCAAAGAACATCTTTATTTCTGCCTTCATTTTGTTATGTACCCAGTAGTCATTCAGGAGCAGGTTGTTCAGTTTCCATGTAGTTGAGCAGTTTTGAGTGAGATTCTTAATCCTGAGTTCTAGCTTGATTGCACTGTGATCTGAGAGAGAGTTTGTTACAATTTCTGTTCTTTTACATTTGCTGAGGAGAGCTTTACTTCCAAGTATGTGGTCAATTTTGGAATAGGTGTGGTGTGGTGCTGAAAAAAATGTATATTCTGTTGATTTGGGGTGGAGAGTTCTGTAGATGTCTATTAGGTCTGCTTGGTGCAGAGCTGAGTTCAATTCCTGGGTATCCTTGTTGACTTTCTGTCTCGTTGATCTGTCTAATATTGACAGTGGGGTGTTAAAGTCTCCCATTATTAATGTGTGGGAGTCTAAGTCTCTTTGTAGGTCACTCAGGACTTGCTTTATGAATCTGGGTGCTCCTGTATTGGGTGCATATATATTTAGGATAGTTAGCTCTTCTTGTTGAATTGATCCCTTTACCATTATGTAGTGGCCTTCTTTGTCTCTTTTGGTCTTTGTTGGTTTAAAGTCTGTTTTATTAGAGACTAGGATTGCAACCCCTGCCTTTTTTTGTTTTCCATTTGCTTGGTAGATCTTCCTCCATCCTTTTATTTTGAGCCTATGTGTGTCTCTGCATGTGAGATGGGTTTCCTGAATACAGCACACTGATGGGTCTTGAGTCTTTATCCAGTTTGCCAGTCTGTGTCTTTTAATTGGAGCATTTAGTCCATTTACATTTAAAGTTAATATTGTTATGTGTGAATTTGATCCTGTCATTATGATGTTAGCTGGTTATTTTGCTCATTAGTTGATGCAGTCTCTTCCTAGTCTCAATGGTCTTTACATTTTGGCATGATTTTGCAGCGGCTGGTACCAGTTGTTCCTTTCCATGTTTAGCGCTTCCTTCAGGAGCTCTTAGGGCAGGCCTGGTGGTGACAAAATCTCTCAGCATTTGCTTGTCTGTAAAGTATTTTATTTCTCCTTCACTTATGAAGCTTAGTTTGGCTGGATATGAAATTCTGGGTTGAAAATTCTTTTCTTTAAGAATGTTGAATATTGGCCCCCACTCTCTTCTGGCTTGTAGAGTTTCTGCCGAGAGATCCGCTGTTAGTCAGATGGGCTTCCCTTTGAGGGTAACCCGACCTTTCTCTCTGGCTGCCCTTAACATTTTTTCCTTCATTTCAACTTTGGTGAATCTGACAATTATGTGTCTTGGAGTTGCTCTTCTCGCGGAGTATCTTTGTGGTGTTTTCTGTATTTCCTGAATCTGAATGTTGGCCTGCCTTGCTAGATTGGGGAAGTTCTCCTTGATAATATCCTGCAGAGTGTTTTCCAACTTGGTTCCATTCTCCCCGTCACTTTCAGGTACACCAATCAGATGTAGATTTGGTCTTTTCACATAGTCCCATATTTCTTGGAGGCTTTGCTCATTTCTTTTTATTCTTTTTTCTCTAAACTTCCCTTCTCACTTCATTTCATTCATTTCATCTTCCATCGCTGATACCCTTTCTTCTAGTTAATCACATCGGCTCCTGAGGCTTCTGCATTCTTCACATAGTTCTCGAGCCTTGGTTTTCAGCTCCATCAGCTCCTTTAAGCACTTCTATGTATTGGTTATTCTAGTTATACATTCTTCTAAATTTTTTTCAAAGTTTTCAACTTCTTTGCCTTTGGTTTGAATATCCTCCCGTAGCTCGGAGTAATTTGATCGTCTGAAGCCTTCTTCTCTCAGCTCATCAAAGTCATTCTCCTTCCAGCTTTGTTCCGTTGCTGGTGAGGAACTGCGTTCCTTTGGAGGAGGAAAGGCGCTCTGCTTTTTAGAGTTTCCAGTTTTTCTGCTCTGTTTTTTCCCCATCTTTGTGGTTTTATCTACTTTTGGTCTTTGATGATGGTGATGTACAGATAGGTTTTTGGTGTGGATGTCCTTTCTGTTTGTTAGTTTTCCTTCTAACAGACAGGACCCTCAGCTGCAGGTCTGTTGGAGTACCCGGCCGTGTGAGGTGTCAGTCTGCCCCTGCTGGGGGGTGCCTCCCAGTTAGGCTGCTCGGGGGTCAGGGGTCAGGGACCCACTTGAGGAGGCAGTCTGCGCATTCTCAGATCTCCAGCTGCGTGCTGGGAGAACCACTGCTCTCTTCAAAGCTGTCAGACAGGGACATTTAAGTCTGCAGAGGTTACTGCTGTCTTTTTGTTTGTCTGTGCCCTGCCCCCAGAGGTGGAGCCTACAGAGGCAGGCAGGCCTCCTTGAGCTGTGGTGGGCTCCACCCAGTTCTAGCTTCCCGGCTGCTTTGTTTACCTAAGTGAGCCTGGGCAATGGCGGGTGCCCCTCCCCCAGCCTTGCTGCCACCTTTCAGTTTGATCTCAGACTGCTGTGCTAGCAATCAGCGAGACTCCGTGGGTGTAGGACCCTCTGAGCCAGGTGCGGGATATAATCTCCTGGTGCGCCGTTTTTTAAGCCCGTCGGAAAAGCGCAGTATTCGGGTGGGAGTGACCCGATTTTCCAGGTGCCGTCTGTCACCCCTTTCTTTGACTAGGAAAGGGAACTCCCTGACCCCTTGTGCTTCCCGAGTGAGGCAATGCCTTGCCCTTCTTCGGCTCGCGCACGGTGCGCGCACCCACTGACCTGTGCCCACCGTCTGGCACTCCCTAGTGAGATGAACCCGGTACCTCAGATGGAAATGCAGAAATCACCCGTCTTCTGCCTAGCTCACGCTAGGAGCTGTAGACCGGAGCTGTTCCTATTCGGCCATCTTGGCTCCTAATTCGGCCTGAAAGACTTTCCTTTAGGGCAGGTGTGCTGGGGACGAATGCTCTGTGTCTGTTTATCTGAAAATCTCTTAATTTCTCCTTTACTTTGAAAAGATAATTTTGCTAGTTAAGAATTCTTAGGTGACAGCTTTTGTTCTTTGAGCACTTTGATGCCATCTTGTTGCCCTCTGGCTTCTATTTCTGATGAAAAATGAGCTGTTAATCTTATAGAGCAGTGGTCCCCAACCTTTTTGCCACCAGAGACTAGTTTTGTTGAAGACAATTTTTCGATGGACTGGGGCAGAGGGGAGGCACTGGTTTGGGGATGAAACTGTTCCACCTCTTCATCAGGCATTAGATTCTCATAAGGAGCACACAACCTAGATCCCCTGTGTGCGCAGTTCACAATACAGTTTGAGTTCCTATGAGGATCTGATGCTGCCGCTGATCTGACAGGAGGGGGATCCTGATCAGGCAGTGATGCTTGCCGGGAGCCGCTCACCTTCTGCTGTGTGGCCCAGTTCCCAACAGGGGTTGGGGACCCCTGCTCTGAAGGATCTCTTGTACATCATGAGTTGCTGTTCTCTTCCTGCTTCTAAGATTCTTGGCAGGTCTTGGTGTGCTCTCTCGGAGTTTACTCTACTTGGAATTTGTGGAGCTCTATGGATGTGGAAATTAATGTTTTATGACATCAGGAAAGTTTTTGTCCGTTATTTTTCAAATATTCTTTCTGCCTTCCCCCTTTTCAACATTTATATTGTTATGCTTGATATTCTTCCATAGTTCTCGGAGGTCCTGTTTCTTTTTTTATTCTTTTTCATTTCTGTTCTTCATACTGAATAATCTCTCTTGATTTATCTTTTAGTTCAGCAATTCTTTATATTCTCCCTGCTCAGATCAGCCATTTGCTCTTCTAGGGAATTTTACATTCCAGCTCTTGTACTTTAGAACTCGTGAATTTCTATTTGGTTATTTTTAAAAATAATTTTTATCTGTATATTGATACTCTGTATTCAAGTAGACATCATTCTGAAGCTTTCCTTTGCTTCTTCCGGTATGGTTTCTTAAGTTCTTGGAACATATTTAAAACAGCCAATTCAAAGTTTTAGCCTCCTTCAGGGACAGTTTCTGTTAATTTTTTTTTAATGGGCCATACTTATTTCTTGGCATGTCTCATTTTTGTTGTTGAAAACTAGACCTTTAACAGCATATAACGTGACAGGTGTGGAAATGAGATTCCCCCCTTCCCAGGATTTGCTGTTGCTGCTTGTTGTTGTTTGCATAGTGATTTTTCTGGACCAATCCTGTAAACATCCTCCATTCTCTGTTGTATGTGGCCATGGAAATCTCTGGCCAGTGCCAACTGATGACCAGTTACAGATTTCCTTGAACTCCGTGCCTGGAACTCCAAGCCGGGAATGAGTGTGCCTCCCAGTCTTTACCCAGGGGCTCTGTGTGCACACTGGGTACATCCAGTCTGGTGCTCACCAGAGCTTCCCCAGCCTTTACCTGCTGCTTGTGCAAAGTGTCCAGGAGGTACAAACTTGGAGCCTTCCTAGGAATTTCCTGAGTGTGTTTCTAGCCATGGGTGTGGCACTATCCATTGGTGGCCTATTAGGTTGGTGCGAAAGTAATTGCAGTTTTTGCTGTCAAAAGTAATAGCAAAAACTGCAATTACTTTCGCACCAACCTAATAGATTCCCAGAGTGTGCGGGAATTTTTCGAAACCCCTGTTGACATCCCCTTCCTCAGCTTTTCCTTTTAAGTGTTTTCATTAGTCTGTTGTTCACCCCAGCTGGTAGCCACTGTGCCTATAATTGTTTTCTACTAACTTCTCCCAGGGCAAAAGGTTTTGCACCAGCTGAACTCCAAGTGGGGTTAAATATAGACAGCCCTCCAAGTGGGGTCTTCCAGGGATCTCCAGATGGATGAAAAAATAATTCTTTGGGCATGGGGACTTAAAAGAACTCTAGCCTTGTCATGCCCTTCAGGCTGCTGGCTCTCACTGCAGTTGTAGGCTGTCAATTTTCAAGGCTAGGGCAGAGCTGGAGAGGGTAGTGGGACCAGGCAAGTTAGAATGTCACCAGCATCTTGAATGTTACAA